>NC_141159.1:77250560-77571394 GCF_053477565.2 Lygodium microphyllum
GGAAAGCTCAAGGGGCGTTGGAACAATTGGTGGGATTCTCCTTGAGCTAGATGGCAAAGGCATCTTTGCCAGGTTCGCATGCCTTCGCTTCCGAAATCCAAGTGGCTTCCCTAAGAGGATACCCGTGCCACTTGGGGAGATACTTAGGGTATCCTTTTTTTTCTCAGCGTCGGAGGAATGATTATACTTCGAAGGGGCCGTTGGAATAGAGTATTGGTATGTGCCACCCCCATTGGTTGTCGAGATAGAACCTGCACAGAAGATTAGCATGAAAAGCATTATGAACATAGATACTTTCTAGTAGGTCGAGTTTGTAGGTGACTTCATTCAGCAGGAGTGATGCGGTAGGGTCCATAGTAGCGTGATTGAACTTGGGGCTCATATTCTTTGGGAGTGACATATTCTTAGAGCTGACTAGGACCATGTTGCCTTTAGTGAAAAGTACATCCTTTCTCTTTTTGTTGCCTTGCTTTGTCATGGTGATTTTACTTTGTTCTAGGCTCTACTTTGCTGTTGCATTCTGATAGTCTCTCCATTTCTTCAAGAATTCATTTGCATTTTGATCTTCAGCTTTGGCCACTTTAGATAATAATGCAAGGGGTATAATGACTTCTCTTCCTGTGGCCAATTCAAAGGGTGCATAATTTATGGTGGAGTGGATGGAGCTAATATTGTAGTGGAATTCCAGCACATGGAGGTACAAGGCTCAATCCCTTTGGTCCACCCGAGCATAACTCCTGAGATAATCTTTAATGCCTTGGTTGACTCTTTCTATTTGTCCATCTATTTTAGGGTGGAAGGATGATGAGAATTGCAACTCTGTTTCTAGGGACTTGAAGAGTTCCTTCCACATGTCACTCATGAATCTTCCATCTCTATCTGACACTATGGCTAAGGGTAGGCCATGTAGTTTGAACACATGTGTTAAGAAGAGGCGGGCTACCTCTTTGGCAATCAATGGTGGTTTGGCAAGGATGAAGTGGACTTGCTTGGAGAAATAGTCCACCACTACAAAAATGATGGTGTATCCATGGGATTCGGGAAGCTCCACAATGAAATCCATGCTAATTACATCCCATGGGAGGCTAGGTACTAGTATAGGTTGAAGCAAGCATGTTGGCTTAAAGCATGGTGCCTTTACAAGTTGGCTAGTAGGACATGTCTTGATGTAGTCAATGACCTCTTCTTTCATGTTGACCCAAAAGAACTACTTTCTAAGGGCCTCCAATGTTTTGCTCTATCCTTTGTGTCCTCCTAGTTTTCCATCATGTATTTCATATAAGATGAGTTTTTTCAGCTCCACATTGTTGGGGATATACAATCTCTTTCCTAAAAATAGGATTCCCTCCTCGAGGGTGTATATTCCATGCAATGTCTTGTCAGCTTCCACATCTTGTATAATTGTGTGCATGTATTGGTCATGTTCCAAAGCTTTCTTCACTAATTCCATGAAGTTGCTACTACTGACCACATTGACGGCTTTTAAGTTAGCTTTACGGCTCAAGGAATTTGCTATCTTGTTGGTGGAGCCTAGCTTGTATTTTATCTCCAAGTCAAATTCGGCTAGAAAGTCTAGCTAGTGAGCTTGTTTGGCCGATAGCTTGGGTTGGGATTGGAAGTATTTGAGAGAGATGTTGTCAGTGAAGACTACTGTGTGTTTGTCTTGAACATAATGCTTCAATTTTCTGAGGTAGTGGATGACTGCGAGCATTTCCTTATCATGTGTGCTCCATCTAGTTTCAGCATGTGCGAACTTCTTGGATTCATAAGTTATGGGGTGGCCTTCTTGTACAAGTACGCCCCCAATGCCATAGTCGAATGCATCTCTGGAGATCTCAAAGGGTATGGTGAAGTTAGGGACCTTCACGACAAGGGTTTGACTCATGCAGTTCTTCATTTGTTCAAAAGCATCATGTTGCTCGCTACCCCCATGTAAAAGTGTTATATTCTTTGGTGAGGTGGGATAGGGGTGCAGTGATGAGGTTGTAATCCTTGATGAATCTTTTGCAAAATACCGTGAAGCTGAGGTACTCCGGCACTTTCCTTATAGTCTTCATTAGTACAAGCATTTTTTGGATAGCTTCTACTTTCTTAGGGTCCACTTTGATACTAGCTACTCCTAAAATGACACCTAGAAATTCTAACTCTTTTACTACAAACTCACATTTTTCTATTTGGCATATAGCTTATGTTGACACAACTTCTCAAAGACTAAGTGTAAGTGTTGCTTGTGTTCTTCTAGGGTTTTGATGTAGACTTGTAGATCATCAATGTAGATAATAACAAAGCTATCTATTTGGGTCTAAAGACTGCATCCATGAGGCCAAAAAATGTGCATGGCCCATTTCTTAGTCCGAATCTAAGACTAACCATTCAAAACTATCATATCGGAATCTGCATAAAACTATTTTGGGGATATCTTCTTTTGCTATGTGAATCTGGTGGTAGCCTAACCTAAGGTCTATGTGGCTAAAGTACTTGACTCCATGTAGCCTATCTAAGAGGTCCTTCACTACGGGAATGGGATATTTGTTTTTTATGGTGATTTTATTAAGGGCCCTATAATCTACACATACTCTAAGCGTCCCATCCTTCTTCTTAACAAACAACATTGAGGCACCAAAGGGGGGTTTGTTAGGGCGGATGAAACCTTGTTCTTCTATTTCATGTAGTTGCTTCTTCAATTCCATGAGTTTTGTGTGATTCATGCGATAACGGGCTCTGGCGAGTGGGGCGGATCCAAGAATGAGTTCAATTTTGTGATCCACATCCCTTTTGGGTGGTAGGCCTTGGGTAGCTCTACTAGCATTACATATTTAAACTCCTCAAGTAGTTCTGCCACTTCTGTGCTGTTGGTTTGGGGTTTGGGCTTCTTGGTGATCTCTTGCTCAATGGGTCGAATCATACATAGGTAGACCATGTCTCTTTGCTTAATTGATTTCTCCACTTGCTTGGCACTACACATCATGATGCATGGCCTAATAGGGTTCACTTGACATGGTGTTGATTGGGTTGGCACTCCTGGTTGGTTTGGGCTGTTTGACTTCACTGTTTACTAAGAAAATGCAGGCTTGTTCTCCTTCATTTGCACTTTGATTGGTGTTCTGTCTGACAACTGCATTCTTTCACAGGGTAATCTGATGCCTTTCCAAACATTGCAATTTCTTGCCTTTCCTTGTGCAATCTCATTAATTCCTTTCCAAACATTAGAATGACATATTTAGCATAGAATTCCAAGACTCAAATAACTTCAAAATCATCCATGGGGATCACTAAGAAGTTGAGCTTTGCTTTCCATTTCCCCGCTTCTACTTGTACTGCAGAGACCTATTTCACTTCTTTGGCCTCTCCTTGTGCAAATATTACTATTAATCCTTCCAGGGGTTTAGACAATTTGAATCCAAGTTTGGCTACACACTCCAGTGTGATAAAGTTGTGAGTGGCCCCTCTGTCCACCATAATAGCTTGATTCCCTTCGCTCACTCTGCCTTTGATGTATAGGTGGTGGATTGTTGCTACCCAAGCCGCCATGCATTGGGGTTGCACACTAACTGTTTCCACTCTTGTGTAGTCCATGCTTTTATCACTTCCACTTGGGATTTCTTGGATGTGTGGGATTGCAGTTCCTCTCCTCCATACTCACTAGTGGTTCACCCTAAACCCCTTGATGAGATTGTGTCTTCCATGGGACATATGTTTTGATAGTGTAGTCCCCCGCATTTAAAATATCTAAACCCAATGGTTGAGTGGGGGGGGTCTCCACCATGATGTGTTTGATCCCATGGGACCATATGATACACTTGGAGTCGGCCTATAGTAGTTGTTGACCCATCTTTCAACTACTCCTCTTGGTACTAATTGAAAGGTGAGAAGGATCAAAGCTTGCATGGGAGAGCTATGGCGAGAGAGCAAGAGCAAGAGCAAGAGCAAGAGCAAGAGCAAGAGCAAGAGCAAGAGCAAGAGAGAGAGAGAGAGAGAGAGAGAGAGAGAGAGAGAGAGAGAGAGAGAGAGAGAGTCACAATTTGGAAACTCCAAAAGTCACAATGTGTGACCATCCTTCCCTTTATTCATTTGTCACTAAAAGAATAAAGAATAAAGTGATGGTGATGGGCGCTCGCTACCTACAGTGTGTAGGTGCGGGTATTGTCAGTGTAGTAATACAAGGGCGGCTAGGTGAAAGTATATTTATCCCCAACAACCTCCCACTTAAAGGAGAATCCACCCTAGTGAGGAGTGAAAAAGAAAAAAAATGAAAAGATAGTACATCATGTATACATGTACAAAAGGATGAGGAAAGATGTCTTCTCATCCCATACCCATCAATCTCCTGAGGAAGGCAAAATTATCCGTAGAGAGGATTTTGGTGAGTAGATCTGCAAGATTCTGGTCAATCTTGACAAGGTCAACAGACTTGTCCTCAATGACCCCACGTATGAAGTGATACCTCCCCTCAATGTGTTTTGTCTTCGCATGGAAGACCCGATTATTGGCTAATTGAATAGCACTCATAGAATTCGAATGTAGGGTAGGGATAGCATCAATACCAAGGTCATAAACCAAATGACCCAACCAAATGGACTCCTTGCAAGCCTCAGTGGGGCTGCAACATACTTGACCTCTGTAGTAGAAAGGGCCATGCATTTTTACACCCTGGACATCTATGAAATAGCACCTCCAGCATAAATGAACACATAGCCAGAAGTGGACTTCCTACTGTTTGCATGTCATGCATAATCAGAGTTAGTGTACCCCATGACTCTTGTATCTTGGTTGCTATAGCATATGCACATATCTGCAATGCCCTTCAGGTACCTCATGATACCCTTCATGGCATCCCAATTCTTCTTGCCATGTGTAGCCATATAGTGTGCCACAACACCAATTGCAAACGCAATATCAAACTCTTGCATGATGTGCAACATCTAGCTAACCGATGTTTACATTCGAAAAACATATATTGGTATCTATGGTGCCTTGCAAGATCATACGGTACTGATCATCTTGATCATACTAAATATTATTGCTCTCATCACAACAATAATTTTAATTTTAAAACGAGTGTAATAAATTGTACCACAATAATTATGCTATCCTCAAACAACATGAAACCCTTCCCTTTTCCAACTCAATTTCCATTTACTAATATTGTAGACCAATGGAGTAATTGTGAAGCATGCTTACGAAAGGAGAGTACAAATACTTGTACCATTTTTCTCATTATAGAGTAACCATAGCGAAAGTACTTTGAGACACCAATTTGTTGCATCCTTGTTGCTAGGTATAAAGTTGTAATTGTGACAATCCTCTCTACATAACATACAAAATTTGATGAGATATTTTCCCAAAAATATAAGCATATTGCACATACTAGTTCCACCAAATTATACATGATTGAGATCATACATACTATGAGATTGGCTCCACACATAGTTGGAAAGTAGTTGTAAAAGATGTGATGTACTAGCTATAGCCCACAAAGGTTCAAAAAGAAGATGATAAGTTTTGCTTCATCTACTTATTTCTCCAAGCTTTGCATGAAGGTGCAAGTACACAATTCATGAGATTTATTTGTGATAGCAAGGAAGGCTTATAAGGATTGTACTAAAGAAAAAAGAGTAAACTATGCCTGAGTGAAGCATGCAAGATGAGTATATTTGGTTTCCATGAGTAGATCAAATTGGTGTGATGATTGTGATTGTGTGATAACTGCTATTCAAACAAATTATTTAAATCAGAGAGGGGGGAGGGGGATGCCACTCATAAATATATGTGTGCATCGCATGGGTTCAATATAAGGGCTTTATCAAATACCATTTTTACACATTGTTTACATATAAAAGGGTGCCATATAAATGGGTTATTTATAGATTGAATAGAAAATGATTATGTCTTATTCACAAAAAATTCACAAATATAGGTATTTATAAATAGGCCTTGAATGCACATGATATAGAAGATACACATATAGTGAAGTCCCCCTAGATATTTAATAATAGGATATAATGACTTGCCACATGTATAGGAGATATATATTTTATGTTGTATGTAGAATAAGGTTTTCCTTGCATGATCATCTTTTACTAACCATATTGTCATAGCAATTAGTATTGCCTCATTAGTAGGCATTTGAATTTGAAAAGGAGTGCAATCAATTACATTACAACAATTCTAAAATCCTTGCAAAACATAAACCTTTTTTTACCTCATTGAATTCCATTTTAGTGACAAGCTAATGAAGGAAATGTGAAGCATTTTTCCAAGGGAAGATACAAAAAGTAGCCCCCAATGATGTGTTGCACCAACTATAGCTAACAACAATAATTAGATAGAGATGAGAAGTTCTTATCTTCTTCACCCATGCTTTGCATAATGTTGTGAGCACATAATTTGTGAAATTTTCATGCAATAGTAAGGAATCCAAACAAGGATTGCGATATAGAGAGAAGGTAGACTCCTCTTGAGTCAAGTGTGCAAGAGGATTATGTGCAATTCCCATGAATAGCTTAGATTAGTGTGATGATTGTGATGGTTTGATACTTGCTACGTAAGTATATTATTTAATTGATAGAATACAAGGACTAGCTATAAGTAGAGGATATACAAGTTTTTTGTGTTTTGGTTAGTAGTATTAATGTGAAAGACATTGTGAAAATAGTAGCACAGTCTAAGAGATTTCCATGAGGTGATGTAGAAGAGGTAGTGATAAAATGCATGTATTTTTCTTGAAGCACCACAAAAGTATAGATAGAAGGGGAAGAGAAAAGACAAAAGGCACATTTGATCTTGATTAAAGGTGTAGCTTCAAAATGTTTTATGGTGGTGAGGAACCCTGAAATGAAGATGTAGTGCCAATTTTTTTTTTTGGCAATGAGTAGCCCTAAAATGTAGGACAAGAAGGTGCACTTGCATTTGTGGTTGGTTTATCGGCTAGGGTAGGTGAATTAAGGAAGTCAAAGCTTGCATAACAGTAAAAATAACCACGTTGGGCAAGACTCTTACATGTCTATAGTACCTATTACTTTAGAAGCTCCCAAACTTACCACCAAACCTGGCACTGCCTACATGGTAGAGTTCCAAGAATCCAAGCCATATATTGGATTGAAAACCACTTTTATTTCAAAAAGGACTTCACACACACACACATGAATTTTTCTATTTTTGAAATCTAATATGTCTCTCTTTGTTATACCTCTCTCTCTTTCTCTCTTTGCTCCACATTGATGCACCATCGGTGATCCATGCACTCTCTCTTTTTTAGCCTAACACATAGTGAGCCTAATTGTGAGCTAACATCTCTCTCTCTCTCTCTCTCTCTCTCTCTCTCTCTCTCTCTCTCTCTCTTGTATGCGCTATTATTGATGGAGAAATGGCACAATGAAGTCCGTGTGGCATTAAATTGTCATCCTTTCATTTTCTTTTCCCAATCGAATCTATTTGGAGGATTGAAGAGGATGGATGATAGATTCCAAAACTCTCTCTTTCCTCATCCTTTCAACTTCATTTCCTAATGGCTTATTATTGTAGTGGATAGATGATAGATGAAGCCCCAAGAGAGACACCAAGGAAAAAGGGTTTCTATTGCAAGAAAATCTATCTTGCAACATCAACAAGCTTTTTTTAAATCCTTTAGAGAACCAAAACAAGGAAAAGAACACCACTAGCAATAAATCTTTATGCAACATCATAGAAACAATCTCCCATGACTTTAACTTTAACAAACTTCATAATTCTCTTCATATTCTTCATAAAATTCATCAACTAATAAAGAGAACACAAAAGAAACACTACTTTGAATGGAAAAATATCACATATGATTCATTCTCATTGTCTTTATAGTTTTCTCTCACAGTCTTTCATAGATATATACATTGTTTTGCATAGAATTGGCTATCTCTCTAACTCTCTCTTTCTCTCTTAATCAATAGTAAATCATCTCCTCACTGCAATACTCTATAATCACTCATAATAATCCTTCTTTGGTCATGAATGTCTCTTCCAAAAGGTGTGTCTGATATGAAAGGTCACCAGAGCCACTACAGTGGCTCTTCATAGCTCATCACTGTCACTTCACTCCAGTCTTCTCTTGAGTCTTTAGCAGCTACTTCTTCCACTTCCTTGAGCTCTTTTGAACTTATATTCATCTCTTTCCAAGACTATAAAACTTTCCCAAAATCATACATACATTCCATAGAACACTTATAGAAGCATACATAACAAAAACAAAACAAGGACAGAAGCTCTACAGAAGCTCAACGGAGGGTTATAGAAGGTCAATAGATGGTATCAGAACCTCATAACTTATACTAAAACCATTTCAAACTATCAAAAAATATTCAATGAGCTTGAAAATAATGTCAAACATAAAAAGTCATCACTCTATTCCTCCATACAGAAAGAAAATTGAACCAAACGTAAGTTTAACAGAACCCAACATAACCTATCAAAATGGCAATAGATAATCATAAAACCTTAATACCTCAACTCAAAAACAACATGAACTTATCTAAACCATTCCATCATATCCAAAATACTCTCAAACCACTTCTAAACCAATCAATCACCATATAAATTCAACCATTTTATCCCAAAAAACAACAAAAATCAGCCTAAAAAATCATAGCACTTCGATAGTCAACATATCTCCACACTTAGAAAGGGAAGCGTCCTCACGACCTAAGAAAAAGGAAATACAAGTCCATTCAAGAGCTCATATCATTGATATTGAATATCAATCTTCATGAAAACTCCATACAACCATGACCCCAACTTATAACCTGTATCTAAGAAAGGATACAACGAAAGGAAAACATCTTTATCCATTAACACTTCTTAAAATCAACCAAAAAATTTGTAAAGGATATAAGAAGTTTCTTTTATCCATACATCCATCAATCAGCTTCGCAATCAAAATTTGTTGAAATGGGTGGTGGAAGATTAAAAAATGTAGATAAGATTGGTTTTTAAGTTATGTGTTTATGGTTGTTTGTTTGTTTGTTTGTTGTTTTTAGAAAAAATGTGTGGAGGCATTAGAGGTTTTGTGTTTGGATCATTTTATTTTTCAAGTGATGTGTGAAATTTCAAAATAAGTGTGAATGAATTAGATATTGGATTTGGGGTTTTTGTTTTTGTTTGTTTGCTTGTGTGGTGTTTTGTTGGTTTGTTTTGTTTTCTTTAAATAAATTCAGCATTTTTAAAGACAATGTAAGCTCATGAAATATTGAAAAACATGTGAAAGAGTGTGAAATTTTTTTGGAATTTTTTGAAAAAATTTCAGATTTTTTGAATTTTTAAATATTTTTTGAATTTTTAATAATATTTTCTATCATTTATTCATGTGTGTTTAGCAAAGAAAAACGATTCTAAAAATCAATAATTGATTAAGAATTTTTAAGCTATTTTTGTGCTTTTAAAAATTTTTAAATAGATTTTTTATGTTTTCTTTAAAAAGAATATTTTATGGTTTTTAGTGTTTTTAATGGATTTTTTAATGGTTTGGGTTTTGAAAAATACATGTGAACAACTGCTAGCACATATGAACTGAGTAGGAATGGCTACGGTGCATGAACGGTTGCTATCATTCGCACCATCACACAAACAAGGGGACACACGCGTCCGTGCGCATAAACAACCGCTAAATAGCACACGAGCAAGTCACGGACAGGATCTAGGAGACATGAACTGCACAGGAACGGCAACTACAAACCTGCAGAAAACACAAGTGACAGTCCCGCACACGAACACGAGCACGCAAGGGGATAGCCTGTTTGTTTTTGTTTCGGTTTTGATGGAGGCGGGGTAGTCGACTCTGGAAACAGGGGCTGATCAGATAGAGAGTCAGTCCGAGGGGTGGGGGGGATGCGTGTGCATGGGGGCTAAGGGGGAGGAGGGTAGGGTCGGGGGGGAAGGGGGGCTAAATAGGGGGTGGTGGGGAGGGGTGGGGTGGTTGGGGGGTAATGGAAGTGGGGGTGGTGGGGGAGGGGGTAGGAGAGGTGGTGGGTGGGACTAGGGGGGGTTAGAAGGGGGGTAGAAGAGGTGGTGGGTGGGATTGGGGGATGGGGTGAGATAGGTGGCGACGGCGGGCTCAGATTGGCGGGTGGCAGTGAGGGCACAAGCGCCACAACGGGCGGCTGAGTGAGAGGGAGGGGACGCGAAGGTGAGCGTGGGGAGAGGGAGTAGAGAAGAAGAACACGAAGAGGAGGAGGAGGAGAAGAAGAAGAAGAAGAAGAAGAAGAAGAAGAAGAAGAAGAAGAAGAGAGCAGCAGGAGTGGGGAAGAAGAAGAGAGAAAGAGAGAGAGAAGAAGAGAGAGAAGGAGAGGAAAGGAGCAGAGAAGGGGGTGTCAGGGAGAGAGAGGAAGGGGGAGGAGAAAGAAAGAAAGAAAGAAAGAAAGAAGAAAGAGAGAGAAGAGAGGAGAGAAGGAGGGAATCGTCGGGGAGGGGGGAGGGTATTATTATTATTTTAATTAAAAAATAAATTTTAAAAACAATTAGTATTTGATTTGTGTGTTAGAAAAAGGAAAAACCAAAGGTAGCCCCCTCTGTCCCATGCACAGGCATGGGGCAGGGGTAATTTTTTTTTGCAATGGTAGGGCCCATAGACGGTCGGGACACCGTTACAAGGTGAACGGTGCGACGGATGCATCAGAAGATGGGTAAATTGAAAAACGCGAATGTTCACACGCAAGCAGGAGGTGCGTACACTCGTAAAAACACAAATTTTTTAAAAATAAAACCCAAACCGTGCATCGGAATGAATTTCTCTAAAAATGGAAAATGTGATGGAAGGCAGGAAGAAGACAATGGAAAAATGCAATAGGGGGTCCGGGGAGAATGCAAGGTGTTCACATGGAAAAAAGGTGAAAATCGAGCCCGAAAATGCATACGAGAATTAATATATCAGAGAATCCGTTTGTTAGAACGAAGTGGGGGAAGAATGATAAATGTGTCGAAGAATGTACCCAACAATCTATCACATTGAAACACAATTTCAATCAAGATAAGATGCGTTCACATGGGAAAAACCCAATAATTATACCCAAAAAGGGATTTAGAAATTAATAGTGAATGATCCGTCCACCGGAATGGAGAGCACTCAAAAAGAGAAATGTTAGGACACAGATAATCTTCGAGGCTAGCACATGAGAATTGAATTCCAATGGGGTTAGGAGGCGGTAACATGGGAAAAACAATAAAACGAAGCTCGAAAACACCTATAAAAATTAATAACGAAAAATACATTACTCAAAACAGGGCAGTGGAAAAAGAATAAATGGGCACAAGGGGAGACAATCAAGTCTATCCACTCAGAATTGAATTCTGAGGAGAATACGACAGGTTCACATGGAAAAAGAACAAAAATAAGTACGAAAAAGACACGAAAACCCGCAAAAATTAATAACGGACAAACCCTACATCGGAATGATTGATGGTAAAAATAAAAAATGGCAAATGGGAGGTATAGAACATGTCTATTAGATGAGATCAACATTCCGAAACAATAAAGGAGCGTTCACATGAAAAAACATCCAATGAGCAGGAATTGCTTCAAAATTTAATAATTTTCAATCCGTTGCTCGAAACAGGGAGCAATAAAAAGGAAAATGGTAAAAATTAAAGGGATGCACATGGTTGTAAGGCTAGATTTGGGTTTTGTAAACTTAGGGTGCGTTCACATGGAAAATGACCAAAACGCCGTGTAAAGAAAAATAACAATAGGAACGGCCTCGTAGGTAAGGATATTCTGAAATTTATCTCATGTATGAGAGTTTTTCAAACCAAGCCCATGTACCAATCAGTGTGTTCACTTGTAAAAGCATAAAGAAAAACAACCGTGTCAAGAAAACTAAAGCAAAAAGAGAAGTACCACACACCAACAAAAGGGAAAAGAAGCACAAGGAAGATACTTTCCGCTGCTGACAACAAAGAATTTTCCATTGTGGATCTTATTTCCCCTAGTGGATGTAAAAACCCTACCAAGATGTAAAGTTTCAAGCCTTAACTTGACTAGGCTGTCAAAGAGCTAGTCTTCTGGTCCATGTTTACATGCAAGAGGGGCAAAAGCCAGCAAGGGTAGGAACTCATCATTTGAGGGGGGGTGTTGAGAATAGCAAATGATGCTTAACATGAATGCTCGTAGAGGCTAGATGTGTGCCCAAAGAGGCTTGCCCATAAGTGGCTTTGTATGAGAGCGAGAGAGACAATGATGTATGCTTTAGGAGGAGATGTCTAAAATCCCATAAGCACAGAGAGGAAAAGTGGTACTATCCAAAAATCTATAAAGGCATGTACTTGACACTCATTTCAATACAATGGAACTATCAGTTTGAGTTACTCAAGATTATTTTTATGAGTCCAAGTTAATCTATCTTGGAACCTAATTCACTTGAGGCATAATCCCTCATTCTGATAATGTATCATGTGTTTGATTTGCATCCACCATAGCTAGCTAGCTCTAGATCCGTATTTTTCAACAATATTATGGGATCAATCCCTTTCAGGTCTTTATAGGACCATGCAAACACGTCTAAATTCTATTTCAATAAGTTGTACAAGATCGAGAACTCCCCTTCTAGCAGGCTACTACCCACCTTCAAGTGGCGTTCAGTGCCATCTGCATCCACAAAGGTTAACAGCCTTTCGCCTTCCACTTTGTGGATGAAGGTCCCACAAACTGCTTTTGGGTACAAATCGGACTCCTTCAAGGGGGTGGTGTCTTCTTCTGATGTCCCACTAGACTCGACTTCTTGTTTTAGTGAGGACTTGGGTTGCTCCTTGGGATGTTGAAGTTGTATCATGGCTATCTTAGATTTGGTTTGGGTACTAATTATATCAAAGCTTGAGGACTCCTGTTTTGAGGATGTGTCCAGGAACCTCACATAACAGGGACTCTCGAAAATCTGTTGGGCCCTTGGGGCTGGTGCTTGTTGACAAGGGGCGTCATCATCATCCTTTCTTGGCAAGGGTAGATGAGGGTGGCAAGAAGCACTGATACCCGAGGGGGTCCACTAGGGTTTACCGTACGGTACCATGTGAGTGTAAGGGAGGGGGGTTATTTAAGGGAAGGAAGGTATATTTTATAAGGTAAGGTCCCATAAATAGGGGATAGATAAGGGGTATTTTCATATATTTCTTGCACGTAGGTGACGTCTCCTTATTATTTCTAGTAGTGAATCCCCCGTGCACTGATAAAAGACAACTTATTTTTCTTAATCCATTTCTTATAAAGGCTTTGCATATGAGAATATCCATTTACTAATCCAAAAGGCACCATCGTCATTTTTGTCCAACAACATGAAGTCTTCTGCTTCTTCTGAGGCTTCTGGGACTCCCTCTTCATCCATGCCTTCTTTGGATGGAATAGATTCTTCTGTCTTGCTTTCATAATCTTCTTCTTCAGGTTTATCATCATCCTCTTCAGGCTCTGACTCTACCTCTGTAGGAGCTCTGTAAGAGAAGAATAGGTTCTCTGCTGCTTCGCCTTCTGCCTCTATCTCTGGCTCTGCTATGGCCATGTAACAGGGCGAGCAATACATTCATGCTTCTATCTCACTATCAATAGTGATTTCAGAAGCCATTCCTAGCTCAGCAGTAAGTATTTACCCATTGAAAAGGATTTTGCATCTTTTGGGAGTTGGCTTACAGTGCCCACTATTAGGGACTGTGCCTCTATTTTCTTGGGGAGGATCTATTTGATGGCCTCTTCATCTGATGTACCATCTGCTACTTCATCGGAGAAGTCTATTACGACTTCTATGGATGTGGATCCATTGCCTTTTTTTGTGATCCATACAACTTCAATACTACTTTATTGGGTCCTTTGCCTAAGGTTAGAGTCCCTCTGAACCAATCCATCCTTACTCTTACTTCAAAAAGCCAAGGTCTTCCCAATAGTAGAGGGTATGAGGTCCCGTAGGAATTTGGTTTGAACACTAGATATAGGAGGATGCCCAATGGTTTGATTCTACTTTGGATTTGGTTTGAACACCAGATATGTCAGCCAATAGTCTCTTCCTACGAGGGTTGTCTTTATGTACAGGAGGATGCCCAACAATTTGATTCTAATTTGGTCTGCCAATTTGATAAGCCACTGTGTAGGTTGCATCCCTTGCAAGCCTAGATCCTTCATTGTCACATCCATCATTATGTTTACTAACAAGCCTTCATCAATCAATGCATCTAAAATAAAGCACCCTTCAATCCATACACCAATCTCTAGGGTTCAAGAATCTAGGAAGGCGCTAGCTACATCTACTTCCTTCATGGGTTCTAAGGCTTTGTTGGACTTGGTCACCACGGAGGGAACAATTCTTAAGCCTCTTCTTCTAGTTAGTAAGCTTTTGAATTTCTTTTGACAGTTGGGAGACAACATCCTTCACAGGGACTGGACTTGGACAATCTTTTGCAGTGTGGCCTTCTCCTTTGCATCGATTGCATAGGGGCTTGTAATCCACAAACCTTCTAGGGTTTGGACAATATGATGATATATGACTAGTACCAAACTCCCTAGGCTCTGGTTCAATGTCCTGCATTGTCATTTTGGATTCCAATAAGTTGAATCTTGCGTCTTCATCTTTCTTTGTTCATTTGTGCATCTCTTTTAGAGAGCATGAATCCTCTATATGGTTCTTCCTCAAACAATATGAACAAAAGGATCCAAGAATGGTTTGTTTTTGGGTACATTCAGTGGCTAAATATCCCGCTTGATGGCACTTTTTACACCATGTATTAGAACACATCACATCTCTCCCACCTCTCGTAAGAGTGGATATATTGGCGGTATTCACCTTCAGCGTCTATAGTTGTTCTATAATCGCATCCATAAGCTCTTTCTTGATACTTGCCATTGAATTAGACAAGTAGTCCTTCAAATTTTCACCTCTTGGAGTACTTGTAGTAGGGTTTTGGGAAGCTTCTGTGATTACTACATACACTGGTTGGGTTGACCCAGAGGGTCCTCTGTTCTAGTTTTGATTCAAAGCTCGTGTTGAGACTTGGGGTTGTTGATTCTAGTGGGTGGGATTCCACTGTTATTGAGTCGCCATTGGAGGAACTGTTTGAGATCACTGTTGTTGTGGTTGAACCATCATTTGAGGCATTGTCATTTGT
Source organism: Lygodium microphyllum (assembly GCF_053477565.2). Taxonomy (NCBI): domain Eukaryota; kingdom Viridiplantae; phylum Streptophyta; class Polypodiopsida; order Schizaeales; family Lygodiaceae; genus Lygodium; species Lygodium microphyllum. The sequence continues at coordinate 77,265,663 of NC_141159.1, forward strand.
GGCCACTATGGACTAGGTGCATTGTACTACGGCAAGCTTTGCATCTAGGGGTAGGGGTAGCGAATTGCCCCTAGGACTATATTTGGTGGGCATACCATTCCTCGCATGGGAGGAAGAAAGACTCCTCTTCCTGAGGTCATTGTCAACCTTGCTTCAACTTCATCATACAATCTTGCACCTTCCACTACAGCTTGTAGATTAATTGGTCTTCTCAATTTCACAAACTTGCAAACTTTTAGTTGTAAACACCATATTGGGGAATATGGGAATTTCCCATAAGTTTGGGACATGTGGTCAAATCTTTGGATTTGTCATAACTTGAACACCATAACTTCAAATTGAGGGCTCTATAGCTCAATAGATTCCATATTTCAAGTGCTTTTCAATGACAGGTCACATCATATGGTTTTGAGAAACTTATGAGCATGTTATTTGAGTGCCACCTTTTTAGTATTCAAAAAATGGGAATTGGGAGATTCCCAAACTTACTAATATTGTGTTTGTAGGCCTCTAAGGAACACTCCTTTCTGGATGCCTTCATCCAAACGATGATTGGTCCATCTCTTCAGGATGGATTCCATTCATGAGACATAAGCTTCTATTCTTTCTCTAGAGGATTGACTTAGATTCATGAACTCCTCTCGCATCTGCTCTTCAAAACCTTCACGCCTGAATTTAATGAGGAAGGCCAACTTTAGGTCATCCCACCTGCTGCTTGTCTCTCATATCACTAAAATGCCATGCCCTTGAAAAAGTGGCCAAGAATATTGCTAACTAATGCTTGGTGATTTTGGCATTGTTCGCTACACATACTACCATAAACTCTGCTACATGAAGATTAGGATCTTCATTGTACTCTCCCTTAAAAATTGGCAATGAGACTACATTTACTAGTCTATCATCAATATTTCCAGGATGAATCTTACTAGGAAGGGGACCTTGAGTCGCCATGGGGACTTTTGTAAAGAGTGCTTTTAGGGCATCAAAGGAGGATTCTCCATTGCAAGCTCATTCTCGGCCTTGATTTTTGCCTTCTCTCTTCTCACATACCTCTAGACTCGTTCTAGTGCTTGCCTCTTGATTGCTTCATTCATCAGGGGGTTGGCTCCAGCCAATTGGTTTGTACTCAACATAATAGAATTAGAGGGGGCTTCATTCTCTGGAGGACTCTCTAGCTAACATCTCTTCTACTTCCTTCTTTTCTACGTCTCTGAATTCAGCTTTCAAACCACTATAGAGGGGGAGATATTCTATTCTGAAGGTATGAAAACTCATTCTTCTGAGGATTGTTATTGTGCCATTATCATAATACCAGATTCTGATGGTTTCAATAGTGTATATTGTAAAGAACACTCTATCTACCAACTTCTAGTGGGTTTATAATTGAACAAACATGAGATTGTTAGTGGGACATGCATCCCACGTGTCCTGCTATGTTGAGTATCCACAAACAAATTTCAATTGTTTTCTTTCTTATTTTTGTGAACCTCGACTGACCTCGACTCCTGAAGCTTCTTCACAATATTTCACTTGATGATGTCTGGAAACTTCTCAATGAATGCCAAATCTTCCATAGATGGTCATTCTTTCTATTTCTACTCTTCAGTTCATTCCCAAACAATTTGCCACTAAGATGCAAGTTTCTGCTACTTCAAGAGAAAGAGGAAATAGTCCACCACATAGAGCCTGCATCATGATGGTAATATGTTTACGCCATTGTGGGATGAATTTCTTATGGAAAGTGGCTTTGGTAATGAGAATCTCCAACTCTTCAGTAGTAGAAGAAACTTTGCAAACATCCATTGAATTCTTCTCTTCTTGACAATGCCATTTCTTTCATTTTTAGCCTATTCTGATGCTTGTTGATTGCAAGTTTTCACGGCTATGTACTAAAAACGTGGAGCTCCAAGAGAGAAACCAAGGAAAAGGGATTTCTATTGCAAGAAAATCTATCTTGTAACATCAAGAAGCTTTTTTTTCATCCTTTAGAGAACCAAAACAAGGAAAAGAACACCACTAGCAAGAAATCTTTATGCAACATCATAGAAACAATCTCCCATGGCTTTAACTTTAACAAATTTCATCATTCTCTTCATATTCTTCATAAAATTCATCAACCAATAAAGAGAATACAAAAGAAATACCATTTTGAATGGAAAAATATCACATATGATTCATCTTCATAGTTTTCTCTCACAGTCTTTCATAGATAGATACATTGTTTTGCATAGAATTGGCTATCTATGGCTCTCTCTTTCGCTCTCAATCAATAGTACATCATCTCCTCACTACAATACTTTATAATCACTCATGATAATCTTTATTTGGTCGTGGATGTCTCTTCCAAGAGGTGTGTTGGATATGAAAGGTCACCAGAGCCACTACAGTGACTCTTTATAGCTCATCACTATCACTTCACTCCAGACTTCTCTTGAGTCTTCAGCAGCTGCTTCTTCCACTTCCTTGAGCTCTTTTCCACTTATATTCACCTCTTTCCAAGGCTAGAAAAATTTCCCAAAATCATACATACATTCCACAGAACACTTATAGAAGCATATAGAATAGAACATAATAGAAACAGAACAGGGACAAAAGCTCTATAGAAGCTCAATAGAGGGTTACAGAAGGTCAACAAAAGGTATCGGAACCTCATAATTCATACTAAAACCATTCCAAACTACTAAAAACTATTTAATGAGCTTGTAAACAATATCAAACATCAACAATCATTACTCTATCCCTCCATACAAAAAGAAGACAGAACCAAACATAAGCTTAACAGAACCCAACATAAACAAACAGAACCTATCAAAATGTCAATAGATAATCATACAACCTCATATCTCAACTTAGAAACACTAGGAACTTATTAAAACCATTCCATAATATCCAAAAAACTCTCAAACCACTTCTAAACCAATCAATCACCATACAGAATCAACCATCTAGCCCAAAAAACAACAAAAATTAGGCCAAAAAAACATAGCACTTCAACAGTCAAAAATAGATTGCAAAACTTCTCTTCCATCACTAGGTTTTTTTGAAGAGCATGAAGTAAATGAGCTCTCCCTCCACCGTTCTCTGCCACAAAAAAGGTGCAAATGTGAATTGGTGTAGAGGAGCTCAAGGTTGATCTCTTTTTTTTTTGTAATGAGGGATTCTACTCTCTCTCTCTCTCTCTCTCTCTCTCTCTCTCTCTCTCTCTCTCTCTCTCTCATATCCATGCGCACATCTATTGATTACGCACCCATGATATTGAAGATTCCTTCCTTTCATATTCATTTATAAGGAAAATCTGTCAAGAGAAGAAGGATGGGAAATAAGATGCAAAACTCTCTTTCCTTACCAAATCTGTGCGCAGGAGGAGGACCTCGAGATGGGAAATTTTGGGCCATAGGGAAGCACCACTAGAAGTCCCTTTATGGAAGTCTTAAAAGGTGGTGGATATGGAGAATTTTCGGCAATGGGGAGTAATCGCCAAAAGCTCATTTGAGGAAGGACACCTCAAAGTCCTCCTTTGCATGCGTTGCACATTACTGGTTGTAATGCTAGTGTGGGTGCTAGTCTCCGTGTGGTTGGTGAAGAAGTTGGCTTGTAGCCAGGGAAGTTGGAGTAGAGAGTCATGGACCCCTACACGAGCATCATGTCAATCATTCCAAGAGGCATGCTAGGCATGTGAAATCTAGGAAACATGCTAGGTGTGGGAACCTATAGGCTATTGATGTATATGCTCCATGTCCACCATTGTGGCTATGATACTCTGATTTGCTATCCTACCCCTTGCACACTAAATTAGTAGTTCAATAGACTCACATTCAACCCAATGGAGAATAATAGGTACACCTCTATGTCATCCTACAAGAGAGAAGTGCATAATCAAGGTGCATGGTAGGATATTAGCTCTCGTTCACTACCCTAATGATCTATGCCTCACTCTAGAAGGTGTTGAACTGGCCATTAGTGGACACAGAGCTATCTGACATGTAGTCAATTCTATGCTAAGATGAAGTGCACCTCCATGTTGGCATGCATGTCAACTCCATTGAAATCATGGAATACCTTGCCATTCCTAGAGACAGTATTTGATCTTGATCTCACTTAATGTGAGGAGGAGATGTTGGCATGGGTACTAGAGTTTCCTTAAGAATTGATTCCTTATGGGCTTTCTTTATAATGCAAGAGAGGAAACTTCAATTGAATTCATATTCTAATTTATCTAATAGACATGCAAAAGCATGGTTTATATGGTTTGCAAGAGAAAAATGATTTGTAAGAGAATAATGATTTGGTTTTAATAAGAGTGAGAATTAGAGCTATGAGTTAGCTACCATTTTTAGGTCATGTCGTTGTGTGTGAAATTGAGGGAATTTGTATAATTTTTAAGTCACACTTGAAATAGAGAGGGAGGTCATATTTGTCTCTTTGTAAATCCATAAGGTGCTTATCTCACACATAGCCTTTGTAATATACATTGAGTACAGCTTTATCCCATTTATTTTTGTGAGTGAGAAGGGAGTAACATACAAAATAAAGAATGTGTAAGCCTCATGAGTATAGCAAAGCTTGCAAGCCATAGACCTAGGGTGGGGATGCCAAGATAAAATGGAACATTTAACAAGATACATCTTGCATGCCACATAGTTAAGGTGGGGACACAAAGATAGAACCAAATGTTCATATATTTTACAGAGTAATCAAATCATAGTAAACATTACTTAAAATACTTACATGTTTGAAGATAGTAATTCAACATTGGTAACTATTAGTGTCTTACGTGGATCCATTCCTAGCTCACATGTGGAATTAAACAATCCAAAAACTAAATTTGGGAGCTAAAAAGTACTCTTAATGTTTATTTGATGAAATCATAGCATCACTAGAGGGTGTGGGAATATGTATGTGTGTATCATACATGCACAAAATTCTAAAGATAGATAAATCTTTGAGCTTAAATGCTCAAGAGATAATCATACATCTTTGAATATTGTTACATGTGCCAACTCATTCAATAATAGTATTAGAATCTTAACTATCTCATGAGACTTCTCACAACCACAATTTTTTGATCATTCAACATCTAGCCCTTTAGGATTGGATGCTCACTTGAATTTATTTATTCAATAGTGTAGTTGAGTAACAACACTTATATCTTTAGATGCACCCTCAACATGATCCTACACCCCACATACCCACTCACTAAGGTATTCTAAAGAGCATTCTAAACATGCCCAACATAGTTGAATTGAATTTTCCCTCTATTATCAATGCTAAATGTACCATATTAGTGAAACCACTAAGTGTGGTATCTTAGGGTTTGTCAACTTCATTGATCTATATGATAAAAGCTCATCTCACTAATTTTGCTAGAATATTTTTCAACATGATTCCACTTCCTTAATTGCTTTGTACAATGATCCATTTACTGGACAATTCGAGAGACTTGACAAAAGTAACGGTATTAGTGACTACCCTACCTTTTGAATATATATCAAGTGTTTGTTTATGTAAGTCTTGATAAATTCTTGCAAATTTATATTTTGTACACAAAGGATTCTAGGGCTTTTAGTTAAGGGCCATGTAAGGATCTTTATAAGTGATTACAAGGTAATTCCTATAAGCACCAAAAACACGTATTGATGGATCACAATGTTGATTAAAAAATTGGTCTTAGTGTAGTATGTGAGTATTGAATCTTCTCTCTCTCTCTCTCTCTCTCTCTCTCTCCACATGTGTGTGTGTGTGTGTGTGAAAATAATAAGAGAGGGTGTTGCATTGTTTATATATTGTAAAGTACATATAGGGTTTGGGGTATAGTTATTAGGGAAGGAGTTTAGAGAAAGAAGAGGAGGGGGAGACAAAGGTGGGATTGAGGGGGGTTAAATACCCTATTGATCTTTTTTTGTGTGGGTCCCTTTTGCTCTTAATGATATGAGAAATAATGAGAGAAGGTTGTATATTTCTTGTACATTGCAGTGAGTTTAAGGTTTGGTGGCTATGTATAGTTTATAATAGGAAAACTGAAGTTGATCACCAAAGCACTAAGAGCATGCCGCAAATGCATCCATAAAGTTCAAGAAGAAACATTTTGCTACCTATAGTACTTAGGATATCAAGTTATACTTGATTGCATGAAAGTAACATTAACAAAATAATGGTAACTATTTTTTTTTATAACAATGAGAGAGAGAGAGAGAGAGAGAGAGAGAGAGAGAGAGAGAGAGAGAGAGAGAGAGAATATTGCACAATCAAGCTTGAAGGGACCTTGATACCTATGCTTGTGTCTCGGGTAAGTTACTTGTGAATATATGTGTGTATCACATGGGTTTAAAATAAGATATTTTTAAAATACCATTTTTTACATATAGAAGGGTGTAATGTAAAGGGGTTATTTAAGATTGAATAGAAAGGGTTATGTTTTAATTAGACAAAATTTACTGATAAGGACACTTATAAATAGACCTTGAACGGAAGTGATGTAGAGGATATACATATAGTAACTTCCCCAAGGCTTGTGTAGGCCTTGTGTAAATATAATATTGTGAGTATACTCATTACTCTATTTGACCCATCAATGCAGGTCAAGGCTCACATCTTTATCAAGAGAAAAGCCAAAGGTGATCCCAAAACAAAAAGAGCTTGCTAATCCTATGTGATGCATCCACAAAGTTTGAGAAGAAACTTTTTGTAACCCATAAACGAGAGAGAGAGAGAGAGAGTGTGTGTGTGTGTGTCTTCGTGCTAAGACCCATGTAGTAGGGGAATCAAAGCAACATCATGTTACACACACCCTAAAGACCCACGCTTACATAAGTTGCACTAAGATTTGATTATCCATGCTTGTGCATGTATAAGCACTACAAGGAAACGCAGGTATAGCGACGGCGGGTAGCGATGCAGGAATAGCGGCATCGTTATTTGCATCGCGTTTGCGAAGCAAATAGCGACGTCCCACAGGGAAAAAAAAGAGGGCCAAAACTCAAGCGCGTTTCATTTCGCGCATTCGTGAGACATTTCGAGAGGGAGAGCAAGAGAGAGAGCAACCGTTTTTCATAGAGGGTGAGAGAGGGAGAGAAAGAAGGCTTGCCACCACCATTGCTGCCGCTGCTGTTCGTGAAGGAGAGGAAGAGCCACCGTCGCGAAGAGGAGCCACCAAATGTAACGTGTCCACTAGAATCATCCAGGACACATCTTAGCAGTCCATCGGAAAGGATGTCTAGAAAGCTCCGCCCGGTATTCCCATGGAATGTTACGGGACTTGCGATCCAGGTCTTCCCGCGTCTGCCACGTAGCGGAAGTATCCTGGCCGTTCCCACTTAGGATCGACCTGAATTAGGGTTTTCCTAATTTGGGCATTAGCTAACAGCAACTAGCGTCAGACCCGAGCGAACTACTTTACGTAGAAACGCCAGGTCTGAAGTAGATTCACGCTGTACTTGGTTCAAGGAGAATGGGAAATGAGAGGGATGAAAAACTCAACCTCTCTGCCATAAGGCATAGTTCCATTCCGTTCCCCTAAAACAGCGTAAATTGGGTAAAACATAATTCTAGGTCATTGCTTTCGATGATCCTCCCGTTGTTCTTCGAGATTTTTGAGAAAAGTTCCCAGCTAACCGGGACCACCCAACCGTAGGACGGACCCATGGCCCATCCTCCGCACTTTCCTCAGTTTGTTTTAGTTATGTAATTATCTAACACATTAATTTGACATATAACAATCAGTTTCTTTAATTACTCCTGTTAAGCACTAGTTCCTTCACGTAATCTTATCACGTGACATAGAAAAACAATATCAGCCAAATTCTTTATTATCATTTCATCACTTTATCTTTGAAATACAAGGAGTTCCGCCCGTAGGCTTGTCCATAATCCGCCCGAAGGCTATCCAGTAATCCGCCAGGGATCACTATTCCAAGCTTCTGCCCGTAGACTAGTATGCGGGCCTCGAGATCCAATCCTGAGTCACGTTAGCCTCTTGTGCAGGACCCGGAAGGTGAGGGATTTACGGCCAGAGCCCCCCTGGCACCCAAGCATCCTCCTGCTCCAAGTAGAGCTCAACGGAAAGACCTCTCGCGGCGGGTTCGGTCCACGTTCCTGGCGCGGTCAACAACCCCCTTGGTTAGGGTCAGGTAGGCAGTCGGGGGTAACTAAAGCTGCCTCTCCCTTCAGGCTTTCAACCTGAAGCATTAGATATCATTTCATCCTTTAGTTCTTTGAGCAAACAATGCAAATAGTGCTTCCTAAACTGTTACAAGCACAATCAATTCCAGTGGTCGTTTAATTTGCCAACTGTTAAGGAGTGAATCATTCTCTCCGAATGCATCCAGCATTCGATTTGGGATCAATTTGACTTGGCAAGATCCCCAAGGGTTTGTTTATTCACCCTTTTGTCCTTGGGTTAGGGACATACCCTGTTAACCCAACTTAACCAATACCTTAGGTTTTATTAATAGTAAATCCTGGCGACCATGTCGCTCCAATTTATTGATTGATCATTTGCTTCCAAGCAAATACCTAACTTTCCTTTACTTGGCAAATTTTCCCCAAGAAAGGTGATGTAACAGGATGATTACTCATTCTCTTGCAAGTTAAACTTGCACAAGAGCTTGTCAACCCCATTTCAAGAAATGGCAAAACTCTCTTGTGAACAAATCACAAGTCTATGCGACGTTGCAACTTTTTGCACAAGTGTCGCATCTATTCCATGGGATCGTTTCACCCATTGAATGGCTTTTTCTGGTCACGGAATTATCTCCAGACGAGAAGCAGGGTTTAGGGTGTCTTCTTACCCAACCTATTCCTAATTACACTAGGCCGACAACGTTTGGTCCTAGGAATTCCAACTCAATCCGAGTTTCATCATTTGAACGAGTGATCCTTAGGGTAGAAACCTTAGATCGTTTTATGCATGAGCGTCCAATTGTCCCTACATTCCGTGAATGTGGGTAGGACCTTTGGTTTAAGGGTTCGTCTTGGTAACAAGTGCGTGAAACTAGGTCAAGTCCTTAATGTGCTAAACCCTAGCTAGCACTTGGAGCATATTGTATCTATTTAACCATCTAAATGAGTCCTTTGCGGTTTAGGTGTTTTGGGTAAATCAATTTACTTGTCTTACGACAAGGACGAGCCATTCCTAAAGATATTGTCTTGATCTAAGAGGGGAAAGACTAGTTGCATTACGTCATAACTCACGTAAGCACGCGACTCATTTTCTCTAGATTTGCAATCCCTAATTTTTCTTGTTAAGACCAAGCACATGATAAAATTCACATAACTTCCATTGGTCCTATTAGGGCATGTATTCACGACTCATGCTACTAAGCTTTTAAGTTTTTATGTTAAACAAACCATGCAGCCTTTCCCTAACTTCATTTTTTTGAATGAAATATTCGAACGCACTGATTGAGCATTACGCAATCTCGACTTTGTAATGATAGTCATTAGTTGTTCTAGATTCGTTACTTTGCAATACACTGAAGCAACTTGCTATAGACATATTTCATTCATTCCATTGAAACATACAAATGACCGATCTTCGATCATGTGTTACTTCCTTTAAAATAGCCAAAGTATTTCAATCGCAAAAGTGCATCCTAGTTCCATAAATTAACCATGCATAATTGCAATACTTTGACGTGAATCAAAAATAGGAAGAAAACCTGGACTTGTGGGTTCGGTAAAATATCCACATGAATATTCGGAGATGATCCTCCTGCGGATGCACCTTGTACCTTTTTAGGGGCCATCGTGAATTCGACCTCTGGTTTTGCCTTCGGGAATTCGAACTTCTTGCCTTGGCTCGCAATCTTATGATTTTTGGCCTTCTCCCTTGTACGCGCAAGTCCCTTTGAGGTATGGCTCCTTGACTTGTGGAATTTGGATTTGGAAGGTCTTATGGTTCGGAGCTTGGGCCTTCTTTCTTTCGGAAAAGAGGGATTCGTGAGAGGGTTCTTGCGAAAGCCTTGCGGAAACAGAGGCTTGAGAGATTCTTCTCCTTGAAATTCCGGCTAGGAATGGTTTTATGTGCTTTGTGGAAATGGGGACTTATGAACTTCTCCTTCCTTTCATAGAAGTTCCGGGGATAAAGATCTTTGTGGAGAGGGAGTGTGGGGGGAAAATTTAGAGATGGGTTTATGGGGGAAATCGAGTGGGAAGGGTTTAGAGAAACCCCTCTTCTTCTTACAAGAATCAGGGCTAGGGCTTTAGTAGCTTCCTTTGCTTCAAAGCTGGGAGGGATGGGCTTATTGAGAAACTAATGGAAAGGGCTTTAAAATTGGGGGTAAAGATTTGCTTGTGGTGGATGCTATGGGAAGGGGACTTAAATCCCGGGGTACAATGGTCTTATGGAGATCCGATAGGAAGGGACTTAAAAAAAACCGGGGATAATATGGGCTTTATGGGGGAATCCACGGGAAGGGGTTTTAAAAAAAACCAGGGTAAAATGGGCTTGTGGTTGATCCCAATAGGAAGGGGGCTTAAAGAAGCCCCCTTAGAAGCTTCCTAGAGAAGCTTCTAAGAAGCTTCAGGGAACTACGTGGCGTGGAGATAAAGGATTTGGGAAGCTTTTGACGGCGTTCTGGTCCTACTCCACGGCAGGGCCCTCCTCCACGGACGGCATTGTGGCTCTCCCCTCCTTCACGGCCGCCTTCCTTCATGGCCCCCCCCCCTCCTTCACGGTTGCCTTCTCCTTCACGGCCCCTTCTTCACGGCCGCCTCCTTTACGACAGCCTCTTCACGGCCCCTCCTTCGCGGCAGCCTCCCTTTATGGCAGCCTCCTCACAGCCCCTCCTTCGCGGCAGCCTCCTCATGGCCCCTCCTTCGCGGCAGCCTCCTCACGGCCCCTCCTTCGCGGCAGCCTCCTCACGGCCCCTCCTTCGCGGCAGCCTCCTCACGGCCCCTCCTTCCCGGCAGCCTCCTCACGGCCCCTCCTTCACTGGCAGCCTCCTCACGGCCCCTCCTTCACGGTCGCCTCCTCACGGCCCCTCCTTCCCGGCAGCCTCCTCACGGCCCCTCCTTCATGGTCGCCTCCCCCCCTGGCTATCCCATACCACTTAAATAAGTGAGGGGGAGGGTCCTCCCTCCCCACGCGGCATCATGCATGCCTACATTCCCTTACGAGCTCCAGTTAGATGCTAAGTCATAGCAGCTCCCCTCTCTCTCCTCCAGCACGATCGTTGGCTGGATTTGCTTTTATAACCATAAATCAAAAATTTCATCTTGATTTCTTTCCAAGAGGGGGTTCAGACAAGCATAAGCGGGTTTCCTTGACTTTAGTCTTGTTCATGCAAATGGAGATTGTACAATTTCACTGTCCAAATATTCAATGCTGTCATTCCCTTGCATGAGTATCATACGGGTTGGAAATATTTACAATGGAAATATTACACCAAACCCTCGCCAAATCTTTACGGTGAGTCCATTCTCTCTCTCTTTACTTGTTTAGGGTTTAATTTATGTATATTGAGAGAGGGAGAGGAAATGAGAGAGAAAGAGAGGGAGAGGGAGAGGGAGGGAGAGTAAGAGAAAGAGAGGGTGAGAGAAAGAGAAAGAGAGGGAGAGGGAGGGGGAGGAAATGAGAGAGGGAGGGGGAGGGAGAGTATATTCTCTCTCTCTTTTACTTTTTCTTATATAATTTGTGTATATATATTGAGAGAGGGAGAGGAAATGAGAGAGAAAGAGAGGGAGAGGGAGAGGGAGAGAAAGAGAGGGAAAGGGAGGAAATGAGAGAGGGAGAGAGAGGGAGAGAGAGAGAAAGAGAGGGAGAGGGAGAGGGAGGAAATGGAAGAGGGAGGGGGATGAAATGAGAGAACGAGAGGGAGGAAGAGTATATTCTCTCTCTTATTTATTTATTTTTTGTATAATTTGTGTATAATGAGAGAGGGAGAGGAAATGAGAGAGAGGGAGAGGGAGAGGGATAGGGAGGGAGAGAGAGAGAGAGAGATCGAAAGAGAGGGAAATTAAAGAGAGGGAGACGGAGGAAATGGGAGAGGGAGGGGGAGGAAATGAGAGAGGGAGAGGGAGGAAGAGAGAGAGAAAGAGAGGGAGAGGGAGAGGGGGAGGAAATGGGAAGGAAAGAGAGGGGGAGGGAGAGGAAATGAGAGAGGGAGAGGGAGAGAGAGGGAGGGAGACATTAAACATAATAGGAAAATGAGAGAGGGAGAGGAAATGAGAGGGGGAGAGGAAATGAGAGAGGGAGAGGGAGAGGGAGGGATAAAAAATGAGAGAAGGAGAGGAAGAGAGCAAAAGGAAATGAGGGAGGGAAAGGAGAGAGAAAAAAATGAGAGAGGGAGAGGAGAGAGAATAAGAGAAAAAATTATTAAATCTAATAGAAAAAGAGAGAAGGAGAGGGTCAGGGTGAGGGAGGGAGAGAAAATGAGAGATGGAGAAAAAGAGAGAAAGGTAAATGAGAGAGGGAGAGGAGAGAAAAAAAATGAGAGAGAGAGGAGAGAGAAAAAGAGAGAAAAATCATTAAACCTAATAGGAAAAGAGAGAAAGTGAGGGCCAGGGCGAGGGAGGGAGAGGAAATGAGAGAGGAGAGAAAGGGAAATGAGAGAGGGAGAGAAGAGAGAAAAAGAAATGAGAGAGAGAGAGGAGAGAGAAAAAGAGAAAAATCATTAAACCTAATAGGGAAAGAGAGAAAGAGAGGGCCAGGGTGAGGAAGGGAGAGGAAATGAGAGAGGGGGAGAAAGAGAGAAAGGGAAATGAGAGAGGGAGAGGAGAGAGACAAAATGAGAGAGGGAGAGGAGAGAGAAAAAGAGAAAAAAATCACTAAACCTAATAGAGAAAGAGAGAAAGAGAGGGTGATGGTGAGAGGGGGGGGGAGGAAATGAGAGGGAGAGAAAGAGAGAAAGGAAAATGAGAGATGGAGAGGAGAGAGAAAAAAAATATGAGAGAGAGAGAGGAGAGAGAAAAAGAGAGAAAAATCATTAAACCTAATGGGGAAAGAGAGAAAGAGAGGGTCAAGGTGTGAGGGAGGGAGAGGAAATGAGAGAGGGAGAGAAAGAGAGAAAAGTAAATAGGACCTTACAATAAGCTCATCCTAGGCTCATAGGGGTTAGACCGATCCTCAACAAACCTAAGGGATATATCGCAAGCTATACGAGCTGAAAATGGTCCACGTGGAATCACATCCAAATGGAATGCGACGGTTCTCAGTTTTCTACGAGTTGCTATATTGGACCTACTTACAGGTCAACCACTTGTTGGATCCCATGCATATTTTCACGAATGTGAGCAGCTTGCTATGGGACCACATCACAGGAAAGAGAGACACTATAGGGGCACGAGTGGATTTGAAGGAGGTAGGTAAGATGGAGCTGCTCTGGCCAGTCGAGTGCTGATGGTCGCATGCAGCTACCTTGCGCTCCTTGGGTTTTGTCCACTAAAGAAGAGCGCATTGTGAAGCAAGTAGTCAAGTCTATCCGCACTCTGACGGGTATGATGTGTTCTCTCAGGTCTGCATTTTCTAAAGACGACCAATTATCAGGGCTAAAATCCCATGACTAGCATAAAATATTTTAGGTTTGTACTACGAATGGATTGTAATTGGCATGCACATTTTGCTATTTGGAGTGTAGCCATTATTCATAATGCATTCTCAGTTATGGCAGTTTGTACTACCGATCGCGATCGCAGGATGTCTTACTCCAGAAATACGCGGGGCCATTTACAGGTTGTCGACTTTGGTGCAATGGATCTCACAGAAGGAGATTAAGACATCCTCTATTAAATCGGCGAGGCGGGGAACAGTGGAGACGGTCTGTCTCTTTGAGAAATACCTGCCACCAGCATGCTCATGATACAAATCCACCTTCTTGTGCATCTTGTAGATGAAGTGGAGATTGCTAGACTTGTCCATACGCGATGGATATTATTCTTGGAGCACTTCATGACAACCTTGAAAGGCTTTGTGTGACAACGAGCTTGGCCAGAAGGTAGCATGGCTGAAGGTTGGTTGGTGTCTGAGACGCTAGTGTATATTTCACAATGGCTACCAATGGTGGATCCAGACAACGAAATGCTATGGTCTCGCTGAAGGACGATGATAGACTGACTGGAGATGTGGTGATTGGAAATGGGGTAGAAAAAAGAATGGATGCCTCAATGGAGGAGAAGGTGAATGGCTTGTGTATGTTGCACCATGCTTTTATGGAGATGTGGCTCGCCAAGTACCAGATCGCTAGGCAAGATCGAGAGGAAGTGCGAGTTGAATTTCGACGTAGTACAGGTCATCGACCGATTCGATATCCCGAAGGCATGGAGGAGATGCATCTCAGTTACTTTGGTAAGTATATCCAACTGACCCCAGTACTGCTACCTATTAATATATTGGCACTATAACTGATATTCTTCAGCAGATACACCGTCTATTCTTGCGGAGAACATAATGATTTTTATGTCAACGCGATGGTTGCATGGAGCTTTGACTGCAGCATCTTGCCAAGGGACAGAGGTCTCAATGGAGGAGTGGGAATTCTCGAGGGGATGTAGTCTAAAGGTGATGAGGGGTTTAGGATTTGTCGTATCTAAATTTTATATGCAACATCTAATTTGAGTGTTTCAATGTATAGTACAAAATATATAGTGCAGCGTGGTCATGCGGATGACATTTTCGCGTGGAGTGTATTGACAAAATGCGCTTCACAATGGATTGTGGTGATGCCAGGAGGCATATTCCACGGTGGATACCGTGAGGTTTTGCAGTGGATTCCGTAAAATTTTATTACCGGGGCTCATACACAAGGTGGATTCTTTGTGTGAAAAGACGATGGGGACGCCTATCCTTTTCGGGTGTTTTGTTAATTTAATGTGTAAGTGGGTGATTTCATAGCGAGTGATTTCGCAAAATACATATTTAAATTAATAAATGTTTATGAGTTTGGAGTGCGCACTCGTAATAAATTAAGGTTAGGATTGAGTTCTAACCAATTTATTTTTGTAGCTGAAGACTGCTAGGTATTCACTTTTGTCAGTTTAATTATATTAGTTTTCTAACAATTGTGAATGCTTCAGTTTGATGTGTAGAGCAAGCAATGGTGGCATTGGGAAGCATTGGAGGATAGCGTGTATTCAAATTATCATCAATTTTTTGTGGGCGCGTATCTTAGGCATGGCGCCTATATTTTGTCGCGCTTATTTACTAAAGCACTTGATATTTATTTATTATTTTTATATGCGCATGGGCACACGATTTAAATATTTGTTTTGGACATTGTATTTGGGTACCGCTTGACTCCTTGGGCACCCAATAGCTTTAATTCTTTAGTAGCACAAAAGCAAACACAAAAGTTAAAGCGTGCTAATTGTAAATTGGGCTATTTTTTGAGCTTGAAGATGAATAATATATAATATACATGCTTTGTGGAGCGCTCACACAAGGCATGGAGGGGAGATTGCACCCAATTAGTCTCTTGCTTCATGTCGTCCAAGTTTCCTTCATTGTTTTTTGTGCAAAAAGTAGAGTTCTTTTGTTCTTGGGGACCTTCTGACGCTCACTACGCGTGTATACGATGTCCGATCTATGCACCAGTGGTATCAGAGCAACGCTTACCATCTCGCGCGAAGGCGGAGCTCCTAGAACGATCGAGCTCTATAGTCAGTCTCATGGCAAATGGTCGATACCAGCGTGTTCCTGGTAGTCAAGAACCCCTTGCTGTACACTCAGATCGCGAGAGACCGGCCTCTGCAGGTGAAGGACCACGCGGGAAGATCCTTCAAGAAGTCGTTGGTTTTTTCTTCACAGATAAGAAATTCCTTACCATAGCTTTTCAAGCTTTAAGGATAAGCTATAAGGCTTCAAAAGAAGCTTAATAAAAAGCTTCAATCTTCAAATTCACATGTCGACAGTGGCAGCACGTACTACCCATCGCCGAATCTGGTGAAAACATCTTGAAGTCCTCTAAATTCATGATTAGTCACCAAAGCTCAAAGTCACTAGTTACTAAAGTCCTAAGTTCAATCTTCAACAACTATCATAAAGGCAGTTCGTATTCAGTTGCATATGACCCAGTTTACTACCCTCTGGAAGCCCCTGTTCACACCTATGAACAGACAGAAGCAGATTACAGCAAATAATCATCAACACGCAGACTATACGCTGTCTATACGTAGACTATACGCAAAATTATTTTCTTGGAAGGCAATTGTGACATCAAATTTTGCAATAGTAAAGGAGAAATACTACAAAAGCCAAACTTTTAAAAAAAAAACAAGCCTTGTAAACCCGCCTTTGAGCTACGCTCATCCCGTTAACAAGGTTTCGAGTGTGTGAGGTCTTTTGGAAATTTTAAGGATGACTGATCAAACCATGGAAGATTTTATGGTTGAAGGAGATGTACTCGAACCAACAATGGAGCAAAAGTTGGATTTGATTATGATGTAGCTTCAAGAGGAACGAAGAGCACGACAGGCTTTGCAAGCTCAATTGGCCAATCTGCAATGATCTACCACCGACTAAGATGGATCGCAACCTGAAGATCTTATACGACGTACCATCGATGCAACACTTGAAGCCCAATCTATTCAGAAATAAACAAAGATAAGTAAAATAAACTTCAAATTTCGTACTTTCAATGGATCACGTGATGGAAAGACTGTCCTTGCTTTTATCAGTCAATTTGATGATTATTTTCATGAAGAAATATATGCTGAGAAAGACAAAATTAAATGTGTCACTAACCATTTAGTTGATCGAGCATCCTTATGGTGGACTGTGGTCCGCAAAAGCGTTGATTGTCCCACTACTTGGGAGACTTTCCAAAAGAAATTTTTGCACAATTTCCTTCCTCCCCAGTTCCACAAAAAAGCAATCAAACAATGGGATCTTCTACAACAAAGGGATCGCGAACCTATTTCACAATATACAGAACGTTTCTGGAATGCTCTATTGCAACTACGAATGCTCGAAGATGTACCTGAAGCAACTCATAAACGCAAGTTTATGTCTGGCCTACTTGGATATTTTTATGCGGAGGTCAATATGTTCAAGCTAGCAACTCTTGAAGATGCAATTTCCTTGGCCCATGACACTGAAGAAAAAATTCGTGGACAAAACAAGTGACCACAACAATTCCCAACTAATGGTAACTTTGGTTCCAAACAATTCAATTCAAATTTTCAAAGATTCAATCAAAGTCATTTTCTTCCATCTTCATTTCATAAATCTTGGACATGACCACGTGCCTTGCCATCAAACATAAATCTGAGCCCGAAGCCATCCCTACAGTCAAATCCCAACATTCCTAAACTTCCTGCCATTACCAATAATGTATCCAAAGAAAAATCCATAGTTTGTTACAAATGTCATCAACCTGGAGATCTAGCAGCCAATTGTCAATCCAAAAAGCCATATGTTCATATCAATTATTTGGGAGCAATAGAAGATGAAGAACGTGAAGAGATGCCGGACTTTACGGAAGGAGATGACGACATTGGTACTACTTCTTATACTAGGCCAGGTATGCCAACTCCCCATTCCTTATTAACAATGAAATGTTTGGTGCATGGTAAAGAAAAGACTATTTTACATGATGATGGGAGCACACATGACTTTATTTCTGTAAAATTGGTCAAAGAATTGAATTTAGATACTGTTTCTACACATTATCGCATCAAGGCTGCATTCCTAGGTACGAGATATAATGGAAGACAAGAGGTGCATAATTTAGAAATTAAAATTGGTGATTATATTGAACGAAGAAATTTCTTAATTGTACCTTTGTAGTCTAGTGACATTATCTTAGGAATGCCCTGGCGTCATCAATACAATCCTAATATAGATTATTCTACACATTTAATTAAAATTTATTTTCAAGGAAAACAAATCACACTACATGGTATGCACGCTTCCAATAATTTTCCATTGCTTACTCATACTCAGGCTAAATGTGCATTACGTAAAAGTAGCAAATCCTATTTAATATGGGTGAATGAAATTCAAGCTAAAGAAAAACAGATGAATCCTAGGCATGCACAATTTCTTTCCCAATTCCAAGATTGTTTTGCTGCTGATTTGCCACCTGGATTACCACCTGCACATCCTGAAGATCATAAGATAGATTTAATTCCTGGAACACAACCACCATGTAAAGCACCATATAGACATAACCAAATTGAACAGAAAGAAATTCAAAACCAAATAGACGAATTGCTTAACAGAGGATTAATTAGACCTAGTAGTTCTCCATTTGGTGCACCTGTGTTATTAGTGAAAAAGAAAAATAATACCTATCACATGTGCATTGATTATTGTGCCCTAAATAAAATTACTGTTAAGAATAGATACTCGATTTCTAGGGTAGATGATCTTATGGATAAGCTACAAGGATCTGCCATATTCAGTAAGATAGATCTTAAATCTAGATATCATCAAGTACGATTGGACAAATCTGATATATTCAAAACTACATTTAGAACACAATTTGGACACTATGAATTTCTGGTTATGTCTTTCGGTTTAACTAATGTACCAGCCACATTCAGTCGTATAATGAATCGTATATTTCTGAAACATCAGCATTGTGTTATTGTTTTCTTTGATGACATATTAGTTTTCAGTAAAAATGAGAATGAGCATTATGAACATTTGTCTTTAGTTTTTAAGTAACTAAAAGACAATCAATTATATACTAATCCAGAAAAGAGTGAATTCTTCCAAATAGAAATTGAATATCTAGGACATATTATTTCATTAGAAGGTATTAAAGTTGACCCTAAAAGGATAGAATCAATTTTAAATTGGCCGATATAAAAAAAAGTACATGAATTACATTCTTTTCTAGGTCTTGCTAGTTTTTACAGGAAATTTGTGAGGAATTTTTCATTACTTGCATTACCTTTGACAAAACTTTTAAAGAAGGGTATCGTGTATAATTGGTTTGACAATCAACAAAAGTCCTTTGAATTGCTGAAACATGCTTTAACTCATGCTCCTGTATTACAATTACCTGACTTCAATAGACCATTCTTTTTAGTAGTTACTGACGCTAGTGGATCTGGAATATGAGCAGTCTTTATACAAGATTCTCATCCTGTAGCTTACTCTAGCTGCAAACTCAAACCATTTGAACTTAAATATTCTACCTATGACAAGGAATTGCTAGCCATAGTACAAGCCTTACGTCAATGGAAACATTATTTAATGGGATATGAATTCATAATCAAAACTGACCCCAACAAAGCATTAGACATCTTCTTAGTCAACCACAAATATCTGATCGACACATTAAATGGGCTACTTTTATTCAAAGTTTTCATCCCCTTATATAATATCAACCTGGAAAAGAGAATGTTGTAGCTGATGCTTTGAGTAGAAGACCAACAATTCAAAATATATTTCTGTGATATCATTTGATTCCCTTATTCCTATGAAAGATACTTATCACCAAGATCCTACTTTTCAAGCTGATTGGACTAAACTAGTTGCAAATAATTGGATTCCTATTGATTCATTGTCTTACACTAATGGATTTATGTTTTATGAAAAAAGATTATGTTTGACTATTCCATTTCACTCATTTGTTTTGCATAAAATTCATTGTCCCCCATATCAAGGTCATAGAGGAATTATATCTACTTTGCGTACATTGATTGAAAATTTAATTGGCCACACATGGACACTGATGTATCTAACTTTGTATCTGAATGCCTAATTTGTCAACGAGTAAAAAGACACCATGGTAAACAATATGGTTTACTAATGCCATTATCCATTCCATCACGACCATGGAAACAGATTTCAATGGATTTTATCACTGGTCTACCTAACACTAAAGCTAATCATGATATGATTTGGACTGTTGTAGACAGGTTTAGCAAACAAGCATATTTTATTCCATGCAAGAAAACTTTAACTGCATCTCAAGCTACTCATTTGTTTTTTAAAACTGTTTTCACTAACCATGGTTTACCAAAAGTCATTATTTCTGATCGTGATTCTAGATTCTGCAATAATTTCCAGATTACTTTGTTTGCTAACTTAGGAACAAAGATTGATTTTTCATCTGTATTTCATCTTGAAACAAATGGTCAAACAGAAGCTACTAATAGTACTATTTTAGATCTTTTGCGTGCTTACATAATTTCAAAACCACACACATGGGATACATATCTACATTTACTTCAAATTGCATATAATAACACACCACATACAGCTACAAAGAAAGTACCATTTGAAATTATTTATGGATATCGATTGCCTACACCTGTTACATCGTTATCAAACAAAATTCAAACTGTTGATGATTTTGCTAATATGCATGCTACTATTTTTTATGAAGTTAAAGATATGATTGCCAAAGCCCAACAATCATACACAAAACAAGCAAACAAGAAAAGACAGGCTATGAATTTTAAAGTTGATGATTATGTTTGGTTACGAATTGAAAAACACAGATTACAAAGTGTAGATAAACACCCCGTTGTCAAATTAGCACCTAGATTTTATGGCCCATTCAAGATCATACACAAAATCAATGACAATGCATTTAAACTAGAATTACCACAACATTGGAATATTCACAACACTTTCCATATTAGTTTATTACGACCTTTTAGAGGACAATTACCTGTACACCCTATCTATGAAAACCCTCCTTTACTAGATGAAGAAATTGAAATCCTTGAGCCTGAAACTATTATAGATACTGACTTTATGACCACTAGAACTAGCTGTAGATATTCTAGATATTTGGTCAAGTTTAAAAATTATCCTGTTGAAGAGGCCCAATGGATGCACGCTAGAGATCTAAGTGCTTTCCCCACACTATTAGCTCCACATTGAGCTAATAGCAATTAAGGACAATTGCTACCCCACCCCGGGGGTATAATGCCAGGAGACATATTCCACGGTGGATTCCGTGAGGTTTTGCGACGCATTCTGTAAAATTTTATTACCGGGGCTCATACACAAGGTGGATTCTTTGTGCCAAAAGTCGATGGGGATGCCTATCCTTTTCGGGCGTTTTGTTAATTTAATGTGTAAGTGGGTGATTCCATAGTGGGTGATTCCGCAAAATACATATTTAAATTAATAAACGTTTATGAGTTTGGAGTGCGCACTCGTAATAAATTAAGGTTGGGATTGAGTTCTAACCAATTTATTTTTGTAGCTGAAGACTGCTAGGTATTCACTTTTGTCAGTTTAATTGTATTATTTTTCTAACAATTGTGAATGCTTCAGTTGATGTGTAGAGCAAGCAGCGGTGGCATTGGGAAGCATTAGAGGATAGCGTGTATTCAAATTATCATCAATTTTTGGTGGGCGCCTATCTTAGGCATGGCGCCCATATTTTGTCGCACTTATTTACTAAAGCACTTTATATTTATTTATTATTTTTGTATGCGCATGGGCGCATGATTTAAATATTTATATTGCACTACAAGGGACTAGGGCAATAGCGACGCCGATTAGCGACGACGTTTATCGGCGTCGCTATTGGCATTTCTATTTGCGTCGCTATATGCGTTGCTATTTGCGACGCAAATAGCGACGCATATAGCGACGCCGCATGGAAAAAAAGCGCGGCCGAAACCAGAGCGCCGTTTTCATTTTGTTTTCTTCGCCTTTTGAGAGCGAGAGCGAGTGAGAGAGCCAAGGCTTTGTGAAAGAAGAGGAGGAAGAGACTTGTTGCCGCCGCCACTGCCATCGCCACCGTCGTTGTTCGCGAAGGAGAGGAGGAGCCCTCGTTGCAAAGAGAAGCCGCCCACGCTCGCCATATCTCATTGGTGAGTCTCCCTCTCTCTTTCTTTTACTTGTTGAAGGTTTAAATCGTTCTCTTTTGTTTATTTAGGAGAGGAAAAGAAAGAGAAGGAGAGGGAGAGGGAGAGAGAGGGAGAGAAAGAGAGGGAGAGGGAGAGAAAGAGAGTGAGAGTGCATTCTCTCTCTCTCTCTCTCCCTTTTACTTGTTTAACGTTTAAATTACTTTCTTCTTTGCTTGTTTAGGAGAGGAAACGAGAGAGTAAGAGAGAAAGAGAGGGAGAGGGAGAGGGAAAGGGAAAGAAAGAGAAAGAGAAATAGAGGGAGAGGGAGAGGGAGGGGGAGGAAATAGGAGAGGGAGAGAAAGAAAAAGAGAGGGAGAAGGAGGGAGAGTGCATTCTCTCTCTCCCTCCCTCTCCCTTTTGCTTGTTTAATGTTTGAATCACTTTATTTTTTGCTTGTTTAGGAGAGGAAATGAGAGAGAAAGAGAGTGAGAGGGATAGGAAGGGGAAAGAAATGAGAGAGGGATAGAAAGAGAAAGAGAGGGAGAGTGCATTGTATCTCTCCCTCTCCCTTTTGCTTGGAGGATGTTTAAATCACTTTATTTTTTGCTTGTTTAGGAAATGAGAGAGAAAGAGAGATAGAGAGGGAGAGGGAGAAAAAGAGAGGGAGAGGGAGAGGGAGAGGGAGGGGGAGGGGAAGGAAATGAGAGAGGGAGAGAAAGAGGGAGGGGGAGGGAGAGGGAGCGAGGGAGCGAGGGAGAGGGAGAGGGAGAAAGAGGGAGAAAGAGGGAGGGAGAGGGAGAGGGAGGAGGAGGGAGGAAATGAGAGAGGGAGAGAAAGAGAACGAGAGGGTGAGGGAGAGGGTGAGAGAAAGAGAGGGAGAGGGAGAGGGAGAGGGAAGGGAATGAAATTTAAGATAATATACGTATCGATAATGGTATGCAATGTGCTTTGCATACGGCCACGTACTTCATCAAAATTAACCCAAAATTATTGTTATAGAAGTGGAGATCCCTTAAATTGAGTATAGGATAATTTCTCTCAGGTCTTATGACTATGAGTAGAATTGATTGAAATAAATTTTATTACTATAGTTGTAAAATTTCATAGATGGCGCGCATTAATTTTAAAATGGATTACTTATACTCAAAGCCGAGATATAACAAAAAATTATCTACCGGGACAAACAAATCGTTGAGCATGATACAAGGCCGAGATATAACATCGGAAAATCTCTCGACTACTATATACAATGCAAGGTTTATGGTCAACTTGCAAGTTGACGTACATCTCCAAAAAGCTATCCATTTAAGCCTCGTTTGCTGTAATGTAGATAAGATGGCAAACGAAGAAGGTCCTATTGTTCAAGACCGCGAGTCGTATCTTAATCAGCGCGTCCCATGTCCTTGCTCTCAATGCAAGTTGGCAATTAGACAAAAACGCCGATTGTCTATAGAACACGTACGACGATTTGGCGAGTTTCAACCTGAGATTATTGATTAGGCGATTGCAGATTTTTAGCAAACGGTATTTTCAAGTTAGCATTTTTCATGCATTGTACTCTCAAGCTAATTGAAAACCATACACAATAAGATTGGGTCTTGTTGGCAAATTTTGTGTCCAGGGGGGTGATGTCTCGACCCAAGGGGGAGTGCACCCTTTGCGGCCAATTAGAAGAGTTCGTGGACTTGAGATGGATGGATGGCAGGAGCCAATAGACCACTCGCAAGGCCCATCTATATCGTCAATGCCAGAGGAGACAGACAACCTTCCCGACTTGCCTACAATCTTGGAGCCTGAGATGGAGGCAATGATCGATGCATTGATTCCCATGGATGTTGAGACATCTGACCCGCTTAGAGAGGAAGCATCCATACCATTATATGATGGGTGCCGAGTATCTCGGTTGAAGACATTGCTTGCACTCTTAAGTGTGCAAGCGAAATACGGTTGGAGCGATACGAGTGTGACTGAGTTATTCAGGTACCTTGCATACAGACTTCATTGTTTTTTTTAAAAACAGTATTATTGTAAATATGGATGGATTTTTCAAGGTATTTTATGATGTTTTCAGGTTATTGAAATATCATATATTGCCACCTGCAAACACCATGCCTGAGTCTCGTGATGATGCACGACATGTTTTACGGAAGCTTGGCATGGACTACAATAACATCCATGCATGTATCAACGACTGCATATTGTTTCGAGATGAATACGAGACTATGGAGACATGTCCAAAGTGTGGTGCTCACAGGTATCGACAGGACTTGCAAGGGCAGAGCATCCCTCAAAAAGTCCTCAGACACTTTCCGCTCATCCCCCGCATAAACCACATGTTTCGCACGTCTGCCATGGCAAGCTTGACAACGTGGCATGTGCAGAATAGGTCTACGGATGGAGTGCAACGAATATCAGCAGATTCGCGCGCATGGAGCCACATTGACTCTACCTTCCCAGGCTTTGCGCGAGAGCCAAGGAATCTTCGGCTCGGTCTCGCCATGGATGGTGTGAACCCATTCGGTCTGCGCTCGACTTCTTACAGTGTGTGGCCTATAGTGCTTGTTAACTACAACATTCCTCCATGGCTTTCTACGAAGAAAGGACATCTCATCCTTAGCTTGCTCGTCCCGGGCCGCTACAAAGTAAAAAATATGGACGTGTATCTTCGTCCATTAGTCGATGAGCTTAAGATTTTGTGGGAGGAGGGGGTCACGGTGCAAGATATGAGCAGGCGCGATGGTCGGCGGTCAGCCAACATTCGAGCCATTCTCATGTGGACGATGCATGACTTTCCGGGATTGGGAGAGTGCTCAGGTGAGCAGACCTTTGTTCACGCCGGTAATATCTATATTTTATTTCATTCAATCAAGTATTCACTAGGTCGTGGATCGCCTTGCAGGTCTCGTTACCTCAGGTTATCATGCATGTCCATTGTGTGGGCCACAGTTAGACTCCCGAAGGTCACGAACCATGAAGAAGATGGTATATCAAGGACACGCCACTTTCTTGCCGGAGGATCATGAACTCAGGGAAGGTTTTCTTGGACGACCTCCAGCACGTATGAACGCTGCAAGCTGGTACGAGCTGAAAATGGTAAACCCGGAATCACATCCAAATGGAATGCGACGGTTCTCAGTTTTCTACGAGTTGCCATATTGGACCCACTTACAGGTCAACCACTTGTTGGATCCCATGCATATTTTCAAAAATGTGGGCAGCTTGCTATGGGACCACATCACAGGAAAGAGAGACACTATAGGGTCACGAATGGATTTAAAGGAGGTAGGTAAGATGGAGGCGCTTTGGCCGCAGTCGAGTGCTGAAGGGGGAGTGCAGCTTCCTCGCGCTCCCTGGGTTTTGTCTACCAAAGAAGAGCGCATTGTGAAGCAAGTAATCAAGTCTATCCGCACTCCGATGGGTATGATGCGTTCTCTCAGGTCCGCATTTTCTAAAGATGACCAAATGTCTGGGCTAAAATCCCATGATTGGCATAAGATATGTCAGGTTTGTGAACAGAATGGATTTTAATTAGTGTGGACATTTTGAAATTTGAAAAGTGACCATTATTCTTAATGCTTTCTCATTTGTGGCAGTTTGTCCTACCGATCGCGATCGCGGGATGCCTAACTCCAGAAATTCGCGGGGCCATTTACAAGCTGTCGACTTTGGTGCAATGGATCTCACAGAAAGAGATTAAGACGTCCTCTATTGAATCCGCAAGGCGGGGAGCAGTTGAGACGGTCTGTCTCTTTGAGAAATACCTGCCCACTAGCATGCTCACGATACAAGTTCACCTTCTTGTGCATCTTGTGGACGAAGTGGAGATTGCCGGACGTGTCCATACGCGATGGATGTTCTTCCTGGAGCGCTTCATGAAAACCCTGAAAGGCTTTGTGTGACAACGAGCTCGTCCGGAAGGTAGCATGGCGGAGGGTTGGTTGGTGTCAGAGGCATTAGTGCATATCTCACAATGGCTACCAACGGTGGAACCAGACAATGAAATGCTATGGACGCTCAAGGACGATGACAGGCTGACTGGAGATGTGGTGGTTGGAAATGGGGTAGAAAAAAGAATGGATGCCTCAATGGAAGAGAAAGTGAATCGCTTTTGTATGTTGCACCATGCCTCCATGGAGACGTGGCTCGCCAAGTACCAGATTGCAAGGCAAGATCGAGAGGAAGCGCGAGCTGAATTCCGACGCAGTACGCATCACCGACCGATTCGATATCCCGAAGGCATGGAGGAGATGCCGCAGTTTATGTCAACACGATGGTTGCATGGAGCCTTGATCGCAGCATCCAGCGAAGGGGCAGAGGTCTCAATGGAGGAGTGGGAGTTCTCGAGGGGATGTAGTCCAAAGGTAATGAGGGGTTTAGAATGTGTCGTATCTGAATTTGTTTGCTACATCTAATTTGAGTGTTTCAATGTGCAGTACAAAATATATAGTGCAGCGTGGTCGCGCGGACGGCATTTTCGGGTGGAGCGTATTGACAAAATGCGCTCCACAATGGACTGTGGTGTCATGGCAAGGTTTGAGCAAGAGAGCCGGCGACGAGCAACGGATCCGAACACGGTTGTGGATGAGATGGAGTATTTTGGGAATTTGCAAAGTATTATTACGGTGGATTACCGTAGCTTCTCCATGATAATATTCGATGTGCAGTGGTTCAAAGTGGTACTTGGAGGAGCTGGCGCAACGGTTCGACGAGGTCCATCTGGATTTCTCGAAATAGATTCCGAAAAAAAATGGATGGATTTGCGCGACACCTTTGTGTTGCCGGCACATTGTGAACAGGTAATCTTCTAGTCATTTGCTTGCTAATTGTAATACGACATGCTTTATGTCACAATGGTTTGAAGACGGTTTGTAAGTGTTTGTGAACAGGTAATCTTCTATCCAAATCCCCGACAACCTCGATGGTGGTATGTTATACCTTCAACTCCTAGAGGTGTGAGAGTATACGATCAAAGCGATGTTCCAGGCATAGATGAAGAATATATGCAAATAGAGGGATCGAAATTACAAGGGGTGGAGGCCACCGCAAGCTTGGAGCCCGCATCGGCTAACAATGATTGAAATACAGAAGTCGTAGAATTTTTTGAGAACGAGGCAGACTCGTTCTTTTGTGGTGACATGTCTATCGACCTTCCAGTGTATGCAGAGTTATGTCAGGAGATTAACATGGGACCATAGAATACTTCATTCTTGGAGAATTGTATTACTCAATTCGTTGTTTAGATCTTCCATAAAGGTAGATAAGATATGCATTTTAAGATGGATTTTTCAAAAATGATTTATATTAATGCGCTTTGTATAGTTTCAATTGATTATTCTAACATTATTTTTTATCTCTGCAGGTATCTTTATTTTCAGGATGAGTCGAGGGATGAGCGATGAGGAGTTTCAGGAGATGATGGCACGTATGTCTCCAGATCAGCTCGCGAGATTCAGAGAGATAGCAGATCAGGAGCTGTCTCGTTCTTCGTCAGGGCGCTCTGCTAGATCAGCTTCAGTGCGATCAGATGCTTCAGCTTCGAGCAGACGATCTCGACGCTCGCGACTTGGGCCAGAGGGAGGGACTGCGACTGCAGGAGGATCAGGGGGGTGCTGCTGTGGAGACACGGACGCGGTGTCTCCGTCTCGTCGTTCAGCTAGAGCTCGATCACCTCCAGGATTTGTCACACCTGTGGGGACGTCCACTCCAGTTACTCCGGCTTTTGCGCAGCCGTCGGCAGATGTCACGCCTTTTGGTGGCACTCCTTTTGGTGGCACCCCCTCTGGTGGCACCCCTTTCAGTGGCACTCCGGGAGAGGGTACCCCCGTCGGTACACCGGATGTTCAGGGGTCTCCTGGATATGCCCAGGAGCGTGGACGGAGATGGGAGAGGGCCCATACGAGGCACACTCCTAGGGATTATGGATACCTAGTGGATGGCAGGTCAGGAGCTATCATCATGAATGATGAGGGGAGGAGGGTAATAGCTCGCATGAGGGAGTTGTGCCAACAAGTTTTTCGGCACAACGTCCTGGATCATTGGAGGAACATACCGGAGGGGAGCAAGGAGTACATAGTAGCATCCTTGCATGAGGAGTTCCGGGTGCCAGCCGCAGTGGATAGATTCTCTACGGGCTGGATGATGGATTGCATGCGTGCATACATGTCACATAGACGATCCGACGCACGCAAGGCAATCAAGAGTGGGGCTCCAAAGCCCGAGTGGTTAGATGCAGAGGACTGGCGCCGACTGAGGGAGGAGGCTACAAATTCGCCAGGACGTTGGAGTCAGCAGCGGGAGGCGGCGAGGGCACGAATCGAGGCCGGATCGGTACATCATCTTGGGAGTGGCGGCCACAGGACATATTTGGAGGACTTTGTAAGTTTCTCTTTTGTTTTGCTTATTTGTTTTTTTGAGATATTATTTGTACTGACAATCATATTTCTAACAGTTAGCATTTTGTTTTCTTTGCAGCACTCCATTACAAATCGTGATCCGCAAGGCCTTGAGACTCAATATGCAGAGAGGCACGGTCTCAGATCATTGATCGACCGATTGTACAGACGCGGCGGCCCAGTAAGTCTCTCATCTTTCATGTCCGTAGTTACCATGAGATATTTGAATGCATTATTGTATGGTGGATTGATATGTTGTTTCTTTTTCTGCAGAATCCGTTTGATGCTCCTTTGCAGAGGGACGAGCTTTCGGGGGACGACGATTTGTAGCTCGCCCTCGGATCCTTAGCGCTCACATACCTTTAGTTTTTAGTCACCCGATCTATGTAGACATTTTCTATGTATTAGTGATATTGTTTTACCATGAGATATTTGAATGCATTATTGTATGGTGGATTGATATGTTGTTTCTTTTTCTGCAGAATCCGTTTGATGCTCCTTTGCAGAGGGACGAGCTTTCGGGGGACGACGATTTGTAGCTCGCCCTCGGATCCTTAGCGCTCACATACCTTTAGTTTTTAGTCACCCGATCTATGTAGACATTTTCTATGTATTAGTGATATTGTTTTATGATTGTACCAATCGCATTTTATGCGATATCATGTATTTATTTCATCTATCAGTTTTATGATTTCAGTATAGATTCTTTTTGTTTGCAAACGCTTTGTATGCAGCAGTGCAGAAACTATTTTGTATGGCTCTCATACAGCACACAGTGCTATATGTGGCAGGGCAGCTTGCTGCCCTGCCACAAAATTTTTTTTTCCTCTGTTACCGTCGCTATTTGCGTCGCAAATTTACTGCAGGCGTCGCTATTGTCGTCGCTATCAACGTCGCAAATTCTCTGTAACCGTCGCTATATGCGTCGCTATTTGCGTCGCTATATACGTCGCAAATGCAACGCATATAGCGACGCAAATAGCGACGATTCCATGGCGTCGTCAATAACGACGCTTTTTGCGACGACGGGGGCAAATTTTTGTTGTTTGTATTTTCGTCGCTTTAAACGTCGCTATAAGGTCTATATCTTGTAGTGTTGGACATTGTATTTAGGTACCGCCTGACTCCTTGGACGCCCAATAGCTTTAATTTTTTAGTAGCACAAAAGCAAACACAAAAGTTAAAGCGTGCTAATTGTAAATTGGGCTATTTTTTGAGCTTAAAGATGAATAATATATAAAATACATGCTTTGTGGAGTGCTCACACAAGGTATGGGGGGGAGACTGCACCCAATTAGTCTCTTGCTTCATGTCGTGCAAGTTTCCTTCATTGTTTTTTGTGCAAAAAGTAGAGTTCTTTTGTTCTTGGGGACCTTCTGACGCTCACTACGTGCACATACGGCGTCCGATCTGTGCACCATGTGGTATCATGGCAAGGTTTGAGCAAGAGAGCCGACGATGAGCAACGGATCCAAGCATGGTTGTGGATGAGATGGAGTATTTTGGGAACTTGCAAAGTATTGTTACGGTGGATTACTATAGCTTCTCCATGATACTATTCGATGTGCAGTGGTTCAAAGTGGTACTTAGAGTAGTTGGAGCAACAATTCGACAAGGTCCATCTGGATTTCTTGAAATAGATTCCGAAAAAAAATGGATGGATTTGCGTGACACATTTGTGTTGCCGGCCCATTGTGAACAGGTGCATGGACTCATTTGTTTACTAATTGTATTATGACATGGTTTATGTTACAATGGTTTAAACTCTCTTATACGTGTTTGTGAACATGCAATCTTCTATCCAAACCCTCGACAACCTCGATGGTGGTATCTTATACCTTCAACTCCCTAAAGTATGAGAGTATATGATCAAAGCGATGTTCTGACCATAGATAAAGATAATATGCAAATAGAGGGGTCGATATTGCAAGGGGTGGAGGCCACCGAAAGCTTGGAGCCAGCATCGGCTAACAATGATGGAAATACAGGAGTCCAAGAATTCTTTGAGAACGAGGTGGACTCATCCTTTTGTGGTGACATGTCTATCGACCTTCCAATGTATGCGGAGTTGTGTCAGGAGATTGACATGGGACCATAGGATACTTCATACTTGGAGCATCCACTTACTCAATTCGTTGACCAATTGCTTATAAGGGTACATAAGATATGCATTTTAAGTGAGTTTTTTTTTAAGGATTTATATTACTGTGCTTTATATGATTTAAATTGATTATTCTAACATCATTTTTTGTCTGTGCAGGTGACATTTTTAGGATGAGTCGAGGGATGAGCGATGAGGAGTTATAGGATATCTTCACATGCATGTCTCTAGACCAGATCGCGAGATTCAGAGATATGGCAGACTAGGAGCTGTCTCCGTCTTCGTCAGGGTGCTCTGCTAGATCTACTTCAGTGCGATTGGATGCTTCAGCTTCGAGCAGAAGAGCTCGACGCTTCAGACTTGGGCCAGAGGGAGAGAGTGCTTCGGGGTCAGGGGGATGCTGTAGAGATACTGATGCAGTGAGCTCGTGATCGACACGGGATACAGGTGTGACTCCTCGCTCTCGTGGCCCTTCCAGGGAGCGTGGCTCAGGCTCAGGTGGATGTTGTGGAGGCACGGACGCAGTGTCTCTGTCTCCTTGTTCAGCTGGAGTTGCATTACGTTAGGGATTTGTCACACCTGTGGGGACATCTACTCCAGTTACTCTGGCTTTTGCTCAGCCATCAGCAGAGGTGGCACCCTTATGGGTGCCACTCCAAGAGATATTACCCCGATCGGTACATCGGATGCATAGGGGTCTCCTAGATATGCCTAGGAGTGTGGATATAGATGAGAGAGGACCCATCTTAGGCAGACTCTAGGGGGATATGGATATCTAGTCGATGATAGGTCAGGAGCCATCATCATGAATGATGAGGGGAGGAGGGTGATGGCTCGCATGAGAGAGTTGTGCCAATAAGTTTTTTGGCATAACGTTTTATATCATTGGAAGAACATACCGGAGGGGAGCAAGGACTACATAGTAGCATCCTTGCATGAGGAGTTTTCGGTTCCAGCCTCAGTAGATAGATTTTCTACGGGCTAGATGATGGATTGCTTGCGTGCATATATGTCACACAAACAATCCGACGCACGCAAGGCAATCAAGAGTGGGGCTGCAAAGCCCGAGTGGTTAGATGCAGACGATTGGCGCCAACTGAGGGAGGAGGTTACAGATTCTCTAGGATGTTGGAGTCGGCAGCGCGAGGCGGTGAGGGCACGACTCGAGGCCGGAGTGGTCCATCATCTTGGGAGTGGTGGCCACATGACATATTTGGAGGACTTTGTAAGTCTTTCTTTTGTTTTTCTTGTTTATTTTTTTGTAATATCCTTTGTATTGACAATCATGTTTTTAATAGTTAGCATTTTGTTTTCTTTGCAGCTCTCCATTATAAATCGCGATCCGACCGGTCTTGAGACTTGATATGCAGAGAGGCACGATCTCATTTCATTGATCGACCGATTATATAGACGCGGCGGCCCTATAAGTCACTCATCTTTCTTGTTCGTAGTTACCATGTTTAATTAGAATGTATTATTGTATGGTGGACTGACATGTTGTTTCTTTTTTTGCAGAGTCAGTTCGATGCTTCTTTGCAGGGGGACGAGCTTTCGGAGGGCGAGGATATGTAGCTCGCCCTTGGATCCCTGGAGCTCACACACCTTTATTTTTTGGTCGCTTAATCTATGTAGACACTTTCTATGTATTAGTGATATCTTATCATGATTGTACCAATCGCTTATTATGCGATCATGTATTTATTTCATGTATCAGTGTTATGATTTCAGTATACTTTGTTTTTGTTTGCAAGTGCATTGTATACAGTGCAGAAACTATTTTATATGGCTCTAATAAAGCACATAGTGCTATATCGGACCTACCACAAATTTTTTTTTTCATATTACTGTCGCAAATTTTACTGCTCGCGTCGTTATTGGCTTCGTTATTTTCATCGCAAACCGTCGCTATCAGCGTCCGTATTGGCATCGGTATGCGATGCTGATACCGACGCCAATACCGATACTGATACCGACTGTTCTATGGCATTGCCAATAACGACGCTTTTTGCTACGACAGGGGAAAATTTTGTTATTTGCATTTTCATCGCTTTTAACGTCGGTATAAGGCCTATATCTAGTTGTAGTGAAGTGTGGAGAGCTAGGACATGTCTTATTTTAATTTTAGGTTGCCTTTTAATTCTTGCCTCCTTTTATTTGTATGTAACTCTTGCTCATCACCTTCACATTTTGATAGCAACATAGTAGTTGTTGATACCATTCTCTTACTTCTCTATATGTGGCCAAATAGTTTGCTCGATACTATAGCTTGAATTTTTTGTTATGTTGATCTATAAGATGGAAACCCAACATATTGTGGGTGGCGGACTAGTGTTCAAGAAAAACCAAGGTTTAATGTAACATGGATTGCAATTTTACAAAAATCACATTTAAAAATACGGATAAAAGATTCAATGAATTTCATAAAAAATAGATTAAAATGGTTTGCATGTAAAATAATATTTAGACTAGTAAATAAATGTAAATATTGATTGGATATGAATTTTTGAATTGATATTATATTCATAAAGCATATTTAAATGGCATGTATCATAAATATAATAATTAATGATTAAATATATAAATTTAAATTATGAAAAACTCATGAGTTGAGTTATGAGGCATAACTCATGGCTTAATACTTGACATGTATAATTATTAATGATTCAAAATGAGAAAGATTAGAAGAATCTTTGGTGATAGAATTTCATTTACTGGGTGTTAATAGTCTAGGGTGGTTGGGCAGTGCATTGAAGTTTGGAAATTGGAAGTTGGAATGGGTAGATTCTAGAATGGGAAGGGTGGGCAATATCCAAAGTGAGTCGTGAGTTGTGACCATTTTTTCAAATTATTTTTTCACTCCCATCTCTTTGAGTCCTTGGTCTTTTTCATCTTCTAAGCTCTAGCTTGTGTCTTCATTTTCATCGCCCTCCATCTTCATCTTGGGCTCGTCCTCCTCAATCCTCCTCCAGTGGCTTGGCTTGCTTCTTCTTCGGCTCCTCCTTCTTCTTTTCCTTCTCCTTCTCCTTCTCCTTCTCCTTCCCCTCCATCTCCATCTTTGGCTCGATCCTCCTCCTCCTCCATCTTCCATCAACGGCCTCTTGCCCTACCTCTAGTGGCCCAAAAGCCCAAATTCCAATAGCATCCTCGCCCTCTATCTTCATCTTCGGCTGCTCCTCCTCGATCCTCCTCCAATGGCCAAGTGGGCCCAACATCCACCAATGGCCTCCTTGTCCTCCATCTTCATCTTCGGCTGCTCCTCGATCCTCCTCTAGTAGCCTGCTTCTTCTTCAGCTTCTCCTTCTCCTTCCCCTCCATCTCCATCTTCGATGACTCCTCTTGCATCTTCTTTTAGCGGTTCGCCTTTCATCCCCCAGTGGCCTAGCCCTTCGTCTAGCAACGTCGTGAGCCCTTCATCCAATGGCCCACTTCAATTTTTAGAATGTAGAATTATTTAGTTGACAATTGAATTATGAGTTTCAATATAAAATACCTTAAAATTTTAATCAATAAATTTATGAACTTAAAGGATCGAAAACAAAAATTACAAACCCACACATCCAAAGGTTTTTGTATTGGCTGTAAAAAATGTTTTTCGTGAACACTGCCCGGACTCATGTGCACGTACTTTCGGTGGCGGTCCATGACAATTATCAGCTGTTCGATCGCCCTCTCCTCTCCTCTCTCTCTCTCTCTCTTATGAGAGGAAGCTTCGCGGCAACTTTCATGTTCCTGATGAGACGTAAGAAAGGCTAAAGGTACCACGTTCCGTCGAGTACTACCCTTTCCTGCAGTATACGGGTCCCGGGACGCTATGTACTATATATGCAAATTGCAATAATGCGCACGCGCGCGTGAGAGAGAGAGAGAGAGCTTGAGCCTTGCTTATAAGTTGTACCTTCATATCAGTATGTACCCGTACGGCGTAGGTACAGAGAAGGGGCACGTGCCACGCAGGGGCTCCGGAAGGGGCTAGCCGCTAACCTCCAACGGTCGGGGTGCTCTCATTGCTCCGTGTCTCTCTCTCGTACGATCAAAGGGCTGCTTCCAGGAAGCTGCGCACAACAATACATTCGATCAATCAAAGGCCCTCCGCCCCCTCTATCAATACTAGTATACTACCTTAATAATAGTAACGATATCACCCGGCCATTCTCATCGACACACCTCATCATATCTATCCAATATATTGAGTGCCTTCCCCCGAATCTAATACAGTGCCCTCGGAGCAAAGATGTCGAGCTCCAAGACTGCTCTCCGAGCAGGCCTGTCGAAGCTCTCCATCAATCCCGTCATACCTCATCTGGCTGATGAGCTATGGCACTATGAGTGTGTAGTGAGCCCTAGGTCTCCCATTGCTTCTTCTTCTCCTGCATCATCATCATCATGTTCTTCTCCTCCTCCCCCCTCCCCCTCTCGCTCAGTGGCGGCCCTGCAGCATTCACGTAGCGGCAATAGCTATTTCAGCGAGTCGCCTACTAAAGCAGCGCCTCCCACTCGATTCAGAAGCAATTCCTCCAATGGCCGCGACGCTGCAGCTACAGAGGCGTCCCGCCCCCCTCATCAGTCATCCTTAGTTGTATCCTCATCTTCATTTTCTCCCACCTCCACTCACTCACAAGATCACTATGATCGCTTAGCTGATCATCACGTCCTCAGTGCCGAGAGATCAGATGATGAGGCCGTGGTACAATTGCTGCGACGGATGTTCCGCACTTTCGATGAGAACTGTGACGGCAGCATCAGCAAGGAGGATCTGTCGTGGATGTTCGAAAAGCTTGGGATATTGGCCAGCCAAGAGGAGGCCATGAGGGGTTTCCTGGACTCGGGGCTCTTCAGAGAGAGGGCGGAGGTGGACGAGGCCCAGTTTGTGGGCCTCATGGTGGGCCAGGAGGAGGAATTAGGAGGGGCCGAGTACCCATCGGCCAGCTCTAGCGGCCATGATTTATATGGTGGTGCCGGCAGGCAAGAAGAAGATCAAGACCAAGACAAGGAAGACAGTGGTGGTGATGGGGCCAATAGGCGTGATGACGTGGTAGGACATGAGCTTGAGGCAGCTGACGACGACGCCGATGCCCATGAGGATGTAGCCCTCATGCAGGCCGCATTCCGAGTGTTTGACAAGGATCAAAATGGGTTCATCTCCCCTCGCGAGCTCCAGTCAGTCCTCTGTGGCCTGGGCTTCTCACAAGCCCAAGATCTCGACGCCTGCATCCGCATGATCCAGCGCGTCGACCAAAATGGTGATGGTCAAATCGATTTCTCCGAGTTCACCTCCATGATCACATCCTCCGCCCACCAACCCTTGCCTTCCGTCCTCAGCTTTTAAAACCTTTGTGCTTGCTCTCCCCTACATTTCAAGATGCCCTTCTATCGTTTGTCTAAGAACTCTCAAACTAATTAGCTGAGTACCAATAATTAGCTCGACATTGCGTGTTTGCTCCCCAAAGCTCCACGTGTGCTTAATGTGGCACCCCAAACTAGCGTGGTGACAAGTTCTTACAGTTCTCTATAGTGTAGATTTAGACGACCCTTACATACTTTTCATACATGATTTGAGTACTTCAATTGCTATTCCAATGCACATCATATGGGTAAATCTTGCCTAGTTAAATGTTTTTCCCATAAGCATATATACATATAGCTAGCCTGAATATGAAAATGTCTAGAAGGTTTTGGCTCCTTGTTGGCAAGACACCTTGAACCACTTGAAATCCAACAAACAGATGACAAAAACTTTGAAAGTTAAATTTCTAAAGTTTTTAATCTAATATACCCAAATTGCTTCTACATTTTCATAATTCCAAGGATTGAAGGCACGTGCAACATCTTCTTAATCAAATATAGTCACTCCACCACCATCATAGTATAGTGTGGTATTCTAAATATTGCGATTTGCTCATAAACATGTACATCTATCATGTGGAGTCAATAGAAGAAATTTTAAATGTCTCTTTTTTAGATATACTTTATATACAAAAAAGAAACATTCACTAGGGATTTCCACATGTTGAGTATGAAAAGGGTGTGTCTAATGGATCATAAAATTATAGATAAGGGGTTTCTAATAAATAAGGCCTTAAACACACATGCTAGCAAGGTTTTGCACATAGTACACCTCTTGTTTGGAGGATGGGGGGGTGTTCAAATACCTTTTGGCTTTTAGATGCTCCCCATTGATAGTATATATATGAATCAAGAAAAATCCTCCATTATCTTCCCACGATGAATTTGAATACAATCCTTAACATGTTGCAAGCATGTGCCCAAAGCAAGCATTGATATGGCTCATGTAAGAGATTCAACAGCCTTGATATTTAGGTCAATATATATCCAAGAAGTCATGTCCTAACCTATCTTGTCCTTCGAAGCTTAGTTGCAACTTGTTTTCTCTATAACATTTCCATTCAAACTCTGAATACGGTTGTCCATGTACTCAAACTCCAAGTATTCAAGTAGCGCTTCCACAAGTTGGTAATTACTGCTTTGGTCTTTACTCACAAAGCTTTTGTAGAGATGATTTGTTGATGCTAATTAGAATCAGTCGTGGTAAGTGTCACATCTATTTTGGCTGGTCAAGCATTGCTTAGCATGGTCCCTTTTATTATACAATGGAGGTTTCCTAGGGGCTTCCTCAAAGTATAGGTTATTCCTTCACCAATGCACTCTTCCTCCTCATGATGTGTCCCTTAACAATGCTGCTTATGCTTTAGGTTTGCCCCTTAGCAGGGTATTTGTGAGGTCTTCCTCTAGGTGAATATAGGCTCCTCTTAGTGAAATGCATAGTTTATGAGGTAATGGTAGATTTTAGGGAGTGTTTTTGGTTCTTTTCTTGTGCTTGGTTTTTGCAAAATACTGTGAGGCTACTTATCATAGATGGAGTTGCTAGCCCATGCCTCACTTGTGGTGTGCTTCACCTTGCAAGTTTTTGGCAAAAATAAAATTATCATCAAGTGGAATTGGAGTTAGAGACAATCTTTGATAAAACACTTGAGAAATGTCCAAGCGGACTCAAAACGGTAGTTTGCAAAGGGACACCTCACGGCTAGTAGAGGGTTGAAGGCACTATTTCTTTCTGAATCTACTTAGTTTCTTCACATGGTGCCAACACTCTAGTGCTATGGATAGGGTAGTTTTTGCATATCCAGATGGAGGTTTTGGGTATTTAGTGCCTTATAGCAAGTCTTTTAAGTCATATTCCCCAAGCAACAGTTAAACACTTTCGAGCAACAAAATAGTCATTTTGGTAAGATTGAATTGTTATGCCTTGCACTCATTGCATGCTCCAACAAGCTAGACTTCATTCCTATATGGTTTCAAGCTAAGGTATATTCTCCTTCCAAGTGCATTTTCTTAGGGTACTAGAGAATTATCTCATGTAGTTATGATATGTTCCTAGTCTCAAAAGGTTGGTCAAAGGGTCTAGTAGTTTTCCATGTCCCACTCATTCCAAGGCATCTATCTAAAGTGGTTAAGACCCCTCTCAAATGCTATTCAAGCATGCACTATTCCCTTCTTACTCTCTACTATATGCATCATCCTAGGCCATATGAGTGTGATGCAGTCCAAAATTTTCAAAAGGTAGGGCTCTCCACCTGTAAGGTATTTTCTTTGTTATTATCCTAAGGAAAAATGATACCTTTGCCAGGAGGATCTATTAGGTGTGCTTGACCATAATTGGGGATGGATCAATTTTGAGCTTCCCAATGCAACTTCTCTTAACTTCAATGGTTGTTCCTTGAGAAAATGACATTCACAAGTGTAATCACCTTCTCTTGGGTTTGCAAGAATATTGTTATGAACAGCTTTTTGTTGGTGCTCTTAGGGGATGAAAAAAATAGCCTAGAGCCAATACTTCCATGGTTAAGGGAAAAGTTTGGCATGTGCAGCATTCATCTTGGTTAGCTCACTCCTTTTCATGCTAGTCTTGGACATTCTCTAATGTAAATGGCCAAGACCATGTCAACTTTATGTGTCCAATGGGGAAAAGCCGTTAGAGTGGGAATTGTTCGTATGTTGCATGTTCCTTGGTTCATGATAATGTTTTTTCTTTTTGAAAATCATAGTGGTTCCAACTTCAACGTGAGTGCCTAGAGGGCGCTCTTTGTCAAGATTGTGGGAGAGAAGGAAGGAGTCTCGCTTGAAGCTTTCTTGCTTGCACAATGGGGGAAGACACATAAGGGTGGAGGCTGAAAACAGTTTTCCTCTTCTTAGTTGTGTAAGCCAAAAGAACTCAAGTACAAAGAAATAGAAGAACCCTCTATATGGGTCTCAAACCAAACTCAACTAACTAAGGTGGCATACTAATTGAGCCACGAACTAGAGTAGATAAGGATAGCTATCATGTAGCTATTATTCATGGGCGGTGTACCAACCGCGTCTGCAACTGACAAGTCGGTGACATAAATACACAATGGTCACCCTGGCGTATCACGAGTGGAGCTCGATATCTCAACACCCCCCCTCGAGCTCAATCCCAATTCCTGCACACCAAGCAGGTCTCTGAACTTGCGCAGCTTCTCTACGCCCAATGCCTTCGTGAATATGTCAGCTACCTGATCCTCTGTGCTGACATAAACTAGATCAATAAGACCTAGTAAAACCCTCTCTCGCACATAGTGATAATGCACCTCAATGTGCTTTGTTCTAGCATGATAGACTGGGTTATTTGCCAAGTGTATACTACTCATGTTGTCACAATAAATGACAACTGGTCCATCTGTAGACTGATGCATATCATAAAGTAGCTTATGCAACCAAGCTACCTCACATGCAGCCATTGCTGCACCCCTGTACTTAGCCTCTGTGCTGGACAAGGCAACTATAGGCTGTTTCTTACTGCTCCAAGTGACTGCAGCACTCCCAAAAGAGAACACATATCCACTGGTAGATCGTCTATCAGAAATACTACCAGCCCAATCAGCATCAGTGTATCCATGCAACTGTATCTGAACCCCAGTCTCATAAAATAGTCCATACTGCAATGTGGACTTCACATACCTGAGTATGCGTCTAGCCGCATCCAAATGTGGTTTCCTTGGAGCCTGCATAAACTGACTTACCAATCCAACAGCATAGCTCAAATCTGGCCTGGTAATAGTCATATAAATCAAACTTCCTACTATGCGTCTGTACATAGTAGGGTCTTCTAGAAGCTCACCTGCATCTGTACTCAGCTTCACATTTTGCTCCAAAGGAACTGAAATAGGCTTACAGCCTGTCATCCCATATTTGGACAGCATGTCCAACCCATACTGCCTCTGCAAGAGCTGTATCCCACTTGGTGATCTAATCACCTCAATGCCCAAGAAATAACGCAGCTCTCCCAAATCCTTCATCTCAAACTTTTGCTTCAATAGCATTTTCACATGAAGGATATCTTCATCACTGTCACCTGTCATAATCAAATCATCAACATAAATGACAAGTAGCATAATACATTTCTCTGTTTTTCTCACATAAAGTGAGAAATCTGCCTTGGAAATCTGAAAGCCAATAGTGACAAGATACTGTCCTATCTTGTCAGACCATGCTCTAGGTGCTTGCTTCAAGCCAGGCTTTCTTCAACCTGCAAATAAACTCAAGATGGAGAGCATGCACATAACCTGGTGGCTGCTCCATATAGACCTCTTCTTGCAAATCACCATGCAAGAAGGCATTCTTTACATCCATCTGATGTAAAGACCATCCC
This sequence comes from Lygodium microphyllum, assembly GCF_053477565.2. Taxonomy (NCBI): domain Eukaryota; kingdom Viridiplantae; phylum Streptophyta; class Polypodiopsida; order Schizaeales; family Lygodiaceae; genus Lygodium; species Lygodium microphyllum. The sequence goes on from NC_141159.1 coordinate 77,305,540, forward strand.
TTTGATGCAGCCATAGCAATGACTGCTCTTACAGTTGCCATCCTTGCAACTGGACTGAATGTTTCTTCATAGTCAATGCCATATGTTTGTGCATACCCCTTGACTACTAATCTTGCCTTGTATCTGTTCACAGAACCATCTGCATTGTGCTTCACCTTATAAACCCACTTACAGCCAATTGCATTCTTACCTTTAGGCAAAGGTACTAACTCCCATGTAGCATTTGCTTCCAAGGCATCCATTTCTTCATCCATGGCTTTCTCCCATTTTTCTTTTCCCATGGCTTGCTCAAAAGATGTGGGTTCTGGTTCATGTATCACTTTGACCATATATGCATAGTGAATGGCTGTAAATCCATCATATTTCAACCTATCCACAGGATACCTAGCTCTCATAGACCTGCGCAAAGTAGGTTCACTCCCAGGTGCTCTCAAAACATCCCTGGTCTTCCTTACTCCAGGTGTAACAATAGAAGGAATACCCAACTCATCATCAATGCTCTGTTCTAAGCCACTGGATTCACCATCCACATAAGAGTGACCTGCATTCACATCAAACATGGGCTGATCAACCTTCTCTTTTCCTTTTCGTGATACCTGCATACCACTATCTGTATTGCTTTGAGAAGATTCTCCTGATCTCAATCTGCCTGTCCACGGCGAAGAATGTGAACCACTGCTAGAGGATGCTCCAGGTCCACTAATATTTTGTGACTGCTGCTGTGAATTCTGTGCAGCATTACCATTTTGTGCATCTACATCATCAATCACATTTACTGGTTTATACCAGCTACTCATCTCATCAAAAACAACATCTTTGCTCACTGTAAACTTACGAGTAGAAGGGTTATAGCATCTATACCCTTTTTGCTGCAGAGAGTAACCAATAAAGATGCACTTCTCAGCTTTTAGATCCAACTTGGATCTCAACTCATCTGGCACATGTACATAGGCAATGCAACCAAAAATTTTCAAATGAGAAATATCTAGTTTCCTACCAGTATACCTCTCCTCTGGAGTCATTCCATGTATTGCTGCAGTGGGAGTCCTGTTCATTATGTAGACTGCTGTAGCAACTGCTTCAGCCCAATAAAAATCTGGCAAGTCTTTTTCATTGAGCATGGCACGAGATACCTCTCCAATATGCCTGTTTTTCCTTTCTGCAATTCCATTTTGTTGTGGGGTATGACTGCATGAATATTGCTGCTTTATGCCATGCTCCTACAGGAACCTTGCAAACTCATTTGAGAGGTACTCTCCCCCTCCATCTGACCTTAGGCATTTTATCTGTAGGCTTGTTTCTTTTTCAACCATCGCTTTAAGAGTTTTGAAATGCCCAAAAACTTCACTTTTCTTTTTCATAAAATACACCCAAACTTTTCTGCTATAGTCATCAATAAAACTGACAAAATAATGACAGCCTCTAAGAGATGCAGCTTTAGTTGTCCACACATCAGAGTGGATTAATTCCAATGGCTTCTTACTCTCTTGAACATGTCTAGGAAATGGTTTCCTTGCCTGTTTTCCAAATTGACAGGCTTCACATACCTTATGCATTTCTGCAACCTTAAATTTCGGCAAACCTGCAACAATATTTTGGGCCTGCATTGATTTAAGTCGCTGTACATTAACATGACCAATGCGTTTATGCCAGATATCAATATCTGCAACTACACCGGTCCCATGTGCAAACATTGCTGCACTCAATTCAGACATGTCTGCATCCAATGTAAACATTCTGCCCTTCTTCTTTCCTTTTACTATCAAGCGACCTTTATTTTTCATATCCTCAACAAAGCATCCATGAGGATTAAATCTGACCTGCAAGCCCTGTTCAACCATTTGACCAACAGAAACCAGATTCTTGGTGATATTCGGGACATGAAAACATCGGACAGGTATTTCTTTTTCCTATCCTGCATAGACAAGGGAATTTTTCCAATCCGCACAATAGGATGTGCAGTATCATCACCAGTCTCCACAAATCCTGGTTTTTCCATTTTCCTTGCATCCTCCATCCATTCTGCATGACCTGTCATGTGGTTTGATGCACCTGAGTCAACATACCATACATCATGGCTTTCTTCTGCACTTGTCACAGAATTGTTCATATGCTGCACCATAAACAAGTGCTCATTTCTGTCATCACCCTGTCTACTAGAAGATGCATAATTCCCTTGTTGCAGTTTTCCATTCATGATGTCATTCTGCTTTTTATAGCAGTCTTTAGCCATATGACCCATTTTACCACAGTAGTAGTATTCAACATTACTGTTTGCATTTTGGCCTCTTTGCCATCTACCACGACCTCTTTGGCTCCCCCTGCCTCTAGGACTGGTTTTCTTGAGTTTGCTGCATATTCTGATTTCTGCCACGGCCTCCAAATCGGTCTCCTCTACCTCTGCCTCTACCTCTTCCAGCATTTGAGTAGAAGACAGCTTCTTTTGAAGTTCCTCCTAAAGAAGATGCACCACCATTTCTCTACTCCTCAGAAATTAGAAGAGCAATCAACTCCTCAAAATCAGGAAATCTTTCACGGACGGAAATGGATGTTTGGAACTGTGCATAATCCTTTCCTAGACCATTCAAGGTCACGAAAACTAAATCATCATCTTCCACTGCCGACCCAATGGAAGCAAGTGCATCTGCAATCTTCTTCACCTTCATGTGGTAGTCGTTGATGCTCATACTTTCTCTTTGCACATTATGCAACTCTTGCTTGAGCTGCATTTTCCTGGCTTGCGTATTTGTGCTATACATTTTTGACAAAGTATCCCATGCCTCCTTTGGCGTACTTGCATCCTGAATATGCACAATCATAGAGTCTGAAATGCTGATAGACAGCCAGTACATAACTTTCCTTGCTCTCTCATGCCATGTTTTAAATGCCTGCATTTGCTGTTGATTGGGAACATCAGGAAGAACTGGTTCTTCTTCATTTCCTGTAACAAATTCCCAATATCCTTTTCCCATAAGGAAATTTGTCATTCTAAACTTCCATGCTTGGAAGTTGTTCTTGTCAAGCTTTTCAGTGACAATCTGTGAAAGAGAATCAGATGCCATTACAAAACAATGCAAAAAATTCTGTCACTGCAAAAAACACAGCTTCACCCTCACAAGAGAAAATCTGCAAAACTGGCGAAAGTGGTATTTGACCACACAGTCACTTCCTAGTGATGATTTTGCATCAACAGGCAACAGGGATGATTCTGTAACTCCCAATGTCTCTGCGCACAAGCATACGATACAATTTCTACAGTAACTTTTCACCGACCTGTAGAACAGTGGCTGCACAGCATAAAACTGGGCCTTTTCCTGAGTGCGTGCAGAAAACTTCCGCCTCCAAAATAGGCCCCGAAATGGCCTCAAATAAAAAAAACAAGGTCGCCAAGGGCTAAAGCCCTGTCCCGCAGCATATACTGCCCTCTTGCTTCACCGCGAAGGGCGTCTCAACCTGAGACAATGCACTCCTACACTTTCCGGCTGTGCTACCTGCAGAGATCTGCTCCCAAAACAGAAAATGAAAGCAACACTGCTCCTCTTACCAGAACACCACGAGCTTGGCTTGCTTTCTTGAGCTCCTTACCATAAACAAGGCTCTGATACCATGTCAAGATTGTGGGAGAGAAGGAAGGAGTCTCGCTTGAAGCTTTCTTGCTTGCACAATGGGGGAAGACACATAAGGGTGGAGGCTGAAAACAGTTTTCCTCTTCTTAGTTGTGTAAGCCAAAAGAACTCAAGTACAAAGAAATAGAAGAACCCTCTATATGGGTCTCAAACCAAACTCAACTAACTAAGGTGGCATACTAACTGAGCCACGAACTAGAGTAGATAAGGATAGCTATCATGTAGCTATTATTCATGGGCGGTGTACCAACCGCGTCTGCAACTGACAAGTCGGTGACATAAATACACAACGGTCACCCTGGCGTATCACGAGTGGAGCTCGATATCTCAACACTCTTATGGTTCGGATCATGCCTCACCTTAAGGTGCTCACATAAACTGTTGCCTTAATGGCGTATTCTCACGTCAACCTATCTTGAAATCCAAATGCTTTCTCATTCATGTGTTTGGACATGCAAAAAAAGATTCTCTCCATGATGGTGAACTATACATGAAATAGCTAGAGACAGGACACATCTTGGGACAATGTGACATCTTAGGACAATGATCACTATAGGCTAGGGTCCTTGAACCATTGCCACACATCCTCACACTCCTTGAGGGTGGATTCTAAGTAGGTGCATGGTAAAACATGCACGACCCATGCTATGGTGACAAAGTGGCCTTTTTCAAGTCGATCATACACTTCTTAGGAGGTGCCAAATCTAAAGCAGAAAGACCAAGGTGCAATTGATAGGGAGGTGCATCCCAAATTGATGAAGGTGATGAGCCTAATTGTCCATAACACACATCAAGCGGCCTTAGGAATTTGGTCCTATGCAAAAGCAATAAATCTCATGTAAGGCATCTCAGACCATTTGAGAACTTATTTGACCCACTATGTTAATCAATCAGAAACCTTACAAGGTTGTTTGGCCTTACACAAAAATGCCCTACTATAAGCCAATGTGGCCCTTAGATAGCCTATTGGTCTAACAATAATTTCGTGGAAACATAACCTATCCCAACAACTAAATCAAAGAGGCTAAAGAACCTTGTTAGGCTTTGCCGATACCCATTGATTGTGTACAATGGGTATCCCAAAAACCAAATCAAAGAGGCTAAAGAACCTTGTTAGGCTTTGCCCATACCTATTGGTTGTATACAATGTCATAGGCCTTAGGCCCAAGCCATTTTGATCATCTGAAAAGCATTATCAACTTCTTTCGTAAGTCCTATCCCTACTAGGCCATCATGATCATTTTGATGAGGCCTTATAAGAATTGGTGGGGCCTTTATATGCCACACTCCATGGAATTTCTAAGTAGTGGCCTTATTAGTAGACCACATACTTGACCAAATCATTAGTGAAAGGTGAAGCTAGAAGTGGAAGCACAAGGAGAAGCAAGAAAGGAGCAAGAACTATGGAGGTTCAAGCAAGAAGAGAGAGATTAATTGGTGTATGGGAACTCTAGAACAGAGAATGCCTCCTCATAGGTAAGTGGCTCAATAGAGTGTGTCACTATGATAGAATCCATAAATGGATCATTATGGTCAAGAGGACATCAAGCTCTAGTAGAGCCTCTCAAAATCGACTATGGGGCTAGTACTCCTCTATAACTCTATCACCAAGAGTAGTGCATGTGAATCTATTAATGAGATGCACTGTAGTAGTAACTGCCTCAGCACAAATGTATTGTAGTAAGGTAGCCTAACAAAGCATACTACAAAATCTTTCTTAGATAATCCATTCATGCATTTGCAATACTATTCTAGGATAGGATGTATGGGGTAGTAAACTAACACTTAATATCCCTCTCATCACATAGCTACTTAAAAGCCTCTGAAAAATATTTGGCCCCATTGTTAGACTGTCGGCATTTTAGCCTATACACAACCATGGCACGAAAGCACTAAAATATAGGCAAAACATTTAATTTTTTCTTAATAGGATAGGCTTGAACCTTATATAGATAATCATCTATGAATGTAGAAAAATACTTCATGCCATCTAAGGACTAATCGCGACGAATTCACTAGTAGTAATAAGGAGATGTCACCTGCGTGCAAGAAATATATGAAAAAACCCCTTATCTACCCCCTATAAAATGCACCTTCCTTCCCTTAAAGACCCCCCTCCCTTACACTCATGTGGTACCATACCGTAAACCCAAGTGGACCCCCCGGGGGACTAATAAGGCATGGAACCATAAACATTTAAATGCATAAGAGCCAAAGGCTCACCCACATGCATAGAACTAGACTTTTTATGTAAATTAGAAGTGTGTCTTCCATAAAGACAATGATAACATGAGTCAAAACAAGAATAATCCAAGGGTGAAAGATACTGCAAATGGATCAATAGTTTCATTCCTTTCAAACATATGTATCCAAGGCGATGATACCATAAAGATACATGTAGAAGATTAGTCACAGCCAAAACATGGTCAACAGAACCAAAAATAAGCAAAGTGTAGAGGTTCCCAACCAACATTTTTCTTTTAGGAAAAATTTCAAAATTTAGACTAAAAATATGGGTTCCTCGATAAGTCATGGAAAAATAGGGCCATTTTGTATGGGTTTCCATATGGATCCATGAAAAAGTTTATAGCAATATGCGATAAGATACCTTTTAAGTTGAGGACCTTGTTGCCAAATCACGATCAATCTTTGAAGAGAGGTACTTGAAAAAAAATCACTCTGTTGCCAACCTTTTGCACCTCTAGCAAAACTAAGATTGCCACGGGTGATCTACCATAAAGAATCACCAAAAGAGACATGACACTTATAATCATCTAACTATCCAATTGAAATAAGGTTTTTTGTCAAAGCTGGGATATGATATACATCATGGAGCACAAAAGTAGCACCAACATGAAATTGCAATCTAATATCACCTATGCTAATAAAATCCAATGCACTGTCATATCCTAGTGTAATAGAACCCGTAACAATATGGTAGCTATGAAACCAATAGTGATATGAGGTAACATGGAATAAAGCCCTTGAATCAAGAAGCCGATACTAATAGTAAGCGGTGGTACATTAGTCAATTGAGTAGCATCCAAAGAGAAAGTTGGAAGATTATAATCATTCAAACTATACTCTAATGTATCTATTTCCTCAATCTACACACTGGACTTATATATAAACTTGATAGACTTTGCATTTTCATGTACTTTTCTCTAGCCTTTCTCATTGCACTTGTCATTGCACATTTTATGGCTCTACAGTCTAATGTGATCCTATTGCCCACAATAATGACACGTCAAAGAGGACTCATGACAACGAAACTTACTATGAGATTTTCCATGATATTGAGACTTGCCCTTGTTGGATTGTTTGTCTCTACTATGGTTATTATTACCATTTTCACCATTTCTCCCACTAATAGTCAATACATAAGAATTGTGGGTTGCATTAATATTCTTTATGCTTACTTCTTTTGTTAGTAGAGCACTCTCTACATCACTATATTTAAATCCACCCTAAGATGGACTAGCATGCACAACGGTATGAAAAGTATCTCATGACTCAAGTAGTGTGACATGCAAGAATAAATATTTTATGCTTTGCTCAAACTTGATGTTTTGCAAAACAAGTTGGCTTAAAATAGAGTGTCCAAACTCATTCAAATGAGTTGACATAGATGTTGTCTCCTTCATGTGAAGGTCCATGAGCTTCTTAAACCAATACAATCGAGATGTAGAACTTTGCTTCTGATAAAGATCAAGAATTTTCTTTCATAAATCATATGCACTACTCTTACTAGAGATAACATTGACATACAATTGCTTAAATAAAGATAGTATGATCATAGACTTGCATTACTCATTAAGCTCATCCCAATTATCTCTATTCCAAAATTTTGGCTTAATTTCATTTGTCTTCAATGGCGTAACCTGATTCTTCTACACCAAGATTGCCATATTTGCATCTTCTAGTATTGAAAGTCGTTACCATCCAACTTTTCAATATTGATAGTAGCAGTATCATATGATACATTACTAAGTACTTGCTATTATAACTACAAATGACTACAAAGTACAAGAGCATGGGATGCTGTAATTACAACAAAGAAGTCTCAAACTAAGCTAAAAAGGGGGTCAACAGGACAATAACAAAAGGGAGTATAGCTATCCATAAATAATATATAGTAGAGTGCTCAAATAAGGCATTTGTGCTCAAGGAAACTACTCATAAACAACATTCAACATCGCTTGGAATGGGGCTCTAAATCAAATGGGTGGTTCAATTGCCTCTTGGGGGGAGGGTTGTAGGCATTTGAAATAGATCACTCTACTCTTCAAGTAGGTCCTACAAGCCTGAATCCTAAGATAATTCAGAGGGCTGACTTGAATTGTCCTTATTCAATTACAAGACAAAGATCTGCGAGCATTTCTTAAACTCATGTTTTTGTTGCTTTGTTGTAATGAGCTGAAAATTAGCATGATCTTGAATTCCCTCTAAGTGGATCAGCTGTCCATGCATTACAAACTCCATGTAGAGCTGAGAGAAGTATATAGCAAAATTTTCCAATTGTTTCAACCAATCACAATGCAAGACAACATCAATGGGGCCCATATCTAAGGCAATTAGGTCAACCAATGCCACATAGGTTTTAGCCAAGAATAAGGGAATTGCAGTGCATACATGTGTGTTGATTTCTTCCTCTCCATTTGCTACTTGGATCTTCAAGCAGGGTGGTATAATTTCATAGGGGTTCATTCCAACCAGTCAATGGTTGATTTATTAACAAAACTATGAGTGTTGCCACTATCCACAAGGATGAAGACGTGCTTCCCATGGATACTACCTTGAATGCGCAGGGTGTTGGGGCTCCAAGAACCCATCCAAGTATCCAAGGAGATGGAGCGAAGGGAGATGGTGGTCGAGTGGGAAGTCTGATCAAGTATCTAGGATGGACAACCACCCAGGTCAAAAGGAACCCATCCTCTGGGTCATAAAACTACTCATAATTCACATCCTCAACATGCTTCACATGGTGAGTGGGTAGGTCATCCTCATCATTGTGCCAATATTCCATGACATACATGTTATGAACCTTGACCTTAGCTATCTTGTAAAAGGGCTCTTGGAGGCATGGCTAGCTGTATACTTATCCCTACACTTAAAGTATAGGTCTTTTTCCTTCCATTCCTTCACAACATTCGGTGAAATGAACCATTGGCTAATAGAGCCATGGGAAGGTGATGCAGTCTAGTGACTCACTAGCTACTACTTACCCATTTACAAAGGTCTATGATACACATTGAGAATTATCCAAGGCACACCAAATAAAAACGGGGTTAATGTCAGCAATAACTATTGATTCAGGATTAGTTATGATGCATTAGGAAGCAAACCGGATATTGGCTTTCAATGGGTATGAACCTTGACCTTAGCTATCCTATAAGGGAACTTCGAGGCATGGCTGGTTGTATACTTATCCCCACATTTAAAGCATAGGTATTTTTCCTTCTGTTCCTTCACAACATTCGGTGAAATGAATTGTTGGCCACTAGAGCCATGGGAAGGTGATGTAGTCGAGTGACTCACTAGCTACTACTTACCCATTTACAAAGGTCTATGATGCACTTTGAGACTTATTCAAGGCACACAAGTTAAAGCGGGGGTTTATGTCAGCAATTACAATTGATTCATGATTAGTTATAATGCATTAGGAAGCAAACCAGATATTGAATTTGAGTGGGCACATACATACAATGATGGATTGAACTAGTAAAGCCTATGCAATCTTTAATCTCTCCAACAAAAGGATTAAGCTTAGCAAATGGATGAATATGAGAGATTAAGATAAGATTGATATACATCTTCAATGTTTGGGGAAGATGATTGAAGCATAATCCATTATGATGCCAATTGCTCCATCAAACAAGCCAATTGGTTGGAGCACTCCAACGGATGAAGACTTTAATAGTGTCTTCTGACTAGTATCCAAAATTAAACATAGCATATACGATTGTTGTAATTATTGATCTATTTTTAAAGTCCTTTAATTATATGTGGAGCATTATGTTCATGGTTTTAGATACAATATAAGTACCTTATTTATATTTATTACAATACGTACTACATTTGTTTGTATACTTTGATGGGGTTCTATAAAGTTTCAAACATCAACTTGATATAGAGTATTTTATACTTGGTTGAAATGTTTGATAGGATAGTAAACATGGATAGCAATGAGCCAAATCCTTGCATAATTTTTCTTTCTCTACAATTATTGGCATATTCATTAGTATTATTTCTTCCACATGTCAAAATACACTGCTATATAACCAATGCTTTTTTTAACGCATATTTTGACATAGATTTTGATTCTACTACCTGACAACTATAGCATTATCCATACACCAAAGCTAATTTTGATCATTTTTTTGAGGGCACTGTAGGAGGATCAAATCGAAGGTCTTAATTGAGGGTTTGAAGAGAAGAGGTGTAGAGGATAGGGATAGGAAAAATTAAGAAGAAAGAAAGGAGACTTAAAGTTAAGATCCAAGAATCTCCACAAGAATCTATAGAGAAGCCTTAGATTGAATCCTTAGTCAACAGATAAGAATCAATACATTCACTTGAGAAAATTGGAGATGATAGATCAAAAGAAACTTTGATAATGATGAAATATCTACTATAAGTAAATTTTCATTGAATGCATAAACTTTATATATCGAGGGATATTAAGTTAAAGGCTTCAACTATACGGGTTCAAAGAGAAGACGTGCAGAGAATAGGGATAGGGAAAATTAAGAAGAAGGAAAAGAGATTTAATTTTAATATCCAAGAATCTCCACAAGAACTTGTAGAGAAGACAGATTAAATACTTAGTCACAATAGATAAGAATTAGTACATTCACTTGTGACAATAGCTCACAACCTTGTGTTTTAGGATAATATCCCAATCTATTTGAGGTGATGGATTTGAAGAAACCCTAATAATGATGAAGTTTTAGATATAAATTATAAGCTTCAATTTCTTAACCCTGTGAACCACACACAAGGCGTAAAGAAGACCTAAGAAGGAGCATAAAAGGACTGCTTGTTGGAAAACAAAGGCCAAGAATTGAGGAAAAAATGTTAAAAATCAAGAACAAGATACACAAGAAATAAAGTGCATTTTAAATAAAGCATATTTATTCCCTTTGTAAAAGAGCGCAAGGCTCCCCCTTGTGCAAAGTTGTAACTATAAAAGAGCCATGAGAATAGGCAAAGAATATGAAAGAAAGTAGAGAAGAGGACCAAGGCCAGATTACCAGTCATGGAAAAAGGGTTGGGTACCCAAAGGGAGAAGGCCATGTATAAAAGTCAAAAAGTGAATGGATAAGCTCATTCTTGGTGTGTGTGCAAATTAGCTCTCTTCTTGTTCTTGCTCTTGCTTCCTTCTTGTGCATGAGAGAGCCAGAGAGGGAGCGAGAGAGAGTGTGTGTGAGAGTGAGGGACCATGGAGAAGCTCTTGTTCTCCTCTATTCTCTTCTCTTTTCTCAAGTGCGCAGCTATGGAGGTTAGAGCTTGGAGCATGGAGATGGAGCTTGCTTGAGCTAGCATCTTGAATCATGGAGCCATTAAAGGATTCATGGAAGAGGACTACAACGATCACATTCAACGATAAGCTCACTACATCCTTGTGTGTGAGAGCATGTATGGCTATGTGAGAGGTACCCATAGCTACTCACTTGAAACACTTGACTTGATAAGTGGTCCATAGGGTCTTGGCAGTTACTAGCGATAGCAACAACATTTTGGTTCCATTGCCAGGACCCAATAGATTCAAGCTTGAGTAATTGCGCGCTCCAAATCGAGCAACATAGTAGTAGTTTGTCTTCAAAAATGGGGGCTTGGCTTAGGTAGGAAGTGAGGGAGTCAAAGGGTGTTTGATCTCCTATGCTTGATAGTTTAGGTATTGGAAGACTTAGGAGAATTTGTTAGATTTGTGATATGTTTTTTTTCAACAGAAAAATAGAGAAAAAAAGGAAAAATGATTTTGAATATCTAGAAAGAAAAATAGATAGTAAGGGAAGAAAGAGAGAGCATTAAAAGGAAAGAAAAGGGAGGGAAGAGCTCATTTGAGCTTGCGACAAGAGATTGAGAGAGAGAGAGCAATAGGCCAAAGGAGTAGAAGGAATCCATATGTCCTCACTGTCGGTGGTTCCAGGTAATGCTCAGAATCCTCCTTGCTACTGATGAATGAGGACAGGATCATGGTTCTGATTAAGTGAATCATTGCCATCGGTTCTTTTTATCACTTGGTGTGTTTTTTTCACCGCTCGGACTTGGACGTCCCTATGACTTGGACGACCAAATCCTAACTGGCCTGTCGATGGCCAAGTCACTTAAGTGCACTCAAACTTGGATAGTCCCACTTGGGCTCAGATAGCTAAGTCACTTCAATCTACTCGAACACTTAACAAAGTTCATTCGGACAGTTCCCACTCAGACACTTGAATGACCAATTTTTCCACTCTGACACATTTTTTTAGACTCAGACGGGAAACCTTGTTCAAATCAATAGACCTAACCATTTTGACAAGCCAAAACCACCACTCAAATGATTGAATTTGGGACTTGGACAGTGAGAGACCTACAACTTGGATGTCTGAGTTGGAAGACTACCTAACCCAAAACACTTTCTTAGGGACTATCCAAACCTTTCAAACATGCATAAGGTTGTAAGCTAGTTACTGAGTGACCCTAGTTGGATCCCATACATGTAAGTGTGACCATATAGCTAACCAACATGGAATTTGCCACAACAATAGGCCCAAGAATTGACCAAATCAGTCGATCACTTGTAGCTTGTTGCCCAATGGAGACATTCTTTGATTGCTTGGTGGATGTGTGAATGATTTCATTGAAGGTTGCACATTACATTGTAGGCACTTAGGTGCATGAGAAAATTGGAAAGCTTGATTATGTATATCTCACCCTCCTACATTGAAAGTTGAAAGCCTAATTGTGTATGAGTCACCTTTTATCAAACCATTTGAGTGCATAAGTAGACATAAATTGGTGAAGTAATTTCATTAACAAGGAACACACCAAAGGAAAATTAATATGAGAAACAAACCCAGCAATAGGATTTGCAACACCTTTGGGACCACCGAAATAAACCAAGAAACCCATCACTAAGAAGTAAACAACCTCAAATCACCTGAGAATTGAGTGAAGGAAAAAACCACAATTAGAAAGGTGTCCTTAGCTGACCTATCACCCTCATTGACACCTTAGTGGTTCAACAGACCATTAATATGGTAGGGGCTAGCATGGACACAAGCAACCAAGACATTAACCTAGGAGATTTTCGATCGACATACAACTCATATCATGATACAATCGACAAAAAAAATAGCACACCACGGGAGACCCATCAATGTAATCATAGCTAATCCCGAGGAGGAGAGGAGGCAGGAAGAGTTACCCTATAACACTTAGGTAGCTATAACTAGGAGCAACGTGCTCAAAGTCTAAGCTAGGAAATAGAGCTTAACGAGATCCAATGGGTTCTTGCTATTGCAAGTAGAAACAAAGCCGGAGGAAATCTCAATAAGTAGAGAGCATTGGAAGTATATCTTATCTTGACTAAGCTTCTCATGAAATGATTGTTGGATAACGATACCACAGAGCAAAGTGGAAAAGCCCGAGCAACTTCATTGCTAGCTAGATTGGGAATCACCCTAATCGCTAGAAGTCAAACCAAGATATTGATAGTTGCAAAGCAACTTAGAAGTATCAAACATGTAATGATCCTTATAGCTTCGTTGAGGAAATTGAGTAGGTGTGTGAAGTAGAGGGTTAGGGACCCCCCTCAGCATGCACAAGCATTTGGACTCTGGTTAGGAGATAAGAGACAAACTTGGTGCACTAGCCTAGACAACGTGGAGTGCAACGACTTCAATATTCTGAAGGATCTTTTCATTAAAATATTTTTTAAAGCAGGATACTCAAAAAATCTCATCTTCAAGCTAATGAATGCTAGCCAAAAGCACAAGGAGGAGTTCCAAGACTATATCACTCACGTGAGAAGTCTCTACAAGAAGAGGATTCCAAAATAACAGAGCAACCCAATGAGAGAACACTCTCCACTGTGTCTATCAACGAAATCTGAAACGAAGAACTCTATAAGGCCTTAGCTAGTAATTTGAACATGCAAAGAGACATGTTAGCTAGGGTCTTTGAAGAGGCTATACGTTTGGATGACATGCTAAGGGAGAGAAGCTCAAGAGCCACATCCCAAGAGAGCACCACTTTGAGAAACACTAAGAGAACCATAACGCTTAGAGAGCGATCAAGCCATGGCATGTAGGATAAGGGAAAAAACATTAACCAAAACTAGGACATAACTGACCTGAAGTTAGAGTTGGCCAAGCTACAAGATATTCTAAGAAGGCTAGTGCAACTCCACATGCAATGTGTGCGTTATGGTGGGAATCATCTTCCAGTTGAATGTATCAACCCTAGATTATGGCCTTGTGCTAATTGCACTAGGTTTGGGCATGATACATTGCAGTACTAGTTGCCAAGAAGGCTCCCATATGCACAACCCTATACGCAACCCTACTATCCAGGGAATACGTAGTCCATCTTTGGAAGGGGATCTCCATTAGCTCTACCAGTGCCCAATGACTCAAAGCCAGTTGCCCCTAGGATGGACATCAATCCCACCAGAATCCCAAGGCCACATGGACCCATAATGACCCATCCACCAAACAATGCTTTGATACATTTTGTAGAGGAGCCACTAGAGGACAAAGCACGTGTGAACCCATACGTTTCCTATGATGAGGAGGATAACTCGATATTGATGGTAGTGCTGGTTATGGCTCTAGGCAAGGGAAAAGGTAGAGATCTAGAATGGGGGCCTAAACCAAGAGCCACTAGCATCTTGGACTTGTGGACACTAAGGGCACATTTCATCTCATTTCCCTAAATAGGAGTAAGAAAATATGGACAAGGTCAACTTGAGATGTCTTGAGTGTGGAGTTACATATTTGTACGTTGATTTCCCTAGAAGGAAACTCTTCACTAGTATGTCAATTATGATATCAATCCCACTTAGACTCTTTAACAATGAAACACCTGATGATGAAGCCATACCAATCCCGCTCAATGTCATGACTCAAGCCCAAAAAAAAAAAGGTTGATATCTCATTACCTGGACCTATCAACTTAGATGCAACATCTGAGGGAAAGAAGAGCTGGAGAAGGAGAAGGAGAAGGAAGAGAGTGGATGCCAAATAACACTTAAAATGGATAGTGCCACCACATTGACCAAAGGGAATATGGTTACGAATGTGTAGGTAGAAGCATCCACTCCTAAGACAATGGAAAAGGAAAGTGCCAAGGTTGGAGAACATCCTGACCCAAGACATCAATTAGAAGTTGTGGACAAAGTCAAAGAGTGGGTAAAGAAGCTCAAGGGTACTTGCAAGATATAGAGTCTCTCTTGGAGGATGAGATTAATGAGCCCTCTAGCATGAGTCCACCAGTCTCCCCTATGTACCTAAGATTAAGATGCATGTCAATACCCCATGTAGCACCAGATAAGTA
Organism: Lygodium microphyllum; assembly: GCF_053477565.2. Taxonomy (NCBI): domain Eukaryota; kingdom Viridiplantae; phylum Streptophyta; class Polypodiopsida; order Schizaeales; family Lygodiaceae; genus Lygodium; species Lygodium microphyllum. The sequence continues at coordinate 77,320,710 of NC_141159.1, forward strand.
GAACATAGATGCCATAGATAGACAAACTCACCAAGAGCTTTGACAGGAAGGCCTTGAATTAGGGGAAAATGATAAGTTGGCAACTTGCTCACAACACTAATATCGACTCATGTAACCTTGCCATTAGGAGAAGTGCTTAAGTAAAACCACATGATATGAAAAGTGTTGAAATAGTGGATAGAAAGACCCCAATGGACATGGAGAAACCAAATTTACTGACCGTGATGCAAAGACACATATATCAAGCTTAACCCTGAACCCATTGTCTAAATCTCTACAAGTAAATACCTTTTGAAAAGGCATAGAAATGCACATAGTCTTACCTGTTGTTGCATTAGATGATGCCACACAGAAGGGAATTTTGGACAAAGGAGCAGGAGTTAGTGTGTTTAGCCATGTGGTTCTACAAGCTTGGGGAAACCCACTAGTGGGAACTACATGGTTTAATGTTAAACTAGCAAAGAGAATGAAAGCCACACCATTCCGAGTGCTAAAAGATTGGCCTCTAAAGATAGTAGGAGTCCCATTCTCAGTTAACTTCATAGTTATGAAGGGAGTAGACTATGATATTCTATTAGGAAGTCCATGGATGAGAAATGCTCAAGTGATAGAAGACTAGGGTAATGGCCTAATATTCTTGAGCAACAGAATGAAAGCAGTTATTAGGGTAGAGATGGACACTAGGAAAACCTCATCAATTGACCTTGATGCTATCTCTACAATAATAAAGGGTGACTTACAAGGAAAGTACAAACATGGACCTCTAGCTAAGTATATTCCTTGCCTTGAGGATGAGCATGGTTGGATGCATGCATTGGCAACCATTGACTTGCCATTCTTAGGCCGATGAAGATGATTATCGGTAAGCTGTAGAAGGATCTAATAAACCCAACGGAGACACAGATTTTGAGTTACCCATGAGTGATACCACATTACTAGTGCCTCTTTGCATGATGGCTAGGAGTTCCATCAACTGACCAATGCTTGTTACCTACCATGTACCAGCTAATAAACTTGAGCTCCATGAAATTATTGAGTACTTGATGAAAGAGTTAGCTGGTAACCTAGCTGCAAACTTTAGACCTCTTAAGGATCTCATGGAGAATCCGGAGTGGCAACGGACTAAGGTGCATGTCCTAAATCTATTGTACAAATATTCTCTCACTATGGATAAGAAAAGCTCTACAAATGGGAGCCATGGAAACAATGAACAGTGTGAGTATGAGCATTTAGATTATGAATACAAAGATTGTTGTTCCAACTGTGAGGAAAGTGAGGAAGAAGCTCAAACCACAAAATATGACACAGAGGAATGAGATTAAGAAAATAAGGGTAGACTCCAAACCCCAAGAGGCCAATGATTTTAGAGTGGAAAGAGGAATTTTCAAGGTCAATTGTGATCATTCTTGGTTAGAGCACTTGGACATAGTGGACTATGAGCAAGCTAGATTAGTGTGATCAAGCGCTACACCATTGCTTAGAGTAGAATCAGTCTTGGAGCTATGATCATTAGGCAAAACTCCTTCTTCTAATGAAGGTCGTGAGTTCAACTTTGAGTTAGAAGTTAGCTCTAAAAGTGATCCAAAAATTCCACAACCACCCAAGACACCAAACGCACCAAAGGGGACCTCCCAGTCCACCTGAGGTGCAAGAGACTCAATGAAGAGAGAAGAAAACAATTCAAGTCCTCATAAGTGGAAAAACAAAAGAAACCACATGACTTACCCAAATGCTTCACTAACTATAGGAAGGGAAACCACATAGTAGTGCTAGTAGGAGCCAAACGAGGATAGGCTAGTGAACCCATTGAAGGACCTTCTAAAGTTAAAGAGGTCAACTTGGCAAGGATGTTGAAATGCATGGATTTGAGCATGGATATGGTGGCTTGAACACATAGAGTGAACTCATGAAGACATAGAGTTGAAGATAAAATTCCACACAAGTGAATTAGGTTCCAAGATTGAGACTTGGACTCATAAACATAGTCTTGTGTGGTTGGACAATGACTCAGACACTTAATTGAAAGCACAAAAGTACCATCATATTGCATTGAAAATTAGAGGTAAGTACAATGCTTTATAGCTTGAGGATAGGTAGTATTTTCCTACTTTGTGCTTATGGGATTCTGGATTTTCTGCATATCATTTACCTAGACTACTCATCAAAGAGACTATACTAGGTGTGATTTCATAAATCTCAACACCCCTCCTCAATCACAACTAGAAAGGGAGGCTCTCACCACCTATAAAATGTGGGCACACCACAAACATGAAAAACACTGGAGGCTATCATAGAAAAGACTAAGTGTGCATATCAAAGATATGGTGGACATCCAGAGGCTATAATAGGGCCTCACAAAGTGTACAGAGGCTGTAAGGCCATGTTACATGAGGAGTTTACAAAGCTTATGACAGAAGCATTAGGGCAAGGTTATACAAGGCTTCAAAAAGTTCTTTTAGAAAATTGGGAATAGGACTAGTGAGATTTTTCCTTCTACTCCCAACTCTTCTTCTTCTTCCTTTGCTCCATGATCTTATTCTTCTTTTATAGTTGCAAGATAGGCCTTTTGAGAGCTCTTTCTAGCATGCCAAAACTTCTCAGTGTGTCTGGTCTTTTGGCAGAAGTCACAAAATAGTTGGTCATTTCTTCCTTTGTTTATTACTAACATACAAGGTTTGTTCATCCTTAGAAGTACTTGACTCTTATTTTTTAAAAAAATATTATTTTCTTCTTCCAATAGAGAGGCATTAATGTCAACCATTTTAGGGTTTGGCATGTTGCTTAAAGTGGTTGAAACATTATCATAATCAGGAGCCAACATTTTAGCAAAGCACTAATACAAATATCTTCATCCATTTTGAGATTTACTCCTACAAGATGGGTTAGGAGACTTTCCATGTAGTTCAGATGAGATGCTAGGGATGTATTAGGCTTCTGATCAAGTAAAAAAAAATCAATCAGTAAACCATACTTTGAGGACTTGGATTGTGCACCAAACAAAGTATCTAATCTATCCCTAGTGTCATGGGACGTGTCACAAGCATCCACATGATGGATGTAGTTGTCATCCAACTCCAATTTGATGATGTCCTATGCTTTGTCATTATTCTTCTGCCATATGGCTGCAAGATTTGCATCCCGGGGCTTCTTTTCGTGTCCATTGGTAATTGGTAAGGGTCTATAGGCCCTTCTTCATATCAAGATGAGCTTGATGTGAGTTTCCCAGGTGTGAAACCGGACTCCTTTGAATTGACATGTCGGTGAATCTTTCCCCATGTTAGATGGTTGGAGAAGTGGCAAATCAATACCAAATTCTCATATTTGAGCAGCAAAAAATTTGATTGTGTCAAAAGACACAAGTGCTAAGAGCACTAGGTTAGTATCAATAGACATTGTGTTTGTATCTTCTTCCTTGAGTCTTCCAAATCTTCCAAATCCTTCAAGATCTTCTAAGACCGAATCTTTCCCTCCTTTATTTGATGCTGGGAACTTCAAATTTGAGTGGTAGGAACTTCATAGTACTGGGAGCCAGTGGGAAGATGAAGTGAAAAAAGCTTTGAAGAAAGTTGGTTGTGGTAGATTAGGGTTTTTAGGATAGGGGTTTGATTTTTTACTCATTGCAACTCACAAAGCTGGCCATTTGAGAAATCCTCTGAGTGGGGAGAGAGCTTAGGTGTGTTTCTTCAATTGCCCTATGGTAGTTGTCAAGATCACAGACTATAGGCAAAGGATTAGCAGTACAACATGTCACATGCTCATTTTGGGCAGTGAGTCATTGTAGGCACAATGCTGGTCTAAAGAGGCAGCAATGTTAGGGTTCTAAGTGGTAGAGCAAAGTACCCTGAGTTGAGAATAATTCTAAAGAATGATTTGTGATGAGATATGGGTTCTATGAAGACATCGAAGGGCTCAAAGGAGGCAGGGTGTAGGCTTGGCTATGGCTACCATAAGGTGGAAGATGAAGATGAAGTTGAAAATGAAGTCATGAGCTCAAGTTGAGCTGGATAGAAGTGGAAAGGAGCTTCAAGATCAATGCCATGCTCACCATGGCTCTAATACCATGTTGAAATGCATTTATCTAAGCATGGCTATGGTGGCTTGAACACATAGAGTGAACTCATGAAGACATAGAGTTGAAGGTAGAATATAACACAAGGGAATTAGGTTCCAAGATTGAGACTTGGACTCATAAACACAAACTTGTGTTGTTGGAGAATGATTCAAAAACTTAATTGAAAGGACAAAAATACTATCATATTGCATTGAAAATGAGAGGCAAGTACAATGCTTTATAGCTTGAGGATAAGTAGTATTTTCTTGCTTTGTGCTTATGGGATTTTGAATAGCCTACATATCCTTTACCTAGACTGCTCCTCAAAGAGGCTTTACTAGGTGTGATTGCCAAAATATCAACAAAGGGAAGGGGGTAAGCCTTGACCCATGTACATAGCTGATGACTTAACTAACCAAGAGGAGGCCAATGTCATTAATCTCTTATGAGAGTCTGTAGATGTATTCACTTGGTCCTTAGAATAGTTGGAGGGAATCAACCTAGGTATTGTGACTCACAACATTTCTATGACCCCCAATGTAACACTAGTCAAACAAAGATCATATGTAATGAATCCAAAGCGTGCTCATGCTATGAGTGAAGGAGGAAATAAAGAAGACGTTGAATGCAGGATTCATTTACGAGATTCAGCACACTTGGACTAGCTATCACCCATAGTAATTGTCTTGAAGAAGAATGGAAAAATTTGAGTGTGGGTGAATTACAAAAAGTTCAATTTTGTGACAAAGAGAGACAATTATCCATTATCATACACCGAGCACATGTTTGAGAGAGTGTTAGAGGGAAGGAATCCTACACTTTCTTGGATGGTTTTGTTAAGGTTTTTTTTAAAAAAAACTAAAAACCCCTAGTCTGATTGTAGTTAGGTTTGATTTATGATAGCTTAGTTGTTTGTGTGACAGTTTATTTTGTTGTTTTGTAATTGGATTTTTAGTGCTTGTCTAGCTTAGGATTTGTTTGTGTCATTGTTTGGATTTTCTATGATGGAAACTTGATGGCCCTACTTCTCATAAAATTCTTGTAACATGAGTGAGGAGAGTGGAGGGTCGCATGCGAGAGTGTGCTCTTGTTGTGCCAATTTGGAAGTTGAAGAATTTGGATGCTGAGGTGCCGAGTGTCAGCTCAAGGTTCTTGTCAAGGTATGAGAATTTAATTTAGTTGGATTTGTCTTTGAAAGTTGTGTTTTTGAATTTTTAATTGGGTTTGTGTGATGCTCTACCCAGAATTAAGTTATTTAGTTGTTTTTGAGCTACAAGAGGCATTGTGTGTTGTTTGGTTTCATGCGTGGATTTTGGTGCTTGTCAAACATTTTAAGTTTTCATATTGTGTTGTTCGTCCGACAAAGTCAATTATTCTCACCCACACTCCTTAACATCTCATCATTAGGTTCCTGAGTGAGGCTTGCTCTCCATCACTGCTCGTCTAACAATGTCTCTGGCTATAATCAAATGTAAGTGCACCTAGATGACATGCATAAATGGCATTCATAACAAAATGGGGCATGTTTGCTTACATAGTCATGCTATTTGTTGATGATTGATGTATTCATTCTAGTTAGAAATAGCACCTAAGCAAACTCTGCATAGTCCTTGAATGATGTAGGCAGTATGGTCTCTCTCTGAACCCCTTGAAATACCAACTTTGGGTAAAGCATGGAAGTATTCTAGGGCATGTGGTCTCAAAAAATGGCATTTCTACTGACTTTTCCAAAGTTAGACTGATTATGGATTTATCACCACCAACTAACTACAAGGGACTTTAGTGTTTCCTCGACCACATCAGGTACTATCAATGGCTTGTGTTGAATTACACTCTCATTGCACGACCAATTTATGAGCTATTATATATATTTGAGTGGATTAAGGAGTGTGAAAGTGCTTATAAAGAATTGAAAAAGGTTTTGATGATGACACCTATTCTATGAGCCCCAGATTGGTCCATTATCTCTCATGTGGACATTGATGCATCAAAGTTTATCGTGGGCACAATTCTATGCCAACTTGGAGATTATAACTTGGATTACCCAGTGAGCTTTGCAAGAAGACAACTCACTAACATGAAAACGAACTACTCCATGATAGAATGGGAAGGGCTAGCTATGGTGTTTGCTATTAATAAATTTTAACATTACCTTCTAGCTACACTCTTTACTTTCTTTGTGGGCCATCAAGCATTGCTTTATCTTGTGAAAAAATCTTGCATAAGCACAACAAGACGCATTGATTGATAGTTACTTTTGCTATTAGAATTTGACTTCTCTATGGTAGTAAGCAAGGGCAAACAACATTACATGGCTGACCATATGTGTCTCACATAACCACAAGAGAAGCAGCTGGACAAGGCATTGTAGATGACCTACTCAACACACATTTTTTTAGAACGTCTAATGAAGGAGATTTTTTTAAATATGATCTTACATCTTATTGGGTAGAGAACATACTCCACATCCTAAAACATGAATTTCTTAAACATCCAATTGCAAAGGCTAGGCTAAAACGTCTCATTTTAAGGATTCAACCCTATCAATTGATTGCCAACCAACTCTACTGATGATTAGGATAGGATGGACTATTGGAGGAGATACATTTGTGAGCATGAGATGCATGATGTGCTTAAAGAATCTCACAATCGAACCATTGGAGAACATTTCGATGGGGATACTATAGCATGTAAGGTGCTCAAGTCTCAATTGTGGTGGCCTACACTATTTTGCAATGTAGCTAAGTCTGTTAAGCATTGTGATGAGTGCTAATAAACCAAGGTTCCTATTCGTAAGGATAAGATGGAATGGACCCTAGTAGTAGCATGCCAATAATTTGAAAAATGGGGAATTGATTTCATCGATCCAATTAGCCCTATAGCACAATACTCACAAGCAAGGTACATAATTGTAGCCACAGACTATCTAACCAGGTAGGCTGAAGCTCGTGCAAATCGAAAAAACAATGCTAGGACCATTGCCAAGTTCCTTTGGGAACAAACGATATAGTTTTGATGTCCCATAGAATTAGTTACTAATCAAGGCACACAATTCATTAATGAAGTGATTGCTCACTTGTTATATTGAAAATCCTCACCATATTACCCTCAAGCCAATGTCACTAAGGTGAAGCCACAAAAAAAATCCTAGCGGCTGTCCTAACCAAGGTGGTCTTTGCCTCATGCAGTGATGGGACAATAAGGTAATGGCAATATTATGGGCTTATAGGATAGTCTACAAAATGGTTGTAGGACATACACCATTCAAGTTGACCTATGGAAGTGAAGAAATATTACAAATAGAGGTCTTTGTTTCCAAGCTTGAGCATAGCAATCCAAGAGAGATGGGATGACAAGGGAGCATGGTCAAATTGCCTAGTAGAGCTAGAAGGCCTATTTGAAACTCGGCTCATTGTAATCCATGCCCTAATCTATGAAAAAAAACAACATAAGAGTTGATTTGACAATCATGTCAAACAACAAATTCTTTGAATGAGGAGACTTAGTATTGTTGTACTCTATAAAGGGTCACAAACAAAAGATGAAGTTGAGGGGTTGGGACCTTTCAAAGTTTGCAACTTTAGTAGAACATGCATCATGGAGCTTGAAACCTTGGAAGGAGAGGGTACATGATTTTTCAATAGCACTCACATAAAAAAGTACTACCCTCCATCACACCCACTACATGAGCCTCCAATAATAACATCACCCATGAATGTTAGAGTGGCAACAATCACAAGCATGGAGGATGAGGACAAAGAAATAGTAGCACCAGTCTTCTTACACATAACAATAAATATGCAAAAGGTATATACCTTTCATGCATTAATCCATAAGGGAGATGACAACAACATCCTCACCTATGATCATTGGACCCTCATTGGTCATCCCCAAGTGCAATTGATTCATGCTAGACTCAGCCCATTTGGGGAGCAATCTAATCCCCTATTAGGAAAGTGCAAAATAATGGTTTCTATTGAGACTAAGAGCCTCCCAATCATCTTTTATGTACTTCCTAACAAAAAAGGTATTGGCAAGGAATCACTTTTGAGTCGCACTTTCAAGAAACAGACTCACTACAATGTGGATTACAACTCTTACCACATCCGTCTTGTCGTAGGCAACATTATGATAATCATGGCTTTCAACACAGGTATTGTGGCTTCACCAAATCCCATAGTACCATTGGTAGTTAAACCTAGTATCATCCCTAAGGAGGGGGTAGTCAACACACATAGACATCTAGTGGAAAATACTTGCAACACTTGGAAGCCCTGACCAAGTTATAATTCCGATAAACCAAGTGAGTTACCAAATGAAAATTGTAGCCTACCAAGGGCACATTAGGAAAAGGATCAAAGTGTGATGGGTGCCAAAAGCCTTATTTCATGCCCAAGGCTTCTATGATAGCAACACCTTGGTGTGGTTGCCTAAACCCAGGAATGGAAAATTTGCCATTCACCACAACCTTCCAACAAACATACATACAATTATAAGCTAATAGGAGGTAAAAAATAGTGTGAGAAAGAAGATGCTCAACCCAAAAACACTCAATGGATCTATCACCCACCAAAAGTCACACCTACTACCATTCGGCCTTGTCCTAATATCTCCAATGTACCATCCACTACACAAATAAAGACCCACATGGCTCTTGAAATGCAAGCTCTATCATAAGAAACAAATAACAAACCCTCTAATGACCAACCTATCACAAAGGCCACCATAGCTCACCAGTCTAGTCTAGTCAAAACTCCAATCACCCACATAGGCCTTCAACCATCTTATCAATGTTTCTCGATTCTCGAATCGGCATCTGATATGGCCATGAACATGGGAGATGACTTAGTTACTTGTATCAAATAATTGGACTCAACTTTCACACTATTTGCTAGAAGCTATGAACACTTGAACATAGGCTTGCTTGAAGAACACATAGTAAATGATGTATGCTCTTTGCCTTGTTCTTGGGAGGAATTTGAATTCATATTCCCAAAAACTTCCACAATTGCAGAGGATTTGATTGCTATTAAATTTTTTTTGAGAAAAATACTTAAAATAACGGCTTATCATCCTTCAAAAAGAGCAAAGTTCCAATGTTGCTTGATGAATTGGGTGAGCTGAAAAAGCTAGTTAAATCCAAATCTAATTTCCTATGAAAATGGTATACTCTCTATATCCAACAGAAACAAGAGGGATTCCAAATCATGACCAATGTAAAGTAGCGATGCGCCATCAAGACTTTTAAATATGACCCCACTTACATGGCCCCAACTTCGTTTAGAGTGCTAGCCTTAATACAAAATAGACCATTAGAAGACAATGTCTTGTTGAATAGGATCCTAACCGAAGAAGAACTTCATATTGCTAGCAAAATGAATTCAAGTGATCTCTTTTTGACCGATGTCTTTACCAATATCACACATGTGGACATTTGCCCATAAGATATGGATCACCAGGCAATATTGAAGTTCATCAAGAGCCCATCAAGAGCATAGAAAACACCCATCAATATAGTTCTATGATTGGCTCTTCAAACACTATAGCCCATCAAGAGTGTAACAAATGCCATTATCCCTTCATTCTCCAATTGTGGGAAGGATTCTCATTCTTCCAAGAGGGAGGGAAGGTGAAAGGTGAATTTTCATTTAAGGTGAGTTCTCATTTAGTGAAAATTTCTTCATGGCATTCTTGTGTGGAATGTATGGATTGATTGTCATGAAAATTTTTCATTTCTTGGCTGATACATTTTACTATCTAATAGTGTTTCCTTCTAACTACTTCACTTTTAAGCAAAAAATGTCCTTCAAAGAGAACTCATTGTGAGCTATTGTGTTATGTTAGGGATCCAAATGGCAGGACTATCATTTATTAAAGAAGAATAGAACAAACATCACTTAACCACAGAGATACAAGTGTTCAACTTGCTATGATATTGTGAGGATACTGTAGCATATACAACTTGAAAGAGCTCATGGCAATTGGGGATGTGGCGGCCAGGCATTGTGAAGCAATGCAATCTAAACAAGTACCTGAAAAGGTTGGTTAGCATATAGATCACAACAGGTACATAGAGTTCCTTAGATCCTTCGATGCCAAGAAGAATAGTGGCACAATGATGATCAAACAAGGAGATGTAACCAGGACTCTAGAAGTGGTGCTTGGCCGGAAGTTGGTGGAGAAAGCTCTAGGATTGGTGGACAAGCCAAAGAAGAAACCAAAGAGTGATATGTATGGTATGTTGGGGATGAACAAGCAACAAGTATGTACAAATGATGGAATCACTATAGCAAACATTCTTGAGACTACATTCAGGTTTCAAGGCAAGATGGTGCATGTTCTCTTTTTGAGCAAGAGGTTCAATGCCATCATGAACAAAATAGAGGTGCCATTGCTCAAGAGCCTTGCAGCCAAGGCACTAGATGAAGTGAACCTGAATGCTTATGTTAGAACAACAATCCAAGTGTCAGCTAAAGTATTGGTATCAGGCCTAAGAGCCGTAGGGAGAGTCTCCCCAGCAAACAAGGGCTGAGTCAGAATGGAAAAAACCATCATCATCTAAGGCATCAAACATGGGTTTTAGAGGAGTACTAATAGCAATAATCTAAGAGGTTGTGGAAGAAATGGATAGAGAAGAGGATGGGGAGAAAATGCGAGAGCAATTACCAATCCATGAGCACCACTCACCCACTCCAGTGAGTCCTCTAGTCTCTTTTTCCATAGGAAACCTTGAAGAAGAAGAGGCTAATACAGTCCAGCAAGAAGAAGTGGAGCAAGTGGATAAGAAAAGGAAAGTTGACCTGTCATCCTCAACAAACTACAAACATCAAGTGAGAGGACAGTCAGTGAACAAGGGGACTCAACACCATCTAGCTAGGGAGAGAGGTGAAGAATGATGTTGAAGATTCCCATCAAGAGAACCAGATTCACCATCAAAGAAAGCAGAGAATTACAACGGTTGAAGAAGAATTTAGAAAACTTGAAGAGGAATGAAAAAAGAAACAAGAGGAAGAGGAAGAAAGGCTAAGATGAGATGAGGAGGAGCAAGTGGCCATTGCTATCAGAAGATCAGTGGATCAATTCTCTCAATATCAAGAGTTAGCCATAATAAGCCCTACACGTGAGAATGTTCCTAGTACAAGTGCTTGTCAGGACCTAAAACGGGCCCAACACAGGCTCTCTAGCACTACCCAAACCTCTAAGACACACAAGACACCCCACATGACCTCACGGCCAAGAGCGTCTAAAGCTCACACTACACTAAACTCTAATATCAATTTTGCATTTGCAATAGGACATAGTCCAACATTTTCCTTTCCCTACTCCTTAGAGGGAGATCCCATAACATATAGGTATAATACCTCGTATCACATACATAGGAGGCAACCTCTCAACTGAAACATTGCGGCCTCACTGCAGCTCTCCTACATCAAGGGGATTGGCCCCAAGATGCAATGCTTCAACATAAAAAAACAAGCATACAAGCTCCACTCTTTGATTTATCGAACAATCCAAGAGTTGATATTTCCTCACTGAACTTACTCCAAGGAACTGCTTGTCTATCCTATAGCAAGGACTTCCTCACACTCTCAATATTGGTCAATGTTTGGCATACAGGTGCTATGCATCTAAGATTTTATACCATGTGGCATGCAAAATGCAAATGTGGATTTCTATTGTGCACAAACATTTTATTTTAAAACAAATTGGCAAAGTGGAGTGTAAAAATCAGCCCTTCAATGGTTTCCAATCTATACATTGTTGTTGTGTTGCTAGAGACTAGCACCGAGTTTCCTCGTACTACTGGTCTCTTTAAACTTGAATGATTATCACCCTATATGATGTGCATAAACAAAAGATCAAACTTTGCATCATTTTTTCGACTTAAACGCTTCCACAACCCCTCTTTTTCCCATACCATTTATGTGTTGCATTGTTGCATAGGTGTAGGGTTTTGTTTTTTTTGTCGTTTTAAATGTATAAAGCAATAAAAACACACTAAAATATAAAAACAAGGATGAGATGAGATTATACCTCATGCCTCAACCTTGCTAAACATTCACGAACCTTAATCATATTTTTCCTTAATTTTTAAAGCATGAAAACCTATTATCCTCTTATTTTTTCTATGTGGTTATGATAGTTGAAAGATGATTTTTTAAAGGATTTTATTCCATGTGAATCTATTTTCCCCACCCAAAACCAACAAAATCTTCATTTTTCCCTCAAAAGTTTCCTAAAAAATGCACTTTTCATGTTGTATTTTAATTATTATGACTATGTATCATTACAGTTCTACATTTCTTTTATGTAGAGCCCTCAATCATGATACAAAAAAGATCCAAACAAATTTTTATTCCATATAAATTTCATTTAGACCATGAATCATAAAAAAAGAGTAAATTTCCTTTATACAAATGAGGCATACTGCTTATTTGCATGTTGTGGGTTTTTTTGATAATTAGTACGGATAGCCCACGGACCAACTAGCAATTATTCTTCAGTGTTGAATACCTTCCCTTGGCCTCCTCTTGATCTTGGAGCTATTTGATCACCATCGGACAAGCATCCTTCAGCCCCTCTTCTTCTTAATTTCCTTAGTGTGAATCCCCATTTGGAAGAGAGAGAGAGAGGGAGGAGAGATAAATGCTGAATGTGGATCTCAGCAACCGGGCAGCCAATTCAGAAGGTGAGAGTGGTGATGGGGAGCATAGAGATCCTTCAGCTTGCTGCTATGATTAGTTTTATAGGGGTACATTGACCTTGTGGCATGGCTTATAGGCCTTCCACCTCTCCATTTTCTGTCGCCTATGCCCCCATATCCACGTCTTTTTTTCGTTGAAAAAAAATGCCCCCTGGTCGCCTTTCATTTTTGGGGGGTGAGAGGCTCCAAGGGTCACCCCCCTTCACTTAAAGACACTTTGGCCATTGCCTCGGGCACCGCCTCTTCTATATCCAACCTCCAATTCATGAGTTGCAAATTTCTACCTAACCCTCTCGGGGTCCCCCATTGTTGGCTACTTCTAGGAGTACAATCTAACACTCAAAAAAAGTATGAAAATTTCACAACCATTTCTTGGTGGGTCTTTAAAGCACTTTTGAAACCTGTTTGTTGCTTGCTACTTACAATCGACCCAACTACCTCTGCCGCCTTCGACGGGATTCATTTTTCTTTTCTATTTTATATAGGGGTTAGGAATCCTTTTTACAATCCTCTATATATTTCTAGTCGTCAACTATTCAAGGATTGACTTCTTTGCATATATTTATTTTGGCAGGCTTTTCTTACTGCCTCTCAACTAATAAAAACTCCTAGAATGGCCACCTAGCAAGTCAGCAGAACAAGGTCGCTAGAACTACCTTCTAAAATAGGTTTTTTAGTGCCTAACAATGCCACCTCTGTCTTTAAAAAAATGCCCCTCCCACACCCCTCCTGGTTGTGTTTCATTTTTGGGGGGTGGGAGGCCCCAGGGGTCACCCCCCTTCACCTAAAGACCATTTGCAATCAACCACGCTTTGGCCTTTTTCTCGAGCACCGCCTCTTCCATGTCTGGTCTCTGATTCATGAGCTGCAATTTTCTATCTGACCCTCTCAGGGTCCCCCATCATTGGCCACTTCTAGAAGTACGATCTGGCACTCAAACAAATTATGAAAATTTTGCAACCGTTTCTTGGTAGGTCTTTAAAGCACTTTTGAAACCCGTTTGTTGCTTGCCGCTTAAAATCAACCCGATTGCCTCTGCGACACCTTCGATGAGATTCGTTTTCCTTTTTTATTTTTATAGGGGTTAGGACTCGTTTTTACATCCCTCTATATATTTTTAGTCATCAACTATTCAAGGATTGATTTCTTTGCATATATTTATTCTAGCATGCTTTTCTAACTGCCTCACAACTAATAGAAACTCCTAGAATGGCCGCCTAGCAGGTAAACAGAATAGGGTCACTAGAACTACCTTCTAAAACATGTCTTTTAGCACCTAGCAATGCCTCTACAAGTGGCCACAACTACTCAAACCTCCCATAGACATACATAACCTAAACCTGGGACTTCATGCCTTGATTGCTGGTCCCCAACAAGAAAACAGAGTAACCTTGACGCACACATATATCATTATCTACTTAAGGAAAAACTTAGAAGGGGGATGGAACCACCTGGAATGGCCATGAGAAGATCCTCCATAGCAAAGGCTCCCTCGAGTGACTTCATAAACCTGTATGATGTAATCACTAAAACAGAAAACCATTAAATGCACCTGCATCAAATAGACATAAGGCCCTCTTGGCCTAACTAAATAGCACATTTCACTGCAAACTAACTAGCTCTCTTGGCCTAAAGAAATAACACATTTCACTGCAAACTAAATGGCTTCTTGGCCTAAAGAAATAAAACATTTAGACTTGAAAAAACCGGCCCACTTGGCCTAAAGAAATCAAGAGAACTAGCGCATATACATCCCCCCTTGAAAAATCTTATTAATAGAAAACAAGATGCTTTAGCCCAAGGAGGAAATAGGGTTCCTACCCTAAACTAAATGCATCAAATTATGACCCATACCTCTTCCTTAGATAGCAAGAGGTGTACGCATAATATGTCATCAAACCAACCTATGGGTCCAAGAGATAACAAAGGCAAATGGGTCTCGGCCACCTTTTGCATCACCCATACTACCTAGTGCCTGCCATATAGGGCATGTTCTAATAGAAGGCCCCACAATCGACCAGGTCCTATCTCATCATCCATATAGATATCCAAACTAGGACCACGGTTAAAGAAAATGTATTCTTCATAAGCAAAGTTTGCTAATGAGTTTGCAAACTGATTCCAATAACATGGAACTAGTTGAAGAGACACTCTCTCAAACTTGTCGAGTAGGGTCATAGCAGTGCGATAATACATAGAGAGAAATCTCATTTCGAATTGTGTATGTCCCATTTAGTTGGTTCAATACCAAGTGGGAATCCCCCTTTACTAACAAATGATGGATACCACAATTCTTAGCAATATTTAATCCCATGATTAAAGCTTTGTATTCTACCATGTTATTGGTAAATCCAACCCTGAGATAAACAACCAATTTCATATTATGACTCTACATTGGGGTCTTTAATAACTACCCCTATAGTCCCTTTCTTGTTGGGACCCCTGAACACTCCATGAAAGTACAATGTGTACGTCCACAATGGGTTTACACAGCCAGCCATTGTCAACTCTACTCGTAATTATAATAATCAAAATTTAGCATGTTCAGAGGATGTACTGAAGGCTCCATCCCACCCTTTTCATTTAATGTAACATGGATGCCTGTCAAGATTCGTAAGTAGTGATGACAGAAGACTTTGATTTCCCAAACCAATGATCAGTCATCTGGCTCAATCACTTTATATCCTTTACTCCACTAGATAAGCTTCCCATGATGATATCTCTGCTCCAAGTATGGGTGTTCCAAATAAGGAATTAGCTGCCCCATCAACCTCTTTTGTCTCTTGCAGGTTCTTGATCAACCAGTATTGACATGCAAGGCATTTATTCCATTAGTGCATTTAGAGATAGTAAGCTTTAATCTTATTAAGATTAACCTTATTTTTGAATTTCACTCCCTCAAGATCAGCCATAGTAATGCCATGGATTTATTCTTCCCTATTCTTACAATCTTGTAGAGACCATCCCATTTGGGCTCAAGTTTTCCTGAAAATAGTTCTCTCTGTGCATCATAATAAAGAAATAACTATCCCTTCTTAAAGGTATATCTCTTCGCTTTTAGATCATGTAGCCACTTCATCTGATGCTTACCTAATTCCTAGTGCAATAGACTCTACAATTTGAGCTAATCCAAGTGGGCTAGAGTCATAAAATGCTCGAAAACGGCATCCTCATCACCCAAAGAATTATTGATTGTGAATCTTATGGTTGACAACTCAATCTCTAAGGGCAAGTCACACTCCTCCCCATAAACTAATTTGAATGGGGTGTGGCCAATGGCTTGTTTAAATGTTGTATTATATGCCCACACCACCATATACAGTTTTTTATCCTAGTCACGCTTCTTTTCGAACACTATTTTTGATAAAATACCCACAAGCTGCTTGTTAGTACTTTAAACTTGCCCATTTTCATGCAGTTTATAAGGAGTCTTCTTGCTATGCTTAATTTTCCATGCTTCAGTCAAGCTTTTAATCACCTTGTTTAGGAAATGGGTTCCACGGTCCGATACTAATTCTCTTGGCGGACCAAATCGGCATAGAATATGCTCCAATAGGAAACTGGCAGTTTCCTTTGCATCATCCTTCCTTTTCACTCGTGCTTCTAACCACTTTGTAAAGTAGTCAGTCACCATGATAATATATCACTTTGGCATAGTGGACGACAGAGTAATAGGACCCACAAAATTGATGCTCCACTTTTCAAATGGAAGTATAGCCATAATCGGGGTAAGTGGTCGCTTCATATTCTCCCTACTGTCATGCCATTGACAAGTATCACATCTCTTAACATACTCAAATGAATCTTGGAAGATGGATGGCCACCAATATCTAACTCTTAAGGCCTTCTATGCCATCAACCATCCAACAAAGTGCCCTCCACAAGCGGAGTCATGGCACTCCTCCAAGATGAATGGAACCTTGTTAGGCATCACACATCGATGATAGATATCATCATCCCCTACCGATATAGTGTTTCGGCGATCAAAGAAAATTTCAATGCACACTGTCTAATTTTCCTCTTTTCTGATTTGGATAATCCAGCTGTCCTATTGATAGGTAATGCATTATAGCTGCATACAAAGATGGGATCGAAGTCGTATCAATTTTAAACATTCCCTCGACATCAACTCCTTTTACTAAAGTGTCTTTTTTCTCAGCAAAATCCACAAGGCATTCCACAATACCCTACAGCCTCGGTGGCTTACTCTTGATCTCGTAATCAAACTCTTGCAAAGTGATTAACCACTTTGCTAAACAATCAGGCAGCTGTAACTTATTCATCAACAATTGAATCCCTTTCGCCTTCATATAAAAAACTACCTTCTCATAGAGAATGTAGTGCCTAAATTTTTTAGTCGCAAATACCATTCCAAGAGGCATAATTTCTCCATGTAGGTGTAGTTAATTTTTTATATGCCCAAATTTGGACTAGCAAAAGTGATTGGATGGTACCATTTTTTCTCATTGATTTGGGATAAGCAGCAGTGATACTTCGCCCCTTCTAGGTGCTTTTAAAACTGGTGCTTTTACTAGCTCTTGTTTCACATCATTAAAAGCTACTTCAAGGGTCACTCCATTCAAATAGACAGCTGAAGGACAATATATTAGTTAATGGCAACGTTCTTTTTGCCAGGGCATTTATGAACCTCTATGATAATACCCTACCGATGATAGAAAGCTATGCACTTCTTTTGGAGTGCGCAGTGGACTCATGGCGACTATAACCTTGATCGTTTACAGTCAATCGCAATTCCTTCTGAATTGACCACGTGACCTAACAATACCCATAATGCACTCCAAAGATGCACTTCCATGGGTTAAGAGTTATGCAGAATTGTCTGCAACACTCAAAACACTTCAACAAAATAATCAACTACCTTTCTCTTATGGTGGCTACTCCTAGGTCGTCGATAGATACCTTCAACTCCTTTGGGGAGATATCACTAAAGGTCTTATTTGCTATTCGATTTGTTGCTACGAACCAAGTGCATTACATAAACCCAAGGCCATCACATGGTACACAAAGGTACTGAAGAAAGTAATAAACGTCGTTTTAAGCTTGTCTTCTTTTGCAATTGCCATCTGGTTATAACCCGCAAAACAATCCATGAACGAATATATTTTCCTACCCACTAATTGATCCAAAATTTGGTTGATAAAGAGCAACGGGTAGTAGTCCTTAACTTTTTTTTTATTTAGCTCTCTAAAGTCCATGCAAAGCCCAATTTGATTATTTTTATTTTTCCTGATCACAACTGGTCAACACCATTCAGTATGTTGAGCCCGCTTTCTGTAACTTCTGTAGATCCTCGAACAGCCCGTCCCTTAGTTCAAAAGGCATGTGCCTTACTTTTTGACATACGGGCCCACTTCCTTCCTTTAGAGGAATGGTATGCACAACCAGACTAGGAGGAATGTCTCTACGTTCGTCACCAAGAGAAGATATCGTAGAACTCCTGAATCAAGGACACATAGTCCTCTCATTCTTCTAAACTAAGCATGGATTCACGAGTCATTTGGCGTATCAAGGTCCAGTTCAATAACATCCATATCTCTTAATTCGATCTTGAGGCTCTATCCGCTCATTCAATGTTCTCTGATAGATGTATTCTGTAGTAGATCCTTCTTTGGATTCATCACTCGATGATGTCTCACTAGTAGATACATCTTCTAATTTTTCTAATTCCGTAGAGGATAGAGGAGCTCTCTTGCTTTGAGGAGACTTAGGATAAGCATCAACTATGATGTGTCAGGTGCCTCTACCAAATATCAGTTGACCAATGGGTATATCCTCTTGATAGTCTGCTTGGAAGATCCAGGGTCTACCCACCAGCAACACTTGATAGCTAGAGGGCCTTGCAAATCTAATCACCCTAAAGTCCAAAAGGCATTCTGCGTTTGCAGCAGTGACGTGGACTTTAGTGATGCAACCTTCAGGCTACCTTAGACTATTGTCAACCATTCTAAGAATCGTGGAGGCTTCCTTTTAAGTTGCGAGACCAGTCTCTCCATCAATTTTGAACTCATGATGTTTACAGAGGATTCCGTTGTTACGCAAGCGGTGGTCGAGAGCAAGCCTCACTCACAACCCATTAACGAGACGTTAAGGAGTGCCGGTTGGGGTACTTGACTTTGTTGGATGCATAACACAACTTGAAAAATTAAAATATTTGACAAAACACCACGAACCACACATGAAAACAAGACAACACACAATGCCTCTTGAAGCTCAAAACAACTAAAAACCCAAATATGGGTAGAGCATCACACAACCACAACACAACAAAAATACCAACAATTCAAAAACAAACCAAGTGAGATATATTTTCATACCTAACAACCTAGAGCCGATGCTCAGCACTTTGACACCCAAAAGCTCCAACTTCCAAATTGGCATGACAAGAGTTCACTGTAGCATGCGACCTTCCACTCTTCTCTCTCATAAAATACAATTGTAATCTAGGGGGAAGGCCCTTAACTCTCCATTCTCATCTCCTTATATAGTTTTCTATCCATACTCACATACATTAGGCTTTTTGCTTTCAGCTTTTGGCTTTTGCTTTTCTATTGCTTTTCACTATTTTCATTTTTTCTGTCCTATGCCTGTTTGCAACTTGTTTGGATCATAACTTCGTCATTTGAACTCCAAATATAGTCATTCAGGTACTCAAAACGATCGAAACACATCTAGTCCACAAGCCAGTGTGGGCAAAATTACAAAAATCTTTCAAAAATGGACAAAAAATACTGATTTTCATAAATCGCATCATTTTTCTCCATCTTTTATCTTGGATGACTTATTCCTTTCCTTGGCCTATTGTTCTTGTAATTGCACACACTTTCAGCACACATATCCTCTTTTTCTTCAAGAAATACTCGTTGATGATGTAAAACGTATGATCTTTTCCTTTGATCCTTGAGTCTTCAAAATAAATATTCTTTGGATATGAACTTGCTTTTTTATGCAGTGTGCCCTAGCAGGAATATGGTTTTTTTAAATGAACTCCATGTCCAATCATTCATGATTTGGAAAAATATGCAATGTTGGATTCATGATATGCAACCAATCAATCGATGCTACACACAAAAAATATGGATACATTGGAAGAATTGTGCCTAGCCTATCTAGATGTGCTAGTGTGTCATGCAAAATGCAAACATAGTTCCTTGATTAAGTTAAAATTCCTTATCCTCACCTCTCAACTCTCATAAAAAAGATATGATATACTCCGCTCCACCTATCTAAAATCTCACAATCACTCTAGAAAATGATGGTCCTCAAGATGTTAACCAAATAAGAACAACCCATCTCACAATTGGTGGCATCCTTCATGACCCTCTAACTCACCCAACCTCCTTACATTCTCAACCAGAGGTTCCTAACTTTGTAATGAATATTCCAAATATCGTGCGTGCAAGAAATGTGTGTACTCAATGACAGGTGCTCTCTCATGTGCCCGTGCATCTAAAACTTACTATATACAGCTGTAGCAGACCTCATGCCGTGCTAGTGCTCAATGATGGTGCAAAATGTGCATAATCCCAACCTATGGCATGGAAGTATTTGATAAGAACAGGAGACGACCCCCGAGTGTAGTGCATCAATAAGTGCAACGTGAAGTGCTCGTGAACCCATTATCCCCGTGATGTGCAAAAGTCTCGACAAGAAAACATACCTTGCTCCTCAATGTTCAATAGCTATTGAAAAACACAAGCTCCTACCTATCCAAAAAACTACCAAGCTCGACCAAGGCTATCAAGTTTCACACTCAACAAATCAAACAAAATGACATAAACAAATCATAAGCTAGACAAACACAAGAAATCCAACTACGAAATAACAAAACAAACTGTCATGTAAACAACTAAGCTAGCAAAAATAAAACCTAACTACAATAAGACTAGGGGCTTTTAGTTTCAAAAAAACACTTGACATATTTAGCCCTCCCCTTAGTTTGCAAACATTCATGTGCAGCAGTTTCTTTCATAAAATGATGCAACATCTATCATCCATTTAGTTTCCTCATTCTTTTGTTGAAATTGTCATTCTGACCACTCCTCTATTTGTATTGTCATTATCCTTGATATGTACTTTTTTAATCTATATCCATTTATCCTTTGCTTATGTGCCTTCCCATCCAAATTTTGTAACGCATAAGTTCCATTTTTAAAAACTTCAGAAACCCTGAATGGTCCTTCCCACTTTGTTTAGAATTTATTTTGAAAAGTATGATCCAATTTACTATTATATCTCAAAACTAAATCCCCTTTTTTTATATTTTTATTTTTTATATTTTATTAATCTCTTGTAAAAAAATTTCTTGACTTTTCTCATATTGATCACACACTTCATGTCTATTTAATTGTGCTTCTTGTAATTGTATCAACCTTTCTGTGAAATAATTTTTTTCCTCTCCTTCTGACAAATTGCTAATTGGGCTACATTGTGAGCTACCTAATTTTCTTCCTTGGAAATATGTTTCAAACTCCAAGCTTCAAACTATTTTAAATCTCTTCGAATTCTATTACACAACCTCTTCAATTTGGGATTTTGATCTACCAAACTCCGGGTATTTGCTTTACTAATAGTAAAACATCACCTCTAATTCTCAACCTTCGAATTCCCATTCTTTGACAAAGCATAATGGCTACTTGTAAGGTTGCATACTCAACTTCATTGTTACTTGTTGCCTCAAGTTTAACTGTTTCTTTTTTTATTAACTTTCCTTGAGGGTCATAAACCACTTTTCCTCTTGAAGATGCTTGGTGTGCCTTACGATATGATCCATCAAAATACATCAAGAATGAGTTTTCTATTTCTAGTTTTTCTTCTTCTTTTTCTCCAAATTTTCCTTTAAGTAAAAAAGAGCTTCCTCTATATGTTAAAATGTTTCCTATTGTAGCCCTAGTTGAGTCCTCAACCTGGAATTTATATTGAAATTCTTCTAGTTCAACAATCCATTTCATAACTCTTCTTGATAAGTTTGAGTTATTCACCAAATGTGGTAATAGTATATAGCTTGTTAAAATAGTAAAGGATTTTGGTAGTAGATATCTCCTAAAATTTCTACAAGCAAATATTACACTTAACATTACCAGTTCTATTTCTGTATATGTTTTTCCTATTTTTAACTTTACTCGACTTGCGAAATAGATAGGTCTCATATATCTAGAATTCCTTCCTTGTTGCATTACAATTGCTCCAATACCATCTTCCCCAACTGAAGGGTTCACAAAAAACTCTTTTTCCCAATCAGGTGCTTGAACTGATGATGCATGACTTACAGTTTCCTTCACCTGTTGAAACACTTCTTCAACCTCTTTAGTCCACTCTAAAGGATCCTTCTTGGCTACCATCTGTACGGATAGAGTAACTGGGATGCCAAAGGAATGAATCTTGATAGATATCTTACCTTATGAATGAATGTCATAAGTTCTTTGGTATCTGCAGGTGATACTAAGGTTACTAGGGCTTCTACTTTTTTAGGATTAGGTTCTATTCCATTTTCTGAAACTACATGATCAATAAGTTTCACTTCTGGTTGAGCTATTCTGCATTTTTTTGGATTTAGTTGACAACCGTAACTATCCAATCTTTCAAATACTTTTCCAAGTTTTTCACAATGTTCTAATCTTGTACTATGAATACAAATATCATCAATGAAATCTCTAACAAACTTTCCTAGGTAAGGGGCTACGACTCTATTTATCCTCCCTTGATACAAGGCTGGTCCATAGCAAAAACAACCCCATGGTGTTATAAAAGTCGTTTTCTTTTGATCTTTTGGAGCAATGGGTAATTGAAAATATCTAGAATATCCATCACAAACACTATACCTTTCAAAACCTACAATTGAATCTAAGATTTCTTCTACGAATGGAAGCGGATAATGATCCCTTTTTGTGACGGCATTTATAGGCTTATAATTAACACAAATTCTCCAACCTCCCATTTTCTTTGATGCTATAACTATTGTGCTTACCCATTCTGAATCTTCTACACGATAAATAAACTCGGCTTGCAACAATTTATCTACTTCTTCTTTCAAGACTGATATTTGTTCTGAAGTCAGGGGTTTTAACTTTTGACATACTGGCTTGGCATCTTCTTTCAGTTCTATTTTTAGCCCTTCCCCTTTCATTCCTCTTATTTCTAAGTATGAGGTTGCAAAAAGGTTGGGATATTTATTTATAAGTGAATGATATTGCTTTCTTTCTCCATCTGTCAAATCTTGACTTAACATTTTTTCCAGAAACTCTCTTTTTGTTGAAACTTGAGGTAGTTCCATTAATTTTTCTAATTCCTCTAATTTCCCTTCTTCTTCATCTTTAAAAAACCCATCTTTTTTATTTCCTTTGGTTTTAACATTTATGTTTTGGACTTTTTGTGAGTATTCTTCTTCTGAAGTTGATTCTTCATCTTTTAACAGGAACAAAAGTCCTTTTTCTTTAGAAGGAAGATTTAAATTAGGACTTTTTTGTTTTTTGATACCTTTGAAACTATTGATGGTTCTATATGAGTTATTGACCTCACTCTGTTTTCTAGAGATATTTCCTTCTTCTTTTTATTATTTTTTTCATTTATTATAGATAAAATTTCTAGATCTGAATCACTTTCTGAACTTCCCTCCTCAGTTTCATCTTCTTCTTTCGTACTATCACTTTCCTCTTCTTCTTCCTCGCTAGTGTCCTAATTCACTAATTCCTTTCTCGAGGCCATATCAAACTTCTTTACTACTTCTCTACGGTCATAAATTGTTAAAGTTCATTTCCCCCAATCTTGTATTGCTTCGACTTTCCTAAGCCAGGTCCTACCCAAAATAAACGGAAATGCTCCTAATCCTATTGGCATAACATGAAAAGTAATTTTCATAGCAACTCCAGAAACCTTGATTTCAAGATTTTGAATTATTCCTATGCATTTCACTTTAGCATGATTTGCAAGCCTAATTCTAAAACCGGATCCTGCCACTATTCGAAGTCCAAATTGTTCTAGACATGCTTGGGACGTAATCACACTGACTTGTGCTCCTCCACCTATGTATGCCTCTCCTATATTTTGGTTTTTGTACCAAGCATCAACTATAGGACAAATATCCGGTAACTCCTCTACACTTAAAACTCTTACAATACCTTTTTTTCTTTCTCTCCCTTTTGGATTTACTAATTTCTTCCATTGTCCTCTCATCCTAGGGCACAACTCCATCAATTGAGCAAAAGATATATTGGCTTTCCTACCCATCATATCTTTCTTTAGATCATAGTCACTTTCTCCTTCTCCCAAAGGAATATCAGTAGTATGATAATGTTTTCTAGGTGTTCTCGATCTATTTTCTTCTTTTTTCTCTTTCTTCTCTTCTCTCTTTGTTTTTCTCCCTCTTTCCTTACTAGCCCTACTAGTTTCATGTTCATCTCTCTCAACATCTCTTCTTCTTTTAATTGCAAGCATAACATCAACATTTTTATTTTTATTTTTTTTGAAATTTTCTAAAAGAATACAATTTATGGAACTTTTTCCTTTCTCTTCCTCATTTAACTTAGATTCTTGAGAATTAGAATCATTTTTTATTTCTATCCCAAAATCATTCTGTCTGTTAGGCAAATTTTGAGGTAAAGGATACATATCCCCCCTTGTTGTAGGTGGATATGGACAGTTTATACTTATGTGAACTATCTCTCCACATGAATAACAAGTTACCATTGGTCTATGAAAATATCCTCTACCGTTTCCTCCTCTTCCTCCTCTCAAATTTTCTTGGTTTGGTTGTCCCATTAGTCCTCCATTACCTCTTCTTAAGGATCGACCTCTCAATGCTCCTAGCCTCATGTTTTGCATTTGTCTAGATAATTGATCTTCAACTTATAGTGCTAGTTGAGTATTTTGTCTTGCTAAAACTTGATAATTCTGTTCGTCCCTTTGCCAAGTTTGGTCTCTATTATCTATAGGTGTTCTATATGACACTCTTTTTTTAGTTTTCTCAAATTTTCTCTATTTTTCTATAGCAATGATTATAGCTTCATCAAAAGTACTAGGTTCTTTGATTTCCAATTTTGTCCTCACTTCTCCTTGCAAATTTTCAATGAAAATTTTAATTTTTAACATTTTCGGGGCTCTCTCTCTTAGGCCTAAAGATACATTCCAACGATCCCAAAGTCTAGCATACTCTATGGCAAAAAAATATATGGTTTGGTCTTCTCTCTTTTTACAAGTTTCTATTTTTCTCCAAAGGTCATGGGAAGTCTCAGTTTCTTTAAAACGGTCAAGGAACGCCTGTTTAGTTGTCTCATATTCCATAGGAACAGGAGGATTTCTTAGTCTAAGGGTCTTTTCATAATCTTCAAACCAATTACGACCTTCATCTAAAAATTGAAATTTTAGAATTTGGAGTTTCAAAGTTGAGTCATTTATTCGTTGGATAATACATCCAAGCTCTAGTTTTTCTAGGATTCGCTGAGGATCCTCTCCTTTTTTACCATAAAATTTAGGAAAAGAACTAGCCATTTAAAAAAACAATTATAAACAAGCAATCAATCCACAAATTACAAACAAAGTCAAAAATTTCGACACTCCTCAGTGGGGGCACCAAAAAAGAGATGTTACACGAGCGGTGATCGAGAGCAAGCCTCACTTACAACTCGATAATGAGACGTTAAGGAGTGCTGGTTAGGGTAATTGACTTTGTCGAATACACAACACAACTTGAAAAATTAAAATATTTGATAAAACACGACGAACCACACATGAAAATAAGACAACACACAATGCCTCTTGAAGCTTAAAACAACTAAAAACCTCCCGGGGGGGGTCACTCATGAATATACGTATATATAACGTGAGTTCAAAATAAGGGATTTTTAAAACATCATTTTTATACATTTTTTACATACAAAAGGGTGTCATATAAAGGGATTACTTACAGATTGAATAGAAAATGGTTGTATTTTATTTAATAAAAATTCACAGATTAGGATATTTATAAATAGATCATGAACGCATGTTATATAGAGAATATATATATAATGAACCCTCCGAGCTAAAAACCCGAATGTGGGTAGAGCATCACACAACCACAACAAAAAAAAAAAAACAATTCGAAAACAAACCAAGTGAGATATATTTTCGTACCTTAACAACCTTGAGCCGATGCTCGGCGCTTTGACACCCAAAAGCTCCAACTTCCAAATTGGCATGACAAGAGCTTACTCTAGCATGCAACCCTCCACTCTCCTCTGTTACAAAATACAATTGTAATCCAAGGGGAAGGCCCTTAACTCTCCATTCTCATCTCCTTATATAGTTTTCTATCCATACTCACACACATTAGGCTTCTTGCTTTCAGCTTTTGGCTTTGCTTTTCTACTGCTTTTCACTATTTTCGTTTTTTGTGTCCTATGCCTGTTTGCAACTTGTTTGGATCATAACTTCGTCATTCCAACTCCAAATATAGTCATTCGGGTATTCAAAACAATTGAAACACATTTGGGCGACAAGCCAACATGAGTAGAATTACAAAAATCTGTCAAAAATGGGCCAAAAATATTGATTTTCATAAATCGCATCATTTTTTTCCATCTTTTATTTTGGATGACTTATTCCCTTTCTTGGTTTATTATTCTTGTAATTGCACACACTTTCAGCACACATGTCCTCTTTTTCTTCAAGAAATACTCGCTAACGATGTAAAACGTACGATCTTTTCCTTTGATCCTTGAGTCTTCAAAATAAATATTCTTTGGATATGAACCTGTTTTCTATGCAGTGTGCCCTAGCAGGAATATGGTTTTTTGAAATGAAATCCATGCCCAATCATTCATGATTTGGAAAAATATGCAATGTTGGATCCATGATATGCAACCAATCAATCGATGCTACACACAAAAAATCTGGATGCATTGGAAGAATTATGCCTAGCCTATCTAGATGTGCTAGTGCGTCATGCAAAATGCAAACATAGTTCCTTGATTAAGTTAAAATTCCTTATCCTCACCTCTCAACTCTCATAAAAAAGATATGATATACTCTGCTCTACCCATCCAAAATCTCACAATCACTCTAGAAAGTGATGGTCCTCAAGATGTGGACCAAATAAGAACAACCCATCTCACAATTGGTGGCGTCCTTCACGACCCTCTAACTCACCCAACCTCCTTACACACTCAACCAGAGGTTCCTAACTTTGTGATGAATATTCCAAATATCGTGCGTGCAAGAAATATGCATGCTCAATGACAGGTGCTCTCTCATGTGCGCGTGCATCTAAAACATACTGCATATAGGTGCAGTGGACCTCATGCCGTGCTAGTGCTCAATGATGGTGCAAAATGTGCATAATCCCAACCCATGGCATAGAAGTATTTGATAAGAACAGGAGACGACCCCCGAGTATAGTGCATCAATAAGTGCAACGTGAAATGCTTGTGAACCCATTATCCCCGTGATGTGCTCGTGAACCCATTATCCCCATGGCATGGAAGCATTTGATAAGAACAGGAGACGACCCCCGAGTATAGTGCATCAATAAGTGCAACGTGAAGTGCTCGTGAATCCATTATCCCCATGATGTGCAAAAGTCTCGACAAGAAAATATACTTTGCTCCTCAATGTTCAATAGCTATTGACAAACACAAGCTTCTACCTGTCTAAAAAAATACCAAGCTCGACCAAGGCTATCAAGTTTCACACTCAACAAATCAAACAAAATGACAGAAACAAATCCTAAGCTAGTCAAACACAAGAAATCCAACTACGAAATAACAAAACAAACTCACGCAAACAACTAAGCTAGCAAAAATCAAACCTAACTACAGTTAGACTAGGGGCCTTCAGTTTCAAAAAAATGCTTGACAATGTATCTATGATAGCATGATCTACTAGTATTCCATCAATGTAGACTGCCACCCTTGGGCAATGCTTTTCAACATACTCAAACCAATCATCTCCTACTTGTGCTATACCCAAAGGTTCTACTATATACCTAGTACTACGTAGGATCTTTTTGAATTCTTTGCATACTTCAGGAGACAGCTTAATCAGCTACAAGAGATTCACATCTAGTCTAGCTTCACAAAGAGAGCTTGCCAAATCAAATTCATGTTAATTCAATAGGGCTCTCTTCTCACGCCAGACCATTCTCTCCTTTGGTCTTTGGACCAGCTTTGGTGCCTCTTTGTTAACCTTTTCCTTCTTTCTTGGCAATTCTTTATTCTTCTCGGGATGAACTTTACGATCAACAGGCCTTAGAGGTCCACCTTCCATATCAGGATTCAAGACTTGCTTTCCCCTAGCATCTTGCTTAGGGTTTTCCTTGACAGGCTTTACATTACCTTTGTCACTCTCTCTAATCTTTTGACCTCTTGTTACGGCTTGTAGATTAGAAGTTTTAGTGCCATTGACATGTACAACCTCAATAAGGCTGACTCCACTACCATGAGGCAACTCCTCTACAGTAGCCTTTTCTCCGTGTAGTATTTGTCTTGGTTCATCATCTTGCTAGAGATTATTCCCTTGTGCACGATGATTGATTGGACCTGGCTGTTTACTTCCTTGTTGGAGAGAACTGATCTTACTCCAATAGGTAGCAGCTAAGTGGCCAAACTTTTTGCAAATATTGCATTTGACATTTGGACAATTCCTAGGGAAATGTTGGCCACCACACCACTTACAGCTGAATCTTGAGGGGGCATCCTCTTCAAAGTGTCAACTCCCTATCAAATTTTTCTGCTTCTTAAGGAAATTGACATCAACAGCTATTTTTCTATATTGTTCAATAATCATGTTAGTGTAGTGCTTCATCATATCCTTAACTTCACCAAGGACATTTGAGGCACTTGACTCATAGCCACGATCGTATATCTCTCGTCCCATTAGTCACTAACTTACTGGGACAACATTAGGGTTTGTTGTTTGACCTCCAACATTCAGTGGAGGCATCTAACTAGCCATAGGCATAGTCACACTAAGAGGAGCTAGTAACATAGGCAAATTTGACATGATACTCCCTCTTCCATTTGTATTTGACATGGGGTCCCCTTGACTCTCGTTGGTTAGTGCCAAATTATTTCCATTCCAATTTACCCTTGTTGCATAAGCTTCTTGCAAGCATGACTCTACTCCTACTTGGATAATACTACCTCTTATGTGTATCTAACTACTCCTTTAAGGAGAATAACACCTCAGAATCTCACCTCGCAGTCTAGCCCTCTTAGCACGTTCCTGTTTTTGTGTTTTAGCTTGACAATTCTTATTAGAGGACATAAACTGACTATTTGGTCCCTAGAGACCCTAGATTCGAAACCACCATTTATTGGCCACTCCCGAAAAACCCACCACATGTCAGGATCTAAAATGGGCATGGTACTCACTCTCGAGCACTAGCCAGACCTCTAAGACACATGAGACACCCCACACAACCTCACAACGGCCAGGAGCATCTAAGGCTCACACTATACTAAACTCTAATATCGATTTGTGTTCGTAATAGGACAAAGTCCAACGTTTGCCTTCCCCTACTCTTCAAAGGGAGATCGCATAACATATAGGTACAATACCTCATATCACATACACAGGAGGCAACCTCTCAGCTGAAACACCGCGGCCTCATTAATTGCAGCTCTCCTACATCAAGGGGATTAGCCCCAAGATGCGTTGCTTTAACATTTAAAAAAACAACGTACAAGCTCCACTCTTTGATTTATCGAACAATCCAAGATTTGATATTTCTTCACTGAACTTACCCTAAGGAACCGCTCATCTATCCTATAGCAAGGACTTCCTCACACTCTCAACATTGGTCAATGTTTGGCATACAGGTGCTATGTATCATTTTATACAATGTGGCATGAAAAATGCAAATGTGGATGCCTATTTTGCACAAATATTTTCTTTTAAAACAAATCGGCAAAGTGGAGTGTAAAAATCAACCCTTCAATGGTTTCCAATCTATACGTTGTTGCTGCATTGCTATAGAAACTAGCACCGAGTTTCCTCGCGCCACTAGTCTCTTTAAACTTGAGTGATTATCGCCCTATATGATGTGCACAAATAAAAAATTAGACTTTTCATCATTTTTCCCACTTAAACGCTTCCACAACCCCTCTTTTTTTCCTACCATTTATGTGTTGCATTGTTGTATAGGTGTAGGGTTTTGTTTCTTTTGTCGTTGTCAATCATAAAAAGAAGCAACTTTCCTTTATAAAAATGAGGCATACCGCTTATATGCATGTTGCGGGTTTTTTGATAATTAATAAGGATAGCCCATGGGCCAACCAGTGATCATTATTTAGTGTTGAACATCTTCCCTCAGCCTCCTATTGATCTTGAAGTGATCCGATCATCGTTGGACAAGCATCCTTCAGCCCCTCTTCTTCTTAATTTCCTTCGTGTGAATCCCCATTTGGAAGAGATAGACAGGTGAGAGAAAGACTGAATTTGGATCTCAGCAACGTCCAGGCAACCAATTCCAAAGGCAATAGTGGATATGGAGAGCATAGAGATCCTTCATCCTGTTGTTATGATCAGTCTATAGGGGTACATTGACCTTGTGGCATGGCTTATAGACCTCCCCCCCCCCCCCTCCATTTTCTATTGCCTGCACCCCCATATCCACGTTTTTTTCCGTTAAAAATTAAACGCCCCTCCTCTGCCTCCCCTTGTTACGTTTCACTTTTGTGGGGTGGGAGGCCCCAAGGGTCACCTCCCTTCACTTAAAGACCATTTATAATCGACCACACTTTGGCCTTTGCCTCAGGCACTGCCTCTTCTACGTTCGGCCTCTGATTCATGAGCCAAAAAATTTTGCTGGACCATCTCGGGGTCCGCCATGGCCACTTCTAGGAGTTTGATGTGACACTTAGAGAAATTATGAAAACTCTAGAACTGTTTCTTGGTGGGTCTTTAAAGCACTTTTGAAACCTATCTATTGCTTGCCGCTTAAAATCGACCCAACTACCTCTCTCGCCTTCGACAGAATTAAATTTTCCCTTGAATGTCAAAATTTTTGGCAAATTTTGAGCACTTTCCTGAGGAAAAAATCCACCGCTCCGTGTTGCTGCTGTAGAGGAGGCTAGACAAAGACCACTGGTGGAAGGCAAAGGGAAGGTTGCCATGCACACAATATGATCAGACTAGCTACCATAACCACCCCAACACAAGGAGCCACAAAGAGAGTGGTCAATGAAAGTAATGTGTTAGTGTGGGTGTAATATCTAATGGAAAAAGTAAAGGAGCTAGCAGCAATGACATCAGAAAGGGCCCAAATGGTAGGAGCCAAGATACCAGTGGGGCAATGACAAATGTGGAATCTTGCCAAGGTCTAAAGGTGTCAAGACTTGAAGTATCCACAACTTTAGTATTGTCAACAGTGTGCAATACAAAAGAATATGATGGACTAGTGAAAGAGCTCTAAACCCAGTGTGCGAGAGAATGAATGAGGAACAAGAAGGTGTACTTGCCGAGCTAGAAGTTGAAAAGGAAGCTTTTGCAACCTTTTGACTAGAAAAAACAAGGCAAATGATGATATACATGAATGAGAGATGTGACATCTTTGAAGGAGGCCCTAAAGGCAGGACAGGGAGAATAAATTCTAAAAGACCTATATGAAGAGGAAAGGGAGAGCCGCATGGCTTTAGAGCAATTGTGTGCCTTAGACTCCAAGGAAAATAAACATATGGAGTTGAAAAGAAATTAGTTGAAGAGGCAAAGGGAAAGTGAGACAACAACTACATGTTGCAAAGATGAAAAAAGATGAAGAGGCCATGAAGAAGATGGTAGAGCTGCATAATCAACTCAACTCCACACAACACTCCATGAGTAGGCCATCTTGAGGGAGCAAGTGGAACGCTAGGGCTAGGACAAAGAAAGGATGCTTACAAGTGGCCAGAAAGGAACAAGGCTTGAATCAAAGATTTAACAAAGCACTTGGCATTATCAGAGAGTGAACAAATAATCACTAAAGGAAAAGCGGAGGCATTGGAGATGGGGGATACTGGCATAGCAAAATGCCTTCTTGAACATAGTGCTGCATGTCACTTAGGATGAAGGAAACGAGACAATTGAAGGGCTTAGGAGAAAATTAGAACTCACAAGGAGAGCGTTGAGATACAGTTTATATAAAAAGACAACCAGAGCTAGCACCAACCTAAGTGTAGTAGAGCAAAGGGAATATTTGGTCAAGGCAGTGTTATCTAGGTAAGAGTTTGACTTGTTGGGTTTTGAAGAATAAGAGCAAAAATCATAGTCTCCTATTCCGGAACCTATAGATCTAAACCTAGAAGAAGGACCTAACTTTGAGAAGTAAGATGATGAGGAAGAGAGCCTAATATGCCAAGCCCACCACCACAACCTGAACTACAAGAAAAAGTGCATGACAAATATTTCGCTACCCCAGAGAGGACTATGGAAATGAGGTGTAAGAGAAGGGAGGAACTATCACAAAGGAAGCTTAGTGCCAAGTCTTAGCTACTAGTGCTGCTTGAATCCCCTATCCCTCAACTCAAAGATTGCTTACCTATTAATTAGGCACAAGAATTATCTCTATGGGAGCAGTATGAAAGCTATTGCAATCCTTTCAAGTTTACCTTCTCCTACCCTCAATCATTTGATCGAGTGTTATCACCATGGGTGGTGGAGGAGGTGATCAAGCTCTCGATGGGGTTGGGTAAAAGGTGGCTAGAGGAAAGAGCAAGACACCCAATGTTGTGGCAGAGGGAACCTGCTAGATATTGGGAGGACAAAGTGATGGGGGAGCCTAGAACAATAAAGGGCTATGAATCCTAGCCAAAATGGTGAAATAATATATAGGATGATAGTATGGATGCATGGATGGCCTTCTATAACACTTTACCATATGAAAGGGATAATCCTACCTATATGCCCTACCCATGAAGGCACGATGTAGATTTTGATCTGGAGGTGCATGGCAGGTACGATTTCCCTTGAATCTACAATGTTAACACCATGACCATTGAGGAGTGCATGATCTTCATAGAAACAATCTTTGACCATCTATCGTGCACTTCCTCTAGGAATTTTATTCATGTCCATATCCAGCGTTCATCAACGCTTGTAACATTCTCTGCCTCTTAAGGTTACTTCTTAAGAAAAAGGCAGTAGCGGAGGAAGAGTGACTACCGCCCCTCTTTTTTTATATGAATGTGGGCATATATAGTTGTGTTATGACTAGGCTTATGATGAGAGCTACCTTATTACTAGTTTTCTGTATGAATCTCCTAGCGGACATGAACAATAGTCAATTTATGAGGTGTAATCACTAACTTTGTCCACTCCACCTCTAAACGTGCATGTTAACTTAAAAATCTATATACTGAGGAGATCCTTCCTCAGTAGGTCACTAAAAGCTCCACCCAACTCTGCTTTTGTAGGAGAACAGGATGCCACTTATTAGTACCATCCCTTATAATTTATTTATCTATATACTCACCCAAAAAAGGAGAAAGAGAGAGAGCGAGAGAAAATAATAGAATAAAAAGAAGAATAAAAGGGAAGGAGGGAGAAAAAGAAAAAAACACATAAGCTGTCTCATTGGTCATGTATGATTGTTATGAACATTGCATCTAGGGCACATTAAAATCTTAGCCCCTCCCCACAGTTCCACCACCACTTGCACAATGCACTACATGGTAATGTAGCCACATCCCTTAGGTAGTGCACCTAATTTTCCTTTCCAAGTACATTTCACAGCCATGTAGCTACTCAACAACTTAGAAGGCACTCTTCAATAAGTCAAGATGTCCTCAACACTAGCAATCTCTAATTATCTATCACAACCTTATCCTACATTACCAATTTCCCAAAAGCCCCAAGTACCATTTTCTAGACCACCTTCAACTCTCCAACCCACCCCATCTAGTTCCATGGGGCTGGCACTTTGCTAAGAGGGGGTAATGTTAACCCTATGAGCCACACAAGGCACAAAGAATACCTAAGAAGGATCATAGGGTCATTGAAAAACAAAGACCAAGCAAGGGAAAAAATGTTAAAAATCAAGAACAAGACACACAAGAAATAAAGCACATTTTTACCCTTTGTAAAAGAGCACCAGACTCTCTCCTATGCAAAGTTGTAACTAAAAAGATGCATGTAAAAGAGCCATGAGAATAGGAAAAGAATAGAAAAGAAAGTAGAAAAGAGGACCATGGTTGGATGGCTAGTCTCATAGAAAAAGGGTTGGGTGCCCAAAGGGAGAAGGGCATGTATAAAAGTCAAAAAGTGAATGGATATGCTCATTCTTGGTGTGTGTGTGTGTGTGTAAACTAGCTCTTATTATTGCTTCCTTCTTGTGCAAAAGAGAGGGAGTGTTAGTGTGTGAGAGAAGGGACCATGGAGAAGCTCTTCTTCTCCTCTCTTCTCTTCTTCTTCTTGTCTTCTCTTTTCTTGTGCACACGGTTATGGAGGTTGGTGGAGATGGAGCTTGCTTGAGCTAGCATCTTGAATCATAGAGCCATCGAAGGATTCGTGAAAGAGGACTACAATGATTGGATTCAATGGTAATCTCACTACATCTTTGTGTGTAAGAGCATGCATGGCTAGGTGTGCGATAGCCATAGCCACTCACTTGAAACACTTGACTTGACAAGCGATCGGTAGGATCTCAACAGTTGCTAGTGATAGCAATGACACAATTCAATGCATAAACTTCATGTCATGAAACAATCAAGAATACAAGTAGTAGCTATCAAATATCATCAATTGTCAAGAAGGCTCGGGCCCACTGATAATATGTATAAGAATTAAGAAAAACTCTATGTTATCTTTTCAATATGCATTTAAAATCAATCCTTTACATGCTCCAAGTATATGCCCAATGCATACATTGATATCATTCTTGTAAGTGATTCAATACTCTTGATCTTTAGGTTAGTATATATCTAAGAAGTCTTGTCTTGTCTTGTCCTATCCTAAGCTTAGTTGCAACTTGGTTTCTCTATAACTTTTTAACTTGAACCCTAAATATGATCGTTTAGATACTTGAATCAAAGGAAACATACTTGATTGATAAGCTAGTGTAAGAAAAATTGAAAAAAACCTCTTAAAATAGCTGAAAACATAAACTTTTGAAAAACACATTACTTTGGTATATTTTTAGGCTTGTACGCCTTGTATCATTCAAGATAACTCCTTATATGTGTTTTGATCCACTGAAAATGCTCATTAAGTGAATCGAACTTAATAGTACAAACTTAGACTATTTTGAGCTTTAAACTTGTTAAGATCATGCGTAAGTATCCCATAAGCATATATATCTAATATACTTATAGAAAAGTCATTTCCTTGCTTAAACTTTATTGAACATATAACCACGTGACATCTACCCCCTTCAAACCTAAAAATCCTCTAGCATGTGCCAACCTTTGCATCCCTTCAGAGTCAAAAAGCCATCTCATCTTCACCCAAAGTATCATGCCTATAAATATACTACTACCAAGCTCATAAACCCAAATCACAATCATCCTCAAAAACACGTAGCTATCCTAAGCACTCCCATCTTGATCATAGGGCATTGGAAGCTCATACATCCCAAATAGCATGTAACTCTTGGCATCCAATTCTTAAAAGCTAATAGATTTTCTAGGATCAAATTGTAGTGATAGCACATCAAACCTTTGTACCATTAAAATATCCCACATCCCTTTGACTAATAGCAACTCACTTAGTTTAGCTCTCCAACATACCCACTTTTGTTCCAACATCATATATAGAAAATCATACATCCACATGTGCCTCGACAACATGCATAGGAAAACATATGCTCCTAGTTTCAAACTTTCATAAGGATGCATCCTCCATGATAGATATCTCTTGGCTAACATCTTCTTGTGCTTGTACAAAATTTGGCATCTCTACATCTAAAATGAGCAAAAGTGGTGAGATTGTCTCGATAACATCTATATCCATCTCATTAGCAACGTCATGGAAAGTATCCAGTTCTTCTTCATCTTGAATCTTTATATAATCTATATGCTTTGCCAGTGTAGAACCGACATTGTTTCATCCTTACCTAATATATTATTTGTATGCACTATTTCCATAGCATCTACCTTCTCAATCAAAGCATCATTAGTAGATAAGTTCATAGTAACATCAATGGCTAGTTGATACGCATCATCAAATGCAGCCTATATATCATGTGCACCCTCCTCTAGTACTACATGTGCAACCACAAGCAATGCATCTATATCATCAGCACCAACTCGCATATGCGACAATATAGAAGCATCCCTAGTCAAGATCTCTCCATCTTAAATAGCCTCTAGTACTACATCTATACTAATCTCCATCAAAGCATTTGTATTCTTCTCTATTAAAGCATCTATTGGAAACACATCTATAGTACCAAGTAACTCATCAAATAAGGCATTTGTATGATTTGCAAACTAAACATATTCTTTGAGTCATGTAAACTTTCATTGCAACTCATGTATCTCATGCAAGAATCCCTTAGCTTCATCCTGCATAATTTTTGTTGATCCTTTTTCTTAAAGTTGTGTAATCTTCAATCACAACTCTTGCATTTCTTGTAAAGTGCTACAAACTTTGATTCATGAAACCTTTTAGAGGTTTGATTTAACTTTCCAACTTATGTTTGGTCCAGGAAAAAATAATATTATTTAAGAGCTTATTTAAAGCTCTCCCAGGTTGTGCCATATGCCTATTGTATGTCTCGAACCTGCTACTTGATTTCACACACTCAATTTAATCAAAGTATTTCATCATATGTTTTCTTGGAACACCATCACTACAAGGAAAAAAATACATACAAACAATTGTTTCTGATGCAAATTGACATAATCGCAAATAGCGTCACTGTATAATGATGCAAATAAAGACACTATGTTGCAATACTAATAATGACATCATACTGAGAAAAAAAATTGACAAGATCATATTTTGAGAGTAAATGAGCAAAAGAGAACAAAAGAGAGAGGGAGGGATCTCAAAGCTTTGAGAGAGAGAGAGAGAGAGAGAGAGAGAGAGAGAGAGAGAGAGAGAGAGAGAGAGAGAGGGAGGAGAGAGGGAGGAGAGAGGGAGGAGAGAGGGAGGAGAGAGAGAGAGAGAGAGAGAGAGCTTGTTGCCACTGCCACCATCTGTAAAGAACGAGAGGGGTGTAAAAGGAGAAAAGGGAGGAAAGTCACAAAGGCAAAGGGATTCTTCTTCGAGCCTTTCAGGTAAGTACATTATCTCTATTTTCTTTATTTTCCCAACTTCTTCACTTCTCTCTAGCTTTTTGTTTGTGGAGAGAGAGAGGGAGAGAAATAGAGAAACAGAGAGAGAAAAAGAGGAAAAGAGAAGGGGGGAGAGAGATAAATAGAGAGAGGGAGGGAGAGAAATAAAGAGATTAGGGAGAAAAAGAGAACAAATAGGGAGAGGAGAGAGAGGGAGAGAAATAAAGAAAGAAGGGAAAAGAGAGAGAGATAAAGAGAGGGAGGGAGGAAGAGAGAAATAGAGAGAGGAAGGGAGGGAGAGAAAGAGAGAAGGGAGAAAAATAAGGAGTGGGAGAGAGAAGAATAGAGAGGGGGAGAAACAAAGAGGGAGGGAAGGAGAAACAAAGAGAGAGATGGAGAGATAGAGAAACAAAGAAGAAGAGAGAGGGGGAGAGGGCAAAATAGAGGGATGGAGGGATGGACATAGAGGGATAGAAACAAACTGGAGGGAGAGAGAAGTGATGAGAAGGGAGAGGGAGGGAGGGAGAAAAAGAGAGACAGGAGGGAGAGGGAGAGAAACAAAGAGAGAGTAAAGGAGAGAGAGGGAGAGAAACAAAGAAAGAGGAGGAAAGAGAGCGATAAGGAGAGGGAGGGAAGGAGAGAGAAATAGAGAGAGGAGAGAAAAATAGAGGGAGACAGAAAAAGAGAGAGTGGGAGAGAAACAAAGAGGGGGAGAGATAGGGAGAGAGAGAGAGAAACAAAGAGAGGGATGGAGATGTAGAGAAACAAAAAGAGAAAGAGAGAGAGAAATAGAGAGATGGAGGGAGCGAGAGTGGGATAGAAACAAAGAGAGGGAGAAATAGAGGAGGAAGGAAGAGAGAAATAGAGAGAGGAAGGAAGGGAAATAAAAAGACAAGAGAGAGAAACAAAGAAGGGGGAGAGATAGGGAGAGAGAGAAAAATAGAGAGGGAGGGAGAGAAAGAGAGAGAGGGAAAGAACCCCCTCCCTACCAACAAAACCCCACTTCACCCAACTCCCCCACAACTTGGCAACCCTCCCAACTCCCCTATGATATGGCACACCTCTCCCCTCCTCCTTGAAAATAAAACCCCACTCCCTTAGCATGCCACACATTCCCCCCCTAAAAAAGACACTCCCTTTCCTCCCTTTGCAACCCCCCTATGACATGGCATCTCTCTATTTCTCTCTCTCTCTCTCTATATATATATATATATATATATATCTCCATTAAAAAAACCCACTCCACCCAACTCCCCCACAACATGCCACACCCCCTTCTCCCCCCCCCCTCCCCAACCCCCCACCCCAAAACCAAAAGGCTGGATTCCCCCACAACATGGCACCCCCTTCTCCCAACCAACTCCCCATGGCATTAACAAATGAGCTCCACGATGGACTATGGTGTCATGGAAAAGTTTGAGCAAGAAATTCGGTGACATGCCATAGATCTAAACATTATAGTAAATGAATTGGAGTATTTTGGCATCCTAGATTACTATAGCTTCTCCATGATCATATTCAATATACAATGATTCAAAGTTGTATTGAAAGGAGTAGAGGCAACTGCTCGGTGAGGGTCTACTAGATTATTGGAGGTAGACTATAGGAAAATATGGAAACGATTTGTGTGATAGGTTTATCTTGCCGGGTCATTATGAACAAGTGCACGACCTTCTTTGTATTTATCCACTGTACAAAACATCTATAAATTCTTTTTCATTCTTTGTGGTAGGATCTTATTTGATATTGAATATGTAATCTTCTACCCAAACCCACGACAACCTCATTGATGGTATGTTGTGCCATCAACACCTTCAATTCTTAAGTGTATGATAAAAGCAATGTTCCTAGTGTACATGAGGAGAGTATGTAGATAGAGGAGTTGCTGTTGCAGGGCTTGGAGGACGAGGAGTGCTTGCAATGTGTAGAGAAGTAAGGAATGGGCAAACTAGGCAAATAGACTAGAGTACAAGAGTTCTTCAAGAATGAAGTAGACTCCTATTTTTGTGGGGACCTATGCATAGAACTTTTAGTGTATGCCAAGATATGCCAAGAGCTTGTCATGAAGCTATAGGACTAGTTGTATTTGCATATGCTTGTTATAAAATTTATTGACTATTCACTTATATTGATACTTTATTATATTTCTTTAACTAACATCCTTATTTACAAATATATATTATTGTGCTTCACATTTACCCTTATATTAATTGTGCTAACATTATTTCTTGGTTGTGTAGGTGATTATAGATGATCAAGAGAGTAAGATGAGCAACTGAGGAATCACATATAAGGGGCTATAAGAGAAACTCTCTGATGTGTGGATCTCTAGTAGGTGAAGTTAACACTCTAGGCTAGCCATGGAGAGAGGTTTAGTGATGCCTCATTCAACTGGTGAAAATAGTAGTTATAGTGGATGCCTTAGAGAGTCATAGACTTCCTGATGCCCCCCTAAGAGACCCTTAGATAAATATGCAAGATGAGTATATGTAAAGCCATTGTATTAATTAAGGATTAGAAGTGGACTTAAGAAGTCTTAGTGATATCTAATTAATCATGTAAACAACAACTTCATCATACACATGTAGTCCAATCTTAATTTAGTTTAACATATTCACTTTAATCTCTCAAAATTCTATAATTTCACACATTAGCTTTTCCATTTTCAATTAAAACTATCAACAATTTAAGTCCAATTCTCTTCATATTCTAGTCAAAGAAAATATATATTATAAAACTTCTAATGCTGTCTCTAATTTTATTAATACTTTGATAAAATACTTAATATTCACTCATTATTATTATTATCCTTAACTTCATTTTAAGAAGGAAGTATCCTCTAATAAATTCCATTAACCAAAAAATAGTACTATCATACTCTAATTAAGAAATAAGACTATAATCTATTTTCAAACTTTGAAAATTTCTTTTCTTATCTCAACTTATTAAATTTCATTTATTTTTATCTAAAAAATAAAAATATTCATAATAATTAATCTCAAACTTGAAAATTCAAACCCTCTTAATCATTGACCCTTCTTAAGAAATTTATCTTGCAAACCAATTTCCATCATTAAATAGTATCATTTTCTCTTAATATTAACTAATTAAGTACTAAAAACACTCAAAAATTGCCATTTCAATCCTTAAAATTTAGATATCCTAAAATCTAGCAATCCATAGTGTTTAAAAATCTATATACAAGTCTTTATAATCATATTTCAATTATGTTTCAATAGATCATCATTAATCTCTTTCTAATTTCTTAATACAACTAATTATGATAAAAAACTACCATTATAACCACTAAAACACTTATATCTCTGAATAAATTATTTATCTAAAGGTTGCATTTCATCATTTTGATTCATATGATGCAACAACTAAACTCCATTTTACTCATTTAAAACTCAAGGATCAAAATAACAATGCTTTTAACACCAATTTCATTCAAACTATCAGATTCACTTCATTGTTCATTTGAAATAAAAGTATCCAATTAATAGAAGAAAGAAATATTGTTGGTTGTATTTGACAATGCTGGTGCTTGCTTCTCCTCTTTCTTTAGACTTAGTAATCTAAAAAAAAATTAATCTCCTTCATTCTTTACTAATATCTACTAATCTATCTTTAATCTTATTGAAAATCTCTCTCTATACACTATAAATAGTCTTCAAGAACGGGATGAGATGAAGAAGAAGAGAAGGAGTGCTCATTTGCTACTCAAAGTTAGGAAAATCTCTATCATTTGCTACATCAACTCATCAATATCCTCCTTCCATGATGATGCCC
Source organism: Lygodium microphyllum (assembly GCF_053477565.2). NCBI lineage: Eukaryota > Viridiplantae > Streptophyta > Polypodiopsida > Schizaeales > Lygodiaceae > Lygodium > Lygodium microphyllum. Next base: position 77,361,439 of record NC_141159.1, read on the forward strand.
ATTTTTTGTATTTTCTTTCTCTCTTGCTCAACCTCTCATTCTTAAGACATTTCCAATCAACTTCTTAATTATCCCTCTCTTCAAATTTTACAAGTTTCACATTCAATTGGTTTTTTTTTTGGCACCCTTCTACATCTTCAGCCTATTTTTGACCCCGCCCATGGCTTCTCGACCCAAATTCTATGCATACATGCTAAATCATACCCACATTTTCTTCAATCTCTCCAAAATGTCTACTATTTCCACTAAAAATATTTTCTGCTCTCTAACATTTTCCGTCTAAAAATCTCAACTCTCTCCACTTTTAAGTCCATCTAGCATTATCAAATACGACTTTATAATCTAAAATTTTACTAGATTTTATGAGAAATATTACAAAATAGAGACCCACAATCATCGAAGTTGCATGGAAAAATAATGTAAAATAGCTCTAAATAGATAGTTATAAGTTATATTCACTTTCTTATTTGGTATACTTCTTATACTAATAATCTTATTTCTAACCATATTACTTTGTTTTTATTGTAGTACTCATTCACAAACCGCGATTCCACAAGTTTAGAGACTTGGTATGTTATATTCATAATGTGAATTGTAGTATGCATTGCTTTTGCCCAATATGACAATGGCATGTTCATTTGGTTCATCATTGCCCTTGTGACCTCTGCAATGATCTGATTCTTCCTTTTATCCACACCATTTTGCTTAGGTGTGTACCTGTATGTCAATTGCCTTTTGATACCATGATCTCTCAAGAAGTCACAAAACTCATATGACATGTACTCTCCTTTATTATCTAACCTCAAACTTTTTATGTAGCATCCAAACTACTTTTCAGCCATAAATTTAAATTCTAAAAACTTTTCAAATGCCTCACATTAATGTTGCATAAAGTAGACCCAAGTCATTCTGCTAAAATCATCAATAAAGGTGATATAGAATCTACATCGTCCGCTCATGAAACATTTTGATATGGGCACCAAATATCTGAGTGTACCATTTCCAAAGGATAGTTGCTTATTCTCCCCCTCTTTGGAAATGGCAATTTGGACTGCTTGCCAAATTGACAAGCCTCACATACATGATCAAACACATATCCAAAATGCGGTAGACCACGAACTATCTGCCTTGATTGCATTTGCTTCAATCTTTGCAAATTGACATGACCAATCCTTCTATGCCATAATTCCACATCCTTATCTTGCCCATGTCCTCTTTCAACATACATAGAGTTTTGAATCACTAGAGTACATGCATGCATCCAAAGAAAATAATCTCCCTTTCTTTCTACCATGAGCAATCACCATGCCAGGTCTTCCATTATGGAATCCCTCAATGAAACATCCAAACTTATTGAATCTCACATGCAATCCTTGATCTATCATTTGACCAACCAATGCTAAGTTCTTAGTTATTGTGGACACATAAAGTACATCACCAAGCTTATTCTCAATCCCATCTTTAGTAACAAGTAGCACACTACCAATATGAGTAATTTTATGTAAAGTATCATCACCAGTGGCAACATATTCCGCATTATACATCTTCTCCTTGCTATCAAACCACTCAACATAATGAGTCATGTGGTTTGTAGCTCCCGAATCCAAAAACCAATCATTCTCACGAGGAGGGTGAGTCATTCTCCCAAGCACATACTCCGTAGCAAATAGGTGACCTCTAAGCGATCCACCTCTAGGTCCATAACCTGTACCACCATAAGTGCATGCATAGTGGCCATATTGAGTCCTTCCACGACCCCTAGACATGGATTTTTTTTTGTGATAACAATCCCTCTCAAAATGACCAAACTTCCCATAATAATGACAAGTGTCATCTCTCTATGAAGGACTAGACCGTCCTCTACCTCTAGGGAAGGATCTCGCCCTACCTCTATGCATGAAGTCACCATGACCAAAGTTACCTCTTCCATGAGCAAAACCATCATTACCACGACCAAGTGAAGAGTCTCTAGCTCTAGATGAGCTACCACGACCTCTCTGGTGATAGAAAACATTGTCTCCACCTACATTTTTGCCACTACTAGATGCATTCAATCCCAACTTGATTTCTTCTATTAAGTAGCAATCCAATAAGCTCCTCAAAGCAAGGCATAGAGCCTCCTCTAATTGAAATAGAGGTATCCAAAGATTTGAATGCTTGTCCAAGTCCATTTAGTGTCACTAACACTAAATCATCATCAATACGTGCATTAATGGATGCAAGGTCTTCTGCAATTTGCTTGATTTCTGCCACATAGTCCTTGATACTGCAATTGCCTCTCCATGCACCATGTAATCTCTACTTGATTTGTATCTTACAAGCCTGTATACATGTTCCATACATTTTTTCTATGATCTCCCATTCCTCCTTACAAGTACTTACCTTTTTTATATGAGAAATCAAGGTTTCTAAAATACATATGGAGATCCAATGTAAAACCTTCCTGTTCTTCCCTGTCCAATCCTTGTACGCTTTCTTTTTCTCTTCAATTGGATGTTCAAGAACTTGTGGAAATTCATCATCACCTATTATGAGGTCCCATAGACCTCTACCCATAAAAAATTCAACATCTTGTAAGACTAAACACTATAATTGTCTTTGGTCAAATTGTCTCCCACAATCTGAGTGATCTGTGCCGTGTTAGACATTATGACTACTGAAATTTTAGAAAAACCAGCAGCAATTACTGTTCACAAATGGTATTTAGCAGCATGCCCCAATCCAGAACATCAATGGTCCAATCCGAGACCAAAAAGCATAAAAAATAGCCCAAAAATGTATGTAAAAATAGATTCTAGCAATATGACTCTCATACACGTGCCCAAAATCTATCATATACATCCATCCATGAACATGTCATACATTCACTTCCCAACAAGAAACATCCAAATCGGATCCCAAATGATGTCCATATGACCCAAAATGCATCAAAAAACGGGTCTAAATTTGACCATTTTACGTGTAATTTTTATATAGTTTTTTGTGCCAAGCTGGATGTACATATCAAATTGAAGCTAGAAAATTTTCCCTAAATTTTTTGAGCAAAAATCAGCCTTCAAATAGCCTCCCATAAGTTGTATAGAGACTATCCTTTCTCAGTCTTCAAACCAACTAGTTATTCTTCTCTACAGTTTGAATTGATTGACTGTGAACCAATTTGGGCAATAACCAATTGAATTTCAACCCCAATGTGAAAGCAAATTCTTCTCCCCTATTGCTCAAGATGCTCGCTGTCTACTAGCTTGTGGAGGGAGAGAGAGATGTCCATATCACCTCTCCGTTTGTGTGTGTGTGTGTGTGTGTGTGTGTTGTGTCTTTATTTCTCTTGCTCATGCACCTGTCCTTTTGTGGCCTGAAGGAAGAGCATGGAAGAGTCGGGAGAGCCAATTCATCAATCTTTTCTTCTTCTTCATCCAGTAAATATTAGATGCATGCGTACTTGAAACAAAACCATTTATTGTGCATATATAATTATTGCACGCATCAGAATGGGGATTTTCATCACCAAATTAGGAACCTCTAGTTGAGTGGAAAAGATGGTTGGGTGCGTTTGAGGATCGTGTAGGGCACCACCAGTTGTGAGATGGGTTGTTTTCTTAGTCAACATCTTGTGAGGATGATTGTTTTCCTGAGTAATAGTGAGATTTTGGGTGGGTGGAGTAGAGTACCACATTTTCCTTTCTAAATGTGTTGAGAGGTGAGGTTAAGGATTTATTCTAATCAAGGAACTGTGTTTACATTTTCCATGACGCATGGGCACATATACATATGCTAGGCACTCTATATTCCAATGCATCCATCTTTTTGTGTGGAGCATTGCTTATTTGATGGCATAGCATGGATTCAATATTGCATTTCTTCCTAAATCATGAATGGTTAAGCATGGTGTACATTCTCAAACCATGTTTTCATGAACATGACACAATTGCATTGAATCAAAAGCAAGTAACAATGGAAAATAACATTCTTGGAAGACTTGAGGGCAAGTTTGTTGGTGGTTTGGGTTCATGAGTGGGTTGTGTTGTGTTTTTGAAATGTTGAAAATATTCATAGTGTAACAGCCATCGACAAAGTCAAATCCGTAATTAGCACTCCTAAACATCTCGTTATCGGGTTGTGAGGGAGGCTTGTCTTTGATCACCTATTGCTTTATCAATGTTTTGAGATAGTTAGATATTTTTTGCCTATAAAATTGACCCAATTCACTGACAACTACCTAAAGCGCATTTATTATTACTTCATGTTCTATGATTTCTTATTATACTTACATCCCATCTAATCTGAGTAGAACTTCATATTCAAATCCTTAGCTCTAGTTATAGATATTTTGATTACTAATATATATTAAAAGTTTGAATCATGTTGATAAATATGACATATCCTAAGTCATATCCTAAATTGGCTATATGTATCTAAAGTATAAACATATGTAAAGTGTCCTTAAGTTGAGGGTATCTATCACTTTGAGGATACCACTTGTAGTAGACTGAGAGAATGGAAGAATGAATAGAAAGAAGAAGATGAACAGGAAATATGGTTGAGCCTTTATATCCCATGCCATCCACTCTCCGTTGTGCATCTCTCCCCTCTCTTTTCATTTGGTATCAGAGCTGATAGAATAGCCTGATCAGTAAGAGTAAGTGACACAACAGAAGGAAACTTGCGAATGGATGGATCAACTGCTGGTACATGTACAAATCCCCAAGCCAATGTTTCTAGCTTCTGTGCTCCACATTTCTCTAGTATGTTCACCTTTGGCTTGATTGGATTCATAAACATCATAGATTTGAGTGTATCCTTTGTGTGCATAAGCCATGCGATCACCAGAGCCACAAAAAAATATTTTGACTTATCCATATATATTGATAGCTCTTGCAAGTTTTTTTTTTTTGCATTAGTGTCTCTGTCATAAGAATCTCACATTGACCCACTATAAGGTCCCTGAAGGCATGCCAGTCTAAATAAGCAAAAACCAATTTGTTCAAGTGGCATGTTGCAGCCTCTTGCCATCTCCTGCACTTTGCAAATGCAGAGACAACATGATGAGTAGAGACCACATGAGACACGATTATTCCCACTACATCCACAAGAAGTGACTCCATAGATATCAATTTGGAAGAACGGGCCACAGGCTGTGCTAGTGCTCAACCATAGTGCAAAATGTGCATCAACCCAACCCATGGCATGGAAGTAATTGATAAGACTAGGATACGACCCCTGAGTGTAGTGTATAATCAAACAAGTGCAAATGAAGTGCTTGTGAATCCATAATCCCCATGATGTGCAAAAGTCTCATCAAGAAAACATACTTGTTTTAGAACGATCAACACCCACCAACAAACTCTAACTCCGACCTGTCTAAAAACTCCAATCTCAACCAAGGCTATCAAGTTTTCATACTCAAAAAATCCCAGAAAATAACAAAAACAATTCCTAAGCTAGACAAACATAGAAAATCCAACTACAAAACACAAAATGAAAAACCACGTAAACAACTAAGCTAACAAAATTCCAACCTACATACAAATTTTCTAAGGGTTTTTGGTTTTCACAAAAATGCTTGACATATTTAGCCCTCCCCCTAGTCTACAAGCAATTATGTGCAACAGTTACTTTTATAAAAAGATGTGACATTTATGAGCCAATCAAAAATCGAGTCCAATGATTTATCCACAAGCTTCTCAATAAATGCAAAAACAAAGGGATTCAATGCCACATTACTCTTAAGCAACTCCTCAATGAACATGGAAAAGTAATCCACAAATTTCTCTTAAAATCAACAAAATTTCCAAATCCAAAATCCTCAAAACAACCCACACTATCAATACAAAATATCTCATCATCCACAACAATCCATATAACCCTCCCATCCTCCCAAAGGGAAAACACGAAAATTCTAGAATCTTGGAGCAAGGTTTCAACCATTTTTATGTTGCCAAATTCAATTCCATCCACTAAGACATTAAAAAATCCTTTAAATTTTCTTTAAAAATATTCTTCCTCACTATAAAACATCCAAACACACCATCATCCACATTAAATTGAAACTCATCAAAACAAGAAACCTCTCTAATACACCCATCCAAACTACTCATCTCTTCAAACAACTCTTCAACTCCACAATCACAATGACTAACTCTTCCCATAGCATTCTCACAATTAAAATCAAGATACTTTTCACAAGGTTCACAAATAAAAACACTCGGCAACAAATTAGGATCATTATCCATGTCCAAACACCCTATTGTCCAATCCTCTTCAATTTCTACCTCACAATCTTTTTCAAACACTTTTCCCTTAGTGTTAGATCTCTCTTCCCTCAACTTTTCAATCCTTTTCATAGCCTTACTCAAATTTCCTCTCATATTCTCATCAGTATCACTCTCATTATCCTCAAAACCCAGGTAGAATCATCAAAAACTCCAAAGGAACTTAAAGAAACTGAAAGACTATCACATGAAGTTTTTTCTTTATCAGTGTTGCCTAAATCAACCATACAATCATCCACACAAACATCAAGAAGCATGAGGTTAGGTCTACTCAAAAACACATTAGCAACATCACAAACAAAAGTTTCTCCAGGGCTACTCAAACCATCATCAACCAACTCACAAGACTCACTCGAGTCACAAACTACAACAACATAATAAGAGTCAGAATCCATAACCTCAAAACTCTCTTAATCAACACATATATCCAAAAACTCACTAAAAATCTCAACAACCTCATTACGTAACAAATATGGATCTTGAACTTCATCTTGGAACCTTACGATTTCTAAGCCCTCCCCCTCATGATATTCTAAAAGACTCAAAAAATCCTCCTCAATTTTCTCTTCTTCTCTCAAACACTTAATTCTTTTATCAAGACATTCACAACTCTCTTGTTTCTCCCCATCTCTGATGCCAGGAGGCATATTTCATGGTGGTTTATGGGATTATAATTATTTTTTGGGGCTCGTACACAAGGTGGATTCCTTGTGCGAGAAGTTGACAGGGACACATATCCTTTTCGGGCGCCAAATTAATTGAATGTACACGTGGGTGATTCCACAACGAGTGATTCTGTAAAATATATATTAAATTAATGGATATTTATGAGTTTAGAGTGCCTACTCAAATAAAATTAAGGTTATGACAAGTTTCAATCTATTTAATTTTTTTGTAGCTGAATATTGTTAGGCATTCACTTTTATTGGGTTTTATTTTATTATTTTTTAACAATTGTGAATGCTTTAGTTGATATGTAGAGCAGGTAGAGGTGGCACTGGGTAGCACCAGGTGATGACGTGAATCTAAATGCTTAGAAGAATTACCATTTTTTATGGGCGCATACCTTATCACTAAAGGCGTGGTGCCAATATTTATTTAAGCACTTGACAAAATATTTACTATACGCATAGCACTCGATTAAATATTTCATTATTGGATATTTGTATTTGGGCACAACCTGATTTTTGGATGCCCAAGTGCCTTACTTTATATTTGGACAAAAGTAAAAACATGCTATTTGTAAAGTGGGTTATTTTTTAGCTAAAAGATAAATAAATCTATAAATACATGCCTTGTGAAGTGCTCACACAAGGTATGGGGGGAGATTGCACCAAATTTGTCTTTTTGGTCTCATGTTGTGCAAATTCTATTTTTCTTTTATGAAGGTTTGTAAAGTTCTTTGTTCTTGGGGACCTTCCGGCATTTGCTATGCATGCATACAACATCCAATCTACACACAGTGGTATCAAAGTGAAGCTAAGATCAAGAGCTTCCAATCACTTACCATCTTGTGCGAAGGCCAAGCTCCTGGAACAAACAGGCTCTACAAGTTGTCTTGTGAGGAACTAACAACACAAGCGTGTTCCTCGCGGTGAAGAAACCCATGTACTACCCTGTGATCGCAAAGAACCTCTCCTAGGAGAGGCAGAGGACCACTTAAAAAGTCTCCTCTTCAAGTCATTTTTTCTCAGAGCTAAAGCATTTCATGATTAATGCAAAGCTAAGCTTATAAATGCTTAAGCTTAGAGAGCTTAAGCTCCCCGAAACTTGATGATTTGTGGTGGCATCATGTACTCATGGGCATCGATTCTACCAACAATATGCCGCCATCTTGCACTGAATTAACGAGTTATTTAAGCTTTTTGATTAAAGATTTAAGATACTATGCTTATCTAAATCTTAAAGTTTCAATTATCAATCTATCTTGCTTGGAAGAAGACCGTTATCAATTGCTGTACCTGAGAAAAGTAATATCGTAAAAGCAAAAGCCATTTTTTAAATTTAAAAAATCAAGCCTTGTAAACCCAAATTTGAGCTAGGCTCATCCTTCTAGCGAGATTTTGAGTGTATGAGGTTCTTTGAGATTCATGCAGGATGTCAGATCATAATATTGACGATTTTATGGACGAAGGCGATTTGGGAGAGCCGACTATGGAGCAGAAATTGGATCTAATCATGATGTAGCTTCAAGAAGAGCGAAGGGGATGTCAAAACTTGCAAGCACAATTGGCCATAGTTCAACAATCCACTGTCTATTAAGATGAAGCACAACTTGAAGATGTTATTCGACATACTATTGATGCGACACTCGATGCACATGCTCTCAGGAAAGAGGCCAAGATAAGTAAAAGAAATTTTAAATTGCGCACATTTAATGGGCAACGTGATGGAAAAGTTATTATTGCTTTCATTAGTCAGTTTAACGACTATTTTCATAAAGAGCAATATGCTGAAAAAGATAAACTTAAATGCGTCACTAACCATCTAGCAGACATAGCATTATTATGGTGGATTGTTTTCTGCAAGAGTGTTGATTATCCCTCTACTTGGGAAGCCTTTCTAAAGAAAATTTCACAGAATTTCCTTCCACCTCAATTCCATGAGAAAGCTATCAAATAGTGGGATCTCTTACAACAAAGAGATCGTGAATCCATCCCGCAATATAGTGAGTGTTTTTGAAGTGCCTTACTTCAACTTTGAATGCTTGAAGATGTTCTTGAGGCAACCCACAAGCGCAAGTACATGTCCAGTTTGCTTGGTCACTTCTATGCGGAAGTGAATATGTTCAAGCCAAAGAATTTAGATGATACAATCTCTTTAGTGCATGATGCGAATGATAAAATTCGTGGACGAGAAAGGTGACCGCAACAATTTTCGATTAATGGTAACTTTGGTACGAAGCAATTCAATTCTAACACCCAAAGATTCAATCAAAATCGCTTTGCTCCTTCTTATTTTCGTAAACCCTAGACTCGACCTCCTACTTTACCAACAAATATAAATTCAAACCCTAAGCCTTTCCTCTAGGTAAATCCCAATATACCCAAACTTCTAGCCCTTACCAACAATGTCTCCAAAGCAAATTCTATGGTTTGCTACAAGTGTCATCAGCCTGGATACTTAGCAGCGAACTGTCAATCCAAGAAGCAAGCTATTCAAATCAATTACTTGGGAGCAACTAATGATGAGGGCCATGAAGATATGCCATAATTCACTGAAGATGATGGTGATATAGGTGATGCTTTAGACACTTTACTAGGTATGCCAAATCCTCATTCATTATTAACAATGAAATGTTTTGTGCATGGTCAAGAAAATATTGTTTTGCATGATGATGGAAGTAGACATGATTTTATTTCTTCAAAGTTGGTAAAAGAATTGAATTTATCTAATGTGCCAACTCATTATCGCATAAAGGTTGTATTCTTAGGCATTAGATACAATGGTACATAAGAAGTGCATGATTTAGAGATTAAAATCGGTGATTATGTTGAGCATAGAAATTTCTTGGTTGTGCCTTTGCAAGCTAGTGATATTATTTTAGGAATGCCTTGGCATCACAAATATAACCATGACATAGATTATTCAACACATCATGAAAATTCATTTTAACAGAAACCAAATAACATTACATGGATTGCACATCTTTGATATGTTTCCACTGCTTAGTCACACACAAGCTAAACGTGCATTGAGAAAATGTAGTAAATCATATTTAGTATGGGTGAATGAAATTGAAGCTAATAAAAATCGGATGCATCCTAGGTATACACAATTTCTTTCACAATTTAAAGATTTTTTGTTGCTGATTTACCACCTGGTTTACCACCTATACGTCCTGAAGACCATAAAATAGATTTAATCCCAGGTTCTCAACCATCATGTAAAGCACCTTATAAACATAATCAGATTGAACATAAATAAATCCAAGCATAAGTTGAGGAATTATTGAACCAAGGACTCATTAGGCCCAGTAGTTCTACTTTTGGTACATCTATCTATTAGCTAAGAAGAAAAATAATACCTATAGGATGTGCATTTACTATTGTGCCCTTAAAAAAAATCACTGTTAAGATTAGATATCCGATCCCTAGGATAGAGGACCTCATGGATAAACTACAAGGGGCCACTGTTTTTAGCAAGATAAATCTTAAATTTGGATATCATTAAGTACACTTGGATACACTTGACATTTTTTAAGACTGCATTCAGTACATTTAGTCGTATGATGAATCATATATTTTTTAAATAGCAAAATTGTGTGATTGTTTTCTTTGATGATATTTTGGTTTTCACTAAGGATGAGAATGAGCATTGTGTATCATTGGTCTGATAACCAACAAAAGTATTTTTGTTAAAACATGCTTTAATACATGCACCTATCTTGCAATTACCCGATTTTAATTGACCATTCTTCCTAGTAGTCACTGATGCTAGCGGATCAAGAATAGGAGTTGTCCTCATGCAAGATTCACATCCCATAGTCTATTCTAGTTGCAAAATGAAACCTTTTGAGTTAAAGTATTCCACCTATGATAAAGAATTGTTAGCTATACCTCAAGCCTTATGTCAATGGAAACATTATCTGATGGGATCCGAATTTATGGTTAAAACTTACTAATAAAGTATCAAACATCTCCTTAATCAGCCACAAATTTCTGAGTGCCATATTAAATGAGATGCTTTCATTCAAAGTGTTTATCCACTTATCCAATATCAGCCAAGAAGAGAGAATGTTGTTGTCAATGCATTGAGTAGAAGACCAAGTATCCATAATATTTCTGTTCTATCCTTTGATTCCCTTACTCCTATGAAGGAAACCTATGATCATGACCCCAGTTTTCAAGCTCATTGGAACAAATTAATTGCTAATAACTGGATTCCAATTGATTCTTTGTCTTATTCTAATGGATTTATAGAATAGGAGTTGTCCTCATGCAAGATTCACATCCCATAGTCTATTCTAGTTGCAAAATGAAACCTTTTGAGTTAAAGTATTCCACCTATGATAAAGAATTGTTAGCTATACCTCAAGCCTTATGTCAATGGAAACATTATCTGATGGGATCCGAATTTATGGTTAAAACTTACTAATAAAGTATCAAACATCTCCTTAATCAGCCACAAATTTCTGAGTGCCATATTAAATGAGATGCTTTCATTCAAAGTGTTTATCCACTTATCCAATATCAGCCAAGAAGAGAGAATGTTGTTGTCAATGCATTGAGTAGAAGACCAAGTATCCATAATATTTCTGTTCTATCCTTTGATTCCCTTACTCCTATGAAGGAAACCTATGATCATGACCCCAGTTTTCAAGCTCATTGGAACAAATTAATTGCTAATAACTGGATTCCAATTGATTCTTTGTCTTATTCTAATGGATTTATGTTTTATGAGAAAAGATTGTATGTTACTACTCAATTTAGATCATTTGTATGGCAAGAAATTCATTGTTCTCTATATCAAGGTCATAGAGGTATTATTCCTCAAATGGAATATGATGTTTCTAACTTTGTTTTTGAGTGTTTAATCTACCAAAGAGTTAAGCGACACCATGGTAAGAAATATGGTTTGTTAATATCTTTACCAATTCTTGACCACCCATGGAAACATATTTCAATGGATTTTATAATTAGTTTGCCTAATACACAAGCTAATCATGATATGATTTGGACTATAGTAGATGGATTTAGTAAACAAGTATATTTTCTACCATGCAAGAAAACATTAACTACATCTCAAGCTACACAATTGTTTTTGAAGATTGTTTTCAATAATCATGGTTTGCCAAAAGTTACTATTTCTAATCATGATTCTAGATTTTGTAATAATTTTTGGACTACTTTGTTTGTTAGTTTGGGTACTAAGATTGATTTCTCATTTGCATTCCATTTTGGAACCAATGGGCAAACATAAGCTACTAATAGTATAATTCTAGATCTTTTGCATGCATACACAATTTTAAAACCACAAACATGGGACACACATTTGCATACAATAATATACCACACACAGTTACACATAAAGCACATTTTGAAATCATTTATGGACATAGATTACCTATACTTGTCACATCATTATCAAATAAAGTTAAAGCTACTGATTATATTTCCAATACGCATGCTACTATTTTTGCTCAATTTAAAGATATGATTGTGAAAGCCTAGCAATCATACACTAAACAAGATAATAAGAAAAGACAAGCCATGAGTTTCAATGTTGGTGATTGTGTATGGTTACACATTGAAAAGAGAAGATTGCAAAGTGTTGAGAAACACCATGTTGTTAAATTAGCACCTAGGTTTTATGGACATTTCAAAATAATTCACAACATCAATGAGAATGTATTTAAATTAGAATTGCCCAAACATTGGAAGATCCATAATACTTTTCATATCAGTTTGCTATGACCTTTTAGAGGCCAATTATATGTCTACCCGATCTATTACAACCCTCCTTTGTTAGAAGAAGAAACTGAAATCCTTGAATCTAAAGCTATTCTAGACACTGACTTTAAGACTACTAGAACTAGCCCTAGATATTCTAGATATTTGGTAAAGTTTAAAAATCCTCTTGTTCAAGAGGCCCAATGGATGCACGCCTGCGACCTAACTCCTTACCCCACACTACTCATGCCACATTGAGCTAATAGCAATTTAGGACAATTGCTATCCCACCCGGGGGGTATGATATCAGGAGGCATATTCCACAGCGGATTTCGTGATTATATTTATTTGCCGAGGCTCATACATAAGGTGGATTCCTTGTGGGAGAAGCTGAGGGGAACACCTGCTCTTTTTGGGAGTTAGATTAATTGAATGTGCACATGGGTGATTCCACAGCGGGTGATTCTGTAAAATACATATTAAATTAATGAATGTTGACAAGTTTAGAGTGCGCACTCAAATTAAATTAAGGTTAAAAAATAGTTTCAATCTATTTAATTATTTTGTAGTTGAAGATTGCTAGGTATTCACTTTTGTTGGGTTTTATTTTATTATTTTCTAACAATCGTGAATGCTTCGGTTGATGTATAGAGTAGGAGGCAGTGGTGTTGGGTAGCACCAGGTGATGACATGAATCCAAATGCCCATAAGAATAACCATTTTTTATGGGCATGCACCTTATCACTAAAGACATGGCGTCAATATTTATTTAAACGTGCTTATTTATGAAAGTACTTAATAAAATATTTATTATGCACATAGGCGCTTGGTTAAATATTTCATTATTTGATATTTTTGTTTGGGCACAGCCCAATTTTTGGACGCCCAAGTGTCATGCTTTATATTCACGCAAAAGCAAAAGCAAAAGAATGCTATTTGTAAAGTGGGGACCTTCCAGTATTCGCTACACACGCATACAACACCCGATCTGCGCATCAATCACTCTCAAGATTAATTAACTCAACTACAATAAACAACACCTCCCAATTAGAATTACTTTCTAAAATCTCATCCTCACTATCATCTTCTTTAAAACTATCACTTTCCTTGTCTTCTTCTTCTTCTTCACTATCATCCTCATTTAGTAGTTCTTTTCTGAAGGACATATCAAATTTCTTTGCTACTCCCCTTCGGTCATAAATTGTTATGATTCCTTTTTCCCAATCTTGTATTACTCTTGTTTTTGTAAGCCAAGGTCTACCCAATATAAGAAGAAAAGCTCCCAACCCTACTGGCATAACATGACAATCAATTTTCATAAACACACCATAAACCTTCACTTTCAAATTCTGAATTATGCTTAAGCACCTTACTTTAGCATGATTTGCAAGCTTGATTTGAAACTTTGATCCCTCAATAATTTGAATTCCAAATAGTTCTACACAAGCATGAGTAATTACACTAATATGTGCTCCTCCATCAATATATGCTTTACCTATGTTGTGATTCTTATACCAACCACCAACAATGGGATAAATATCATGCAACTCTTGTACACTCAAAACTCTCATTATTCCTTTCTTTTTTTCCTTATACTTTCGATTCACTAATTTCTTCCGTTTTCCTCTCATATTAGGGTAGAACTCCATTAACTAAGTAAAATATATATCAGATTTCTTACCCATCATATTCTTTTTTAGATCATAGTCACTTTCTCCTTCTTCCAATGGAATATCAACAGCTTCCTTAAAAGTACTTGGTTCCTTAATTTCCAAATTTGTTCTCACCTCTCCTTGTAATTTTTCAACAAAATTTTTTATTTTCAACATTTTAGGTGCTCTTTGTCCTAGGCCTAGGGATGCGTCCCAACGATCCCAAAGTCTAATGTTGTAACATGCCCACCTATCGGCTGTCCAGGCACGCTTTTAGCAATCCATCGAGAGACGATTCTAAGTGATGTCGGTGGCACTCCCATGGAATGTCACAGGGTTTGTTGCCTAGGGTTTTTTGAGTCCACGTTGCAACAGAATCTCTGCGGCTGAATCCACTAGGATCGACTTGATATCTGGGTTGCTAGGGCCAAGATCTCCTAAAAGCATTCTAGTGTCAAGTTTTGGACATCCTACTTTACGCAAAGATACCCAATCCGAAGCAGATCCATACCACACTTCGTTTAAAGAGAATGGAAAACGAGAGGAACGCACCGCTCATCCTCTCTACCCGTAGGGCATAGTCCCATTCTGTTCCCCTAAAATGGCATGAATCGTGTTCTAACTTAACAATACCTAAAGTCAAACGGCAATAAATCCTTGTGAGAAGCCTCCCAATTCTCTGGGACCACCCTGCCGTAGGACTGTCCCATTAGGGATTTTGCCCACCCGCTTCCCTTGATAGCTTTAGTTTTCTAATTAAATCCTGCCACATTTATGTGTGACATTTAAAACTAGCTTCATTAATTAAGCCTTTTAACACCATATTGGGAAATATGGGAAATTTCCATAAGTTTGGGACACATGGTTAAATCTTTGGATTTGTCATAACTTGAACACTATAACTCCAAATCGAGTACTCTATAGCTCAATAGATTCCATTTTTCAAGCGCTTTCCAATGATGTCAAGATTGTGGGAGAGAAGGAAGGAGTCTCACTTGTAGCTTTCTTGCTTGCACAATGGGGGAATACACACAGAGATGGAGGCTGAAAACAGTTTTCCTCTTCTTAGTTGTGTAAGCCAAAAAGAACTCTAGTACAAAGAAATAGAAGAACCCTATATATGGGTCTCAAACCAAACTCAACTAACTAAGGTGGCATACTAAGTGAGCCACGAACTAGAGTAGATAAGGATAGCTATCATGTAGCTATTATTCATGGGCGGTGTACCAACTGCATCTGCAACTGACAAGTCGGTGACATAAATACACAACGGTCACCCTGGCGTATCACGAGTGGAGCTCGATATCTCAACAAATGATAGGTTACATCATATGGTTTTGAGAAACTTATGGGCATGTTATCCGGGAGCCACCTTCAAAAAATGGGAATTGGGAGATTTCCAAACTCACTAATATCGTGTTTTTTAGGGAATAGGATTTGTTCACGTAATTTATAGCACATACATGAAAACAAAACAAGCAGTCCTATTGACAAATAAGTTCCTTAACTTATCTTCAAGTTAATCTTTGTCTCCTGCCCATATAGTAGAATTATGTATCCCTTCTATACAACAGAAGTACCTGGTCCAAATCACATGGCACCATAATTTCCATCCTTTATCTAGAATTGGATCTTCCAATGCGCCAGATGTTGGGCTCACGGCAGTCTACAGCTCCGTTTCGGTCTAGGAAAGGGGTGTCCAGAGCTCCACTAATCCCAAGCGACCTAGGAGTGAGACACAACTTCTGTGGTTGGCCTTTTCACCACTCGACCTTCGGCCCGTGAATCGAGCAGTGCCCTCTCGGGGTAAATCCGCGGTGTGATCTTGGAGATGATTCACCCATGTAAAATATGCTTCCTTAATTAATCCAATTAAGAATCAAGCATAATCAAAGCAATTAGCTCTAATATCATTTTCTAGAAAAACATTCATTTATTCCCATAGCAACTTGCCATTACAGACCCCTGCCATGCATTTGCCATCAACACAAGCCTTGGAATATTTAATCAAATTACAATGCAAAAATCAGTTGATTGAAAGAAAAACATTTAGAGTGTTGTTCAATCAACCAACAAAACTAATTATTCGTTCTCCCCCTTGGGATCAAAGAGCGAGTCTATGCAAAATTTTCTTAATACTTGTATGCACAACTCTTAATGTCATTCTTTTTACGATTATGCTATTCATAACCCTTGACTGATTGCTCTATCAACAACGAATAAGCCATACACAACTAAGGGCAATTAACTTCCCTTGATACATGCATTTTGCAAACTTCATCTTTCGAATATATGAGAAGAGTCTTATCCCTTCCCATGACCTATTCTTGTACATCATAGCATGGGCCTAATGTATCGCATCTGAGAATCCAAGAAAGCATCTATCAATTTAGAAATACATTACTTATGACCCGAACTGCAATTGTATTGACAGTGATGCCTTCGCCCAAAGCTTCATTGCTGGTTGTAGGATTGCCATCTGCACGCGACATTCTTTGCTTGGAGGTCATCGTCCATAAGTAGACTCAAGAGATTAAGAAGGCAAAATAGATTTGAGATGGGAGAGCATAAGAGAAGATGGCAAGTTGAGGACTGAGATAGAGGGAATTGAGCTAATTCTCTCCCTTGCAATCTCTCAAGGTAACTCCTCTCTCTCTCTCTCTCTCTCTCTCTCTCTCTCTCTCTCATGCTCTCTCTCACAATCTCTTGGAGGGGTATCCTTCTCTCTACCTCTCTTGTAGCCTCTCAAGGTCTCCTTATGCCCTCTTGTGCCTCCCTAGGCCTCATATTTATAATGAATTAGAGAAGAGGGGATGAGGCTGAGAACAAGAGTTCTTGGTGGAGGGACTCTTGGAAAACTCAGTGATATGATACTTAACTCATAAATCTGATGGTTCCATTGGCTCCAAAAGGGGGGTAAAAAATCTTTCGGATCACTCCTTCTTTCTCTCGATATTCGAAGTGCTGTCTACTACTTATAGACTGTGATCGCGGCGCGTACGATTTCGCCAATCACTCTCTTTATCTTTTTTTCTTTTTATAAAATCTCCAAAACTAACTAAAACATTACTTGTCTTTTCTTTTAAATGGCATCCAAGTCTATCTTTTTAGGATAATATCTAAAATATCTAGAATATGCTAGTTTTGCCCAAAATCTAATATTTTTGGACAATCAAAACTATACACATTAATACTAGTGATTAATATGGCTCATAAGTCTCGTTCACGTTGTAACTTCCGTGAAGGGTGGTTGTGGTCCTTGTTAATAAGAGGAAAATATCAGATTTACAACTCTCGATTTTTTTTGAATAAAAATTGTTAGTTATTAATGCTAGTTATTTTTTACCTTAGTTAATCTTTAGTTAGTAATCTTACTAACTTATTAATTGACTAACTTTCAAACTAACCAACTAACTTTTATTGCATGGAAATATTACAAGTGTACTCTAGGGTAAAAATTTCTATGGTCTAGTCTTCTTTTTTCTAACAAATTTCACTTTTTTCCCAAAGATTCTGGGAAGTCTCAGTTTCTTCAAATCAATCAAGAAACACTTACTTGGTAGCTTCATATTCCATAGGAACAAGAGGATTTCTCATTTTGAGGGTTTTTTCATAATCCTCAAACCAATTACAACTTTCATCTAGCAACTGAAATTTTAGAATTTGGAGTTTCAAGGTAGAGCTACTAATTCGCTAGAATATAATACATCGAAGCTCAATTTTTTGAGGAATCACTGAGGATCGTCTCCTTTCTTGCCATAAAATTTAGAAAAATAACAATCTATCGAAAAACAATCTCAAACAAGAAATCAATCCACAAGTCACAAACAAAGTCAACTACTTCGACTTTTCTAAGTGGAGACACCAAAAAAAGATGATAAGCGAGCAGTAATCGAAGACAAGCCTCCCTCACAATCGGATAACAAGACGTTAAGGAGTGTTGATTAGGGATTTGATTTTGTCGATGAATGTTACACAACAAAAAATTTCAATGTTTCACAAACACAACACAACCCACTCACGAATCCAAACCACCAACAATGGACACAAACAAACAATTGTGCCTCTTGTAGCTCTTAAAAATATTTAAAAAATACACTGGGTAGAGCATCGAACACAAAGAAAACAATTGCAAAAAAATCCTCATACCTTGTTCCAAAGAAGTTACAACACTTGAAACTTTTACGTCCATGAACTCTTAAACCGACAAGGCAAGTCACCTCTCACTTGTGTGTGACCCATCACTCTCCTCTCACAAGTCCAAAGTTGAAGATCAAGGGAAGGGCAAGGGCCCTTAGTCTTCTCACTCCTCCTTATGTAGAATTTTTCTTTTCTTGTGTGACACACGTTGAGTTTTTTTGCTTTTTCCAATAGCCTTGATCGTTTTGGCCTTTTTTATAAGGCTTGTAGAAACTCTAATCGTTGGAAAAACGAAAAAGCCTTTGATCTTGTAAGGCTTATAAGCTTTTTTCAGAAAGTTTTTTAGCTTTTCGTTATTGAGCTTGAAAAAAACTCCAATTCTCCACGCTTATTGATTACTAGGCACCTCGTCTTCTTCACCTTTATTTTCTTCATCCTCCTCATTAGCTCCATCCTCTGCTTTCCCCATCTCTTCTTCGTTCTACTGATCCAAGTTGGCCAAAGACTCCTGTTTATGAAGCTCCTTGTCGGCGGGTGAACACTTCACTGAAGATACTGAGCTATCATTTCTACATGGAGTTCTGCATATTTCACCTTCTTCATTGCCGCAAGACTGTTTCAAAAATGCATGAAAATCAATACGAGAGCTCCCCTCTTTCTGTTTGCGCTCTGTGTGTCTTACCCATCCAATGCTTTCTCATCATTTCCTTCACCATAATGCTCCCTTTCATATCTCCTGTGGTCATTTTTTGCATTATAGCTCCCTCTAGTTGCCATGGCAACTGGGCATATTTCTGCCATCAAACATCGGATTCCCTGCTAAAAATGCGAAGCTAACTCTCTTTATTCTTCCATTCCATATCTTAATGTTGCGATCAACCTGTTGTTCCTGATCTGACCAACTGAAGCACCAACTCGAATGGCAGCCTGTAAATTTAAATCGATGCTCAAAGTCATCTCCACACACTTATACCATTCTTCATCAACCAAAGTAATCCATTCTCCTCATATTGGATAGAAATCTGTCAACCTCCTCAAGAGACATAGATGCAACTGAAGGAATCTTGCAACCACACCCTACTTGTGTCTCTAATGCTCGAGAGAATCAACTGAAAGGAACTATACTGAGTGGGCATGCCAATAAGATGGATATACTCGAGGCATATTATAAGAGATGGTCCAATAGGCAGAAAACACTAATGCTATTGCAACTCATAAGCAATCCAAGCATTGAAGAAGGTCTCATCTTATCCCAATGCGAATGCTTAAACATTCTAAGCAACATCAATGTCTCTCACAGAGTTGCCATTATTGACCTTCAAACACTGTTTCTTTGCAACACCTGCTTGCTTTAAGAACTTGCCAAGTGATAAGCCTTCAACATTGATAGCAAGTACAGGCCTTGTCTACCTTTGATAAGTGAAAACTCATAAAAAATAGATTCTTGAAATGTTTGCTCAAATCTTGGAACTTGGCCCTCAGAAAAAACTGGATAGGGCCTCACTTCTTTTATAGAAAGTGACATTTAGTGTGTTTCCATCCAACTCCTGAGATGAAGCTGATATTGACATGATCGAATGAAGATTTCCCATTACCTTCTCATAGTTGAGTATTCCCCTTTATGCTACTATCCAAAATCAAGATACCAAAGGGCCGAATCTTCTAAATTTGTCTTCAAACCTCCCCTCAAGTCTTCCAAGAATGTTATTTTCCATTGTTAGCTACTTTTGATTAGTGCAATTGTGTCCTATTTGAGAAAACATTCTTCAAGAATGTACACCATGCTCAACCATTCATGATTTAGGAAGAAATGCAACATTGAATCCATGCTATGCCATCAAGCAAGCGATGCTCCACACAAAAAGATGGATGCACTAGAATATAGAGTGCTTAGCCTTTCTACATGTGCATGTGGGTCATGCAAAATGCAAACATAGTTTCTTGATTAGGATAAATCCTTAACCTCACCTCTCAACACACTTAGAAAGAAAAATGTCATACTCTACTCCACCCATCCAAAATGTCACTATTACTCATGAAAATAACAGTCCTCAAAAGATGTTAACTAAGAAAACAACTGGCAGCACCCTACACAATCCTCAAACTCACCCAATCACCTTTCCCACTCAATCAAAGGTTCCTAACCTAGGGATGAAAATTCCAATTCTTGTGCATGTAAAAACTGTATATGCACAATAAATGATGCTCTTTCAAGTGCGTGTGCATCTAAGATTTATTGCATATAGCTATAACAAGCCTCATGCCAAGCTAGTGTTCAACCATGGTGCAAAATGTACATCAACCCAACCCATGGCATGGAAGTAATTGATAAGATTAGGATACGACCCTTGAGTGTGGTGTGTAATCAAACAAGTGCAAAGTGAAGTGCTCATAAACCCATAATCTCCATGATGTGCAAAAGTCTCATCAAGAAAAAATGCCTGTTTTGGAATGATCAACACCCACCAACAAACTAGTTCTAACTCCAACCTGTCTGGAAAACTCCAATCTCAACCAAGACTATCAAGTTTTCATACTCAAAAAATCCAAACAAAATAACAAAAAACGATTCATAAGCTAGACAAACACAAAAAATCCAACCACAAAACAAAAAACGAACAACCACATAAACAATTAAGCTAATAAAAATCCAACCTATCTACAAATTTTCTAGGGGGTTTTTATTTGCGTCGTAAAAATACTTGACAATGTATTGCATGTAGGCAGATTTTTTAATGCACTATAGGATATGGGTCATATACCGATGTTTAAAGTGATGAAATTATTCATCCAAAAAATTGATCCCATCATTGCTAAAACTATTGGTATATGCGTCTCTATAGAACTATCACTATTTGTGTTGCTAATAGTGTTACACATATAGTGATGCATATAGCAATGCACATAACGATGTGTGCATTATTCAAACAGAATATAATATAAAATAATCAAATATTAGTCCACATTACATATTACATCACAAAAAAAACAAACTGAAAGCAAGAAAGAGCATGTCTTACTAGATTGCCGCCCGCCCACAAACAATCTATCAATGAAAGCAATGAGACCGTGCCTCTCTGCATACCAAGTCTCTAAACTTGTGGAATCGCAGTTTGTGAACGAGTACTACAATAAAAACAAAGTAATATGGTTAGAAAAAAGATTATTAGTATAAGAAGTATACCAAATAAGAAAGTGAATATAACTTATAACTGTCTATTTAGAGCTATTTTACATTAATTTTTCATGCAACTTCGATGATTGTGGGTCTCTATTTTGTAATATTTCTCATAAAATCTAGTAAAAATTTAGATTATAAAGCCGTATTTAATAATGCTAGATGGAGTTAAAAGTGGAGAGAATTGAGATTTTTAGACGGAAAATGTTAGAGAGTAGAAAATATTTTTAGTGGAAATAATAGACATTTTGGAGAGATCGAAGAAAATGTGGGTATGATTTAGCATGTATGCATAGAATTTGGGTCAAGAAGCCATGGGCGGGGTCAAAAATAGGCTGAAGATGTAGAAGGGTGCCAAAAAAAAACCAATTGAAGTGTGAAACTTGTAAGATTTGAAGAGAGTGATAATTAAGAAGTTGAGTGGAAATGTCTTAAGAATGAGAGGTTGAGCAAGAGAGGAAGAAAATACAAAAAATGGCCATCATCATGGAAGGAGGATATTGATGAGTTGATGTAGCAAATGATAGAGATTTTCCTAACTTTGAGTAGCAAATGAGCACTCCTTCTCTTCTTCTTCATCTCATCCCGTTCTTGAAGACTATTTATAGTGTATAGAGAGAGATTTTCAATAAGATTAAAGATTGGTTAGTAGATATTAGTAAAGAATGAAGGAGATTAATTTTTTTAAAGATTACTGAGTCTAAAGAAAGAGGAGAAGCAAGCACCAGCATTGTCAAATACAACCAACAATCTTTCTTTCTTCTATTAATTGGATACTTTTATTTCAAATGAACAATGAAGTGAATCTGACAGTTTGAATGAAATTGGTGTTAAAAGCATTGTTATTTTGATCCTTGAGTTTTAAATGAGTAAAATGGAGTTTAGTTGTTGCATCATATGAATCAAAATGATAATTTTTTTTGAAGAAAATGTAAAAATCGTATTTTTAGACTCTAATTAGTGAACATATTAAAAATTTGATACTTTTTTATTAAAAAATATATTAAAATAGAGTTAAACATGATGAAATGCAACTAATAATGAAATGCTACCTTTAGATAAATAATTTATTCAGAGATATAAATGTTTTAGTGGTTACAATGGTAGTTTTTTATCATGATTAGTTGTAATTAAGAAATTAGAAAGAGATTAATGATGATCTATTGAAACATAATTGAAATATGATTATAAAGACTTGTATATAGATTTTTAAACACTATGGATTGCTAGATTTTAAGATATCTAAATTTTAAGGATTGAAATGGGAATTTTTGAGTGTTTTTAGCACTTAATTAGTTAATATTAAGAGAAAATGATACTATTTAATGATGAAAATTGGTGCACAAGATAAATTTCTTAAGAAGGGTCAATGATTAAGAGGGTTTGAATTTTCAAGTTTGAGAGTAATTATTATGAATATTTTTATTTTTTAGATAAAAATAAATAAAACTTAATAAGTTGAGATAAGAAAAGAATTTGTCAAAAGTTTGAAAATAGATTATAGTCTTATTTTTTAATTAGTGTATGCTAGTACTATTTTGTGGTTAATCGAATTTATTGGAGGATATTTCCTTCTTAAAATGAAGTTAAGGATAAAAATAATAATGAGTGAATATTAAGTATTTTATCAAAGTATTAATAAAATTAGAGACTGCATTAGAAGTTTTATAATATATATTTTCTTTGACTAGAATATGAAGAGAATTGGACTTAAATTGTTGATAGTTTTAATTGAAAATGGAAAAGCTAATGTGTGAAATTATAGAATTTTGAGAGATTAAAGTGAATATGTTAAACTAAAGTAAGATTTGACTACATGTGTATGATGAAGTTGTTGTTTACATGACTAATTAGATATCACTAAAACTTCTTAAGTTCACTTCTAATCCTTAATTAATACAATGGCTTTACATATACTCATTTTGCATATTTATCTAAGGATCTCTTAGGGGGGCATTAGTAATTAAAAGAAAACTTATGAAATCCTCCAAATAAGTTCTATGTCCACCATTCCAAAGATTATGTATAACCCATACCTCATGTCATGTCCTCACCACCTCCTGCTACTACTACTAATATCTTGGAGAGTTTCTAGCCTCCTCCTTGAGTCCTTACCAATCCTTTGCATCCAACCTCTCAAGCTTTGGAGTACCACTCTTAATAACCTTGTGCGCATTTGACCATCTGTGAGACATATATTCATGTATATAATCTATTATATATCCACTGAAAACTAGATCAATCTTCGTCACTATAGGTGTAAAGAAATCCTTGTGCAAGGATGCTACCACATCATTCTTATACCCCTTCGATATGTTTTTCCACTCATCTAGAACATTGTGTCTAAATATTTGTTGACACAACTTCCCCATGCGTGCCATCACCCTCCTCCCCCTGGTATTCATCATGAGCAGGGCATCGATTTTCTCATCCACTAAGTATCCATACCATAGTGGGATGCATTCAAGATGTGTCCTCTCTCACCTGCGACCCTGCTCCTAGGGCATAATCAAGAGATCCTTGTATATTTTGTATACCTTCAAGGATGGTATCTCTTAGAGTAGCACCCATAGGGATTCCACCTATAAACAGCTGAGCAAAACTTGTAGTCAGTGGAGTAGCGGTCTCTATAGATATAGCAAATCATGGAGGTGAAAGTGCCCACTCAATTGACGGGATTGGGACACCACATCAATATGTCCATAATATACACTTGAGCTACCCTCTCTAAAATCAATTTGGAAGTGAGGATTAGCAACAACTAGCCATGGCACCACAACATCTATATCTCAGCAACACTTCCCAAAATCACCCCTAGAATGAGGAGGAGAGGAAGTCTATGACTCTCTAAGGCACCCACTATAACTACTATTTTCACGAGTTGAATGAGGCATCACTGAACCTCTCTCCATGGCTAGCCTAGAGTGTTAACTTCACCTACTTGAGATCCACACATCAGAGATCATAATGAGATAGAATGCACTCAACACCTAGAGGATGATTGAAACACATCATCTAATTCTGAGACATGCACATAAAGATCTCTTATAGCCCCGTATATGTGATTCCTCGGCTGCTCATCTTACTCTCTTGATCATCTATAATCACCTACACAACCAAGAAATAATGTTAGCACAATTAATATAAGGGTAAATGTGAAGCACAATAATATATATTTGTAAAGAAGGATGTTAGTTAAAGAAATATAATAAAGTATCAATATAAGTGAATAGTCAATAAATTTTATAACAAGCATATGAAAATACAACTAGTCCTATAGCTTCATGACAAGCTCTTGGCATATCTTGGCACACAAAAATAGGAGTCTACTTCATTCTTGAAGAACTCTTGTACTCTAGTCTATTTGCCTAGTTTGCTTGTGCCTTACTTCTCTACATATTGCAAGCACTCCTCGTCCTCCAAGCCCCGCAACAGCAACTCCTCTATCTACATACTCTCCTCACGTATGCTAGGAACATTACTTTATCATACACTTAAGAATTGGGGGTGTTGATGGCACAACATATCATCAATGAGGTTATCATGGGTTTGTGTAGAAGATTACATATTCAATATCAAATAAGATCCTACCACAAAGAATGAAAAAGAATTTATAGATGTTTTGTATAGTGGATAAATACAAAGAAGGTCGTGCACTTGTTCACAATGACCCGGCAAGATAAACCTATCGCGCAAATCGTTCCATCTTTTCCCAAAGTCTACCTCTAAGAATCTAGCAGACCCTCACCGAGTAGTTGCCTCTGCTCCTTTCAATACAACTTTGAATCATTGTATATTGAATATGATCATGGAGAAGCTATAGTAATCTATTGAAGTAACACTTTGCAGGATGCCAAAATACTCCAATTCATTTACTATAATGTTTAAATCTATGGCATGTCATTGACTTTCTTGCTCAAACTTTTCCACGACACCATAGTCCATCATGGAGTTCATTTTTCAATGCCATTGGGAGTTGGTGGGGAGAGGGGGGTTCCATGTTGTGGGGGAGTCCAGCCTTTTGGTTTGGTGGGGGGGAGGGGGTGTGGCATGTTGTAGGGGAGTTGGGTGGAGTGGGTTTCTTTGCAAGGGGAGGGGGAGGTGGGGTATGCCAAGTTGTGGGGGAGTGGGTTTTTTTTAAATGGAGAGAGAGAGAGAGAGAGAGAGAGAGAGAGAGAGAGAGAGAGAGAGACCATGTCATAGGGGGGTTGCAAAGAGAGGAAAGGGAGTGTCTTTTTTAGGGGGGGAATGTGTGGCATGCCAAGGGAGTGGGATTTTATTTTCAAGGAGGAGGGGAGAGGTGTGCCATATCATAGGGGAGTTGGGAGGGATGCCAAGTTGTGGGGGAGTTGGGTGAAGTGGGGTTTTGTTGGTAGGGAGGGGGTTCTTTCCCCCTCTCTCTTTCTCTCCCTCCCTCACTATTTTTCTCTCTATCCCTATCTCTCCCCCTTCTTTGTTTCTCTCTCTTGTCTCTTTATTTCCCTCCCTTCCTCTCTCTATTTCTCTCTTCCTTCCTCCTCTATTTCTCCCTCTCTTTGTTTCTATCCCACTCTCGCTTCCTCCATCTCTCTATCTCTCTCTCTCTCTCTCTCTCTCTCTCTTTTTCTCTACGTCTCCATCCCTCTCTTCGTTTCTCTCTCTCCCCCTATCTCTCCCCTTCTTTGTTTCTCTCCCACTCTCTCTTTTTCTCTCTCCCTCTATTTTTCTCTCCTCTCTCTATTTCTCTCTCCTTCCCTCCCTCTCCTTATCTCTCTCTTTCCTCCTCTTTCTTTGTTTCTCTCCCTCTCTCTCTCCTTTACTCTCTCTTTGTTTCTCTCCCTCTCCCTCCTATCTCTCTTTTTCTCCCCCCTCTCTCTCCTTTCTCATCACTTCTCTCTCCCTCCTGTTTGTTTCTATTCCTCTATATCCATCCCTCTATTTCGCTCTCTCCCCCTCTCTCTTCTTCTTTGTTTCTCTATCTCTCCATCTCTCTCTTTGTTTCTCCCTCCCTCTCTCTTTGTTTCTCCCCCTCTCTATTTTTCTCTCTCCTACTCCTTATTTTTCTCCCTTCTCTCTTTCTCTCCCTCCCTTCCTCTCTCTATTTCTCTCTTCCTCCCTCCCTCTCTTTATCTCTCTCTTTTCCCCTCTTTCTTTATTTCTCTCCCTCTCTCTCCTCTCCCTCTTTGTTCTCTTTTTCTCCCTAATCTCTTTATTTCTCTCCCTCCATCTCTCTATTTATCTCTCTCCTCCCTTCTCTTTTCCTCTTTCTCTCTCTCTGTTTCTCTGTTTCTCTCCCTCTCTCTCTCTCTCTCCACAAACAAAAAGCTAGAGAGAAGTGAAGAAATGTAATATTTTTGCTCGAAATATTAAAGAATCTTGATCACCACTTGATGCTAGGAGGCATATTCCACAGTGGATTTCGTGCCACGGTGGATTTCGTGAGGTTTTATGGTGGATTCAGTAAGATTTTATTACCGGGGCTCATACACAAAGTGGATTCTTTGTGCGAGAAGTTGATGGGGACGCCTATCCTTTTCGGGTGTTTTGTTAATTTTATGTGTACATGGGTGATTCCATAGCGGGTGATTCTGCAAAATACATATTTAAATTAAGAAACATTTATGAGTTTAGAGTGCGCACTCATGATAACTTAAGGTTAGGATTGATTTCTAACCAATTTATTTATGTAGCTGAAGACTGCTAGGTATTCACTTTTGTCAGTTTAATTGTATTATTTTTCTAACAATTGTGAATGCTTCAGTTGATGTGTGGAGCAAGCAGCGGTGGTAGTGGAAAGCATTGGAGGATAGCGCGTATTCAAAGTTATTGTCAATATTTTGATGGGCGCATACCTTAGGCATGGCGCCTATATTTTGTCGTGCTTATTTATCAAAGTGCTTGATATTTATTTATTATTTTCATATGCACATGGACGCACGATTTAGATATTTGTATTGGACATTGTATTTGGGTACACCTGACTTCTTGAGCGCATATTAGCTTTAATTCTTTATTGGCAAAAAAGCAAACTCAAAAGCTAAAGCGTGCTATTTTGTAATTTGGGCTATTATTTGAGCTTGAAGATGAATAATATATGAAATACATGCTTTGTGGAGCGCTTACACAAGGCATGGGGGGAGATTGTACCCAATTGGTCTCTTGCTCATATCGTCCAAGCTTTCTACATTGATTTGTGTGCAAAAAGTAGAGTTCTTTTGTTCTTGGGGACCTTCTGACGCTCACTACGCGCGCTTACAACATCCGATTTGTGTACCAGTGGTATCAGAGC
The DNA here is from genome assembly GCF_053477565.2 of Lygodium microphyllum. Taxonomy (NCBI): domain Eukaryota; kingdom Viridiplantae; phylum Streptophyta; class Polypodiopsida; order Schizaeales; family Lygodiaceae; genus Lygodium; species Lygodium microphyllum. The sequence continues at coordinate 77,389,338 of NC_141159.1, forward strand.
AAAGCTGAGATCGAGAGCTCCCAATCGCTTACCATCTTGCACGAAGGCAAAGCTCTTGGAACGATCAAGCTCCACAGTCAGTTTTATCGCGAACGATCGATACCAGCGTGTTCCTGGCAGTCAAGAACCCCCTTTTGCACTCTCTAATTGCGAAGGACCAGCTTGTGTAGGTAGAGGACCACGTGGACATCTCCTACACCAAGTCGTCTGTAAATAGTAAGCTCCATATCCAAAAAGCTTTAAAGCTTTAACTTAAAGCTTATCAAGCTTAATAGTAAGCTTTAAAAAGCTTGCTCCACGAAATTCATCAATCGGCGACAAGAATATGTCCTGGACGGCACCGGCACCGATTTCGTCACCAACATATTGACGTCCTCAAAAATCACGATTAGTTTAATTCACTAAAGCTCCTAAGTCTTCCAAGTCTTCTTAACTCTCAAGTCACAAAGGTCCATAAAAGACTTACTCAACAGCTCCCATAAAGGCAGTTCACACACAGAAGCACAGAATTAGTTTATTGCTCTCTGGTAGACTCTGTTCACACCTGTAGACTTGCGGAACCAGTTTCAGCAAGAACAGAAGTTCATACGCAGGCTATACGAAGATTATACGTAGTTTCTACGAAGATGGTTGTGACAACGAATATCGCAATTGCAAAGGACAAAGACCATAAAAGCCAAACAAAAATATACAAGCCTTGTATACCCATCTTTGAGCTACACTCATCCCGTTAATAAGATTTCAAGAGTGTGAGGTCTTTTGGATTTTACAAGATGACTTAAAAGAATATGGACGATTTTATGGATGAAGGTGATTTACCCGAACCAACGATGGAGCAAAAGTTGGATTTAATTATGATGCAGCTGGAAGAAGAACGAAGAGCTCGACAAGCTTTGCAATCTCAATTGGCCAATCTACAACGATCTACCACTGACCAAGATGGATCGCAACCCAAAGATCTTATACGACGTACCATCGATGCGACACTTGAAGCCCAATCCATCCGCCGCAAAGAAACAAAGATAAGTAAAAGAAACTTCAAATTTCGTACTTTCAATGGATTAGGAGATGGAAAGACTGTACTTGCTTTTATCAGTCAATTTGAGGATTACTTCCATGAAGAAACATATGCTGAGAAAGACAAAATTAAATGTGTCACTAACCATTTAGTCAATTGAGCATCCTTATGGTGGACTGTGGTCCGCAAGAGCATTGATTGTCCCACTACATAGGAGAGTTTCCAAAAGAAATTTTTACAGAATTTCCTTCCTCCTCAGTTCCATGAAAAAGCCATCAAGAAATGGGATCTTCTACAGCAAACACATTGCGAACCTATTTCTCAATACACTGAACATTTTTGGAATGCCCTACTGCAACTACACATGCTCGAAGATGTACCTGAAGCGACTCACAAATGCAAGTTTATGTCCGGCCTACTTGGACATTTCTATGCTGAAGTCAATATGTTCAAGCCAACAACCCTTGAAGATGCAATTTCCTTGGCTCATGACACTGAAGACAAGATTCACGGAAGAGACAAGCGACCATAACAATTTCCAACTAATGGTAACTATGGTTCCAAACAATTCAATTCAAATTTTCGAAGATTCAATCAAAGTCGTTTTCTTCCATCTTCATTTCGTAAGTCTCGGACACGACCACTTGCTTTGCCATCAAACACCAATCCAAACCCTAAGCCATCCTCACAGTCAAATCTCAACATTCCTAAACTTCCTGCCATTACTAATAATGTATCTAAATCCAAACCCATAGTTTGTTACAAATGCCATCAACCTGGACATCTAGCAGCCAATTGCCAAAAAAAAAAGCCACCTCTCCATATCAATTATCTTGGCGCAATGGAAGAAGAAGAACGTGAGGAAATGCCTGACTTTACGGAAGATGATGACGACATTGGTACTACTTCGGATACTTTGCCAGGTATGCCAACTCCCCATTCTTTGTTGACAATGAAATGTTTTGTGCATGGCAAAGAAAAGACTATTTTACATGATGATGGGAGCACACATGACTTTATTTCTGCAAAGTTAGTTAAAGAATTGAATTTACAAACTGTTTCTACACATTATCGCATCAAAGCTACATTCCTAGGCACAAGATATAATGGAACACAAGAGGTACATACTTTAGAAATTAAAATTGGTAAATATACTAAACGAAGAAATTTCCTAGTTGTACCTTTGCAGTCCAGTGACATTATCTTAGGAATGCCTTGGCGTCATCAGTATAATCCTGATATAGATTATTCTACGCATTCAATTAAAATTTATTTTCAAGGAAAATAAATCACATTGCATGGTATGCACGCTTCTAATAATTTTTCACTGCTTACTCATACTCAAGCTAAACGTGCATTACATAAAAGTAGCAAATCTTATTTAATATGGGTGAATGAACTTCAAGCTAAAGAAACACAGATGTATCCTAGGCATACACAATTTCTTGCCCAATTTCAAGATTGTTTTGCTGCTGATTTACCACCTGGACTACCACCTTCATGTCTTGAAGACCACAAAATAGATTAAATTCCTGGAACACAACTACCATGTAAAGCACCATATAGACATAACCAAATTGAACAGAAAGAAATTCAAAATAAAAAAGAGACATAACCAAATTGAACAGAAAGAAATTCAAAATCAAAAAGAGGAATTGCTTAACAGAGGATTAATTAGACCTAGTAGTTCTACATTTGGCGCACCTGTTTTATTAGTGAAAAAGAAGAATAATACTTATCGCATGTGCATTGATTATCGTGCCCTAAATAAAATTACTGTTAAGAATAGATATCCAATTCCTAGGGTAGATGATCTTATGGATAAAGTACAAGGATCTGCCATATTCAGTAAGATAGATCTTAAATCTGGTTATCATCAAGTAAGATTGGATAAATTTGATATATTCAAAACTGCATTTAGAACACAATTTGGACACTATAAATTTCTAGTTATGCCTTTCAGTCTAACTAATGCACTAGCTACATTTAGTTGTATGATGAATCACATATTTTTGAAACATCAGCATTGTGTCATAGTATTCTTTGATGATATATTGGTATTCAGTAAAAATGAGAATGAGCATTATGAACATTTACCTTTAGTTTTCAAGTTGTTAAAAGACAATCAATTATATGCTAATCTAGAAAAGAGTGTATTCTTCCAAACAGAAATTGAATATCTAGGAAATATTGTTTAATCAGAAGGTATTAAAGTCGACCCTAAAAAGATAGAAGCAATTTTAAATTGGCCCATACACAAAAATGTGCATGAGTTACGTTCTTTTCTAGGTCTTGCTAGTTTTTACAGAAAGTTTGTGAGGAATTTTTCATTACTTGCATTACCTTTGACAAAACTTTTAAAGAAGGGTATTGTGTATAACTGGTCTGATAATCAACAAAAATCCTTTGATTTATTGAAACATGCATTAACCCATGCTCCTGTATTACAACTACCTGATTTCAATAGACCCTTCTTCTTAGTAGTTACTGACGCTAGTGGATCTGGAATAGGAGCCGTCCTTATGCAAGATAATCATCCCATAGCCTACTCTAGTTGTAAACTCAAACCATTTGAACTTAAATATTCTACCTATGATAAAGAATTGCTAGCTGTAGTACAAGTCTTACGTCAATGGAAACATTATTTAATGGGATCTGAATTTATGATCAAAACTAACCAACAAAGTATTAGACATCTCCTTAGTCAACCACAAATATCTAACCGACACATTAAATGGGCTGCTTTTATTCAAAGTTTTCATCCCCTTATACAATATCAACCAGGAAAACAAAATGTTGTAGAGCTGACGCTTTGAGTAGAAGACCGATAATTCATGATATTTTTGTGATATCATTTGATTCCCTTATACCTATTAAAGATACTTATCATTAGGATCTTACTTTTTAAGCTGATTGGAATAAATTAGTTGCAAATAATTGGATTCCTATTGATTTGTTGTCTTACAATAATGGATTCATGTTTTATGAAAAAAGATTGTGTGTGATAGTTCCATTTCGATCATTTGTTTTGCATGAGATTCATTGTCCTCCATATCAAGGTCATAGAGGTATTATATCTACTTTGTGTACATTGACTGAAATTTTTTATTGGCCACATATGGACACTGATGTATCTAACTTTGTATCTGAATGTTTAGTTTGTCAATGAGTTAAAAGACACCACGGTAAACAATATGGTTTACTAATGTCATTATCTATTCCATCACGACCATGGGAGTAGATTTCAATGGAATTTATCATTGGTTTACCTAACACTAAAGCTAACCATGATATGATTTGGACTGTTGTAGACAGGTTTAGCAAACAAGCATATTTCATTCCATGCAAGAAAACTTTAACTGCATCTTAAGTTACTCAAATGTTTTTGAAAACTGTTTTTACTAACCACGGTTTACCAAAAATTATTATTTCTGATCGTGATTCTAGATTCTGTAATAATTTTTGGATTACTTTGTTTGCCAATTTAGGAACAAAGATTGATTTTTCATCTGTATTTCATCCTAAAACAAACGATCAAACAGAAGCTACTAACAATATTATTTTAGATCTTTTATGTGCTTACACCATTTCAAAACCACATACATGGGATACACATCTACATTTACTTTAGTTTGCATATAATAATACACCATATACAACTACAAAGAAAGCACCATTTGAAGTTATTTATGGATATAGATTGCCTACACTTGTTGCATCATTATCAAACAAAATTCAAACTGCTGATGATATTGCTAACATGCATGCCACTATTTTTGATGAAGTTAAAGATATAATTACCAAAGGCCAGCAATCATATACAAAACAAGAAAATAAGAAAAGACAAGCTATGAATTTTAAAGTTGATGATTATGTTTGGTTACGTATAGAAAAACGTAGATTACAAAGTGTAGATAAACACCCAGTAGTGAAATTAGCACCTAGATTCTATGGACCATTCAAGTTCATACACAAAATCAATGACAATGCATTTAAACTAGAACTACCACAACATTGGAAAATCCACAACACCTTCCATATCAGTTTATTACGACCCTTTAGAGGCCAATTACCTGTATACCCTATTTACGAAAAACCCTCCTTTATTAGATGATGAAACTGAAATCCTTGAGCATGAAACTATTATAGATACTGACTTTATGACCACTAGAACTAGCCGTATATATTCTAGATATTTGGTCAAGTTTAAAAACCATCCTATTGAAGAGGCCCAATGGATGCATGCTAGATACTTAAATGCTTTCCCCACATTGAGCTAATAGCAATTGAGGACAATTACTATCCCACCCCGGGGGTATGATGCCAGGAGGCATATTCCATAGTGGATTCCGTGCCACGGTGGATTTCGTGAGGTTTTACAGTGGATTCAGTAAGCTTTTATTACCGGGACTCATACAAAAAGTGGATTCTTTGTGCAAGAAGTTGATGGGTATGCCTATCCTTTTCGGGCATTTTGTTAATTTTATGTGTACATGGGTGATTCCATAGCAGGTGATTCCGCAAAATACATATTTAAATTAATAAACGTTTATGAGTTTAGAGTGCACACTCGTGATAAATTAAGGTTAGGATTGATTTCTAACCAATTTATTTATGTAGCTGAAGACTGCTAGGTATTCACTTTTGTCGATTTAATTGTATTATTTTTCTAACAATTGTGAATGCTTCAGTTGATGTGTAGAGCAAGGAGCGATGGCAGTGGAAAGCATTGGAGGATAGCGTGTATTCAAAGTTATCGTCAATATTTTGATGGGTGCATACCTTAGGCATGGCGCCTATATTTTATTGCGCTTATTTATCAAAGTGCTTGATATTTATTTATTATTTTTATATGTGCATGGGCGCATGATTTAGATATTTGTATTGGACATTGTATTTGGATATGCCTGACTTCTTGGGTGCCTATTAGCTTTAATTCTTTATTGGCACAAAAGCAAACTCAAAAGCTAAAGCATGCTATTTTGTAATTTGGGCTATTATTTGAGCTTCAAGATGAATAATATATGAAATACATGCTTTGTGGAGCGCTCACACAAGGCATGGGGGGAGATTGCACCCAATTGGTCTCTTGTTCATGTCGTGCAAGCTTTCTACATTGATTTGTGTGCAAAAAGTAGAGTTCTTTTGTTCTTGGGGACCTTCTGATGCTCACTACGCACGCTTATGGCATCCGATTTGTGTACCAGAGAATCATCATGAACTTCCAAAACATAATCAATATCATCCAAAACACTCTCAAATACTTCCTAGACATCACTCTAAATCCATCAAAAATCAATCATTTAGACCTAAAAAACAATAAAAATCAGTAAAAATTTGAGTCTTTTTTCACTCTCAACAATGGAGCTCGTCAAATTGTTGCTCCAGCTCCTCCAAGTATCACTTTGAACCACTGCACATCTAATAAAATCATGGAGAAGCTACGGTAATCCACCGTAATAATACTTTGCAAGTTTCCAAAATACTCCATCTCATCTATAACTGTGTTTGGATCCATTGCTCGTCGTCGGCTCTCTTGCTCGAACCTTGCTATGATACCACAATCCATTGTGGAGCACATTTTTTCAATACACTCCACGTGACAATGTTGTCTGTGCGACCATGCTGCACTATATATTTTATACTGTACATTGAAACACTCAAATTAGATGTCGCATATAAAATATAGATATGACAAATCCTAAACACCTCATCACCTTTGGACTACATCCCCTCGAGAATTCCCACTCTTCCATTGAGACCTCTGTCCCTTCACGAGATGCTATAGTCAAAGCTCCATGCAACCATCACGTTGACATAAACCGCGGCATCTCCTCCATGCCCTTGGGATATCAAATCGGTCAATGACGTGTACTACGTTAGAATTTAGATCGTGCTTCCTCTCGATCTTGCCTAGCAATCTAGTACTTGGCGAGCCACGTTTCCATAGAGGCATAGTGCAACATACAAAAGCGATTCACCTTCTCCTCCATTGTAGCATCCATTGTTTTTTCTACCCCATTTCCAACCACCACATCTCCAGTCAGTTTATCATCGTCCTTCAGCGACCATAGCATTTTGTTGTCTAAATCCACTGTTGGTAGCCATTGTGAAATATGAACTAGCACCTCAGACACCAATCAACCTTCAGCCATGCTACCTTCTGGCCGAGCTCATTGTCGCACAAAGCCTTTCAAGGTTTTCATGAAGCGCTCCAAGAAGAACATCCATCGCGTTTGGACAGGTCCAGCAATCTCCACTTCATCTACAAGATGCACAAGAAGGTGGATTTGTATTTGTATCGTGAGCATGCTAGTGGGCAGGTATTTCTCAAAGAGACATACCGTCTCCACTACTCCCCGCCTCGTGGATTCAATAGAGGATGTCTTAATCTCCTTCTGTGAGATCCATTGCACCAAAGTCGATAACCTGTAAATATCCCCGCGTATTTCTGGAGTAAGACATCCTGCGATCGCGATCGGTAGTACAAACTGCCACAAATGAGAAAGCATAATGAATAATGGCTACACTCCAAATAGCAAAATGCGCACGCCAATTACAATCCATTCGTAGTACAAACATGACATAATGAATAAGGAATCTTCGGCTCGGTCTTGTAATGGACGGCGTGAACCAGTCGGAGTGCTGATAGACTTGACTACTTGCTTCACAATGCGCTCTTCTTTAGTGAACAGAACCCAAGGAGCGCGAGGTAGCTACATGTGACCATCAGTACTTGTCTGTGGCCAAAGCACCTCCATCTTACCTACATCCTTCAAATCCATTCGTGCCCCTATAGTGTCTCTCTTTCCTGTGATGTAGTCCCATAGCAAGTTGTCCACATTCTTGAAAATATGCATGGGATCCAACAAGTGGTTGACCTGTAAGTGGATCCAATATGGCAACTCGTAGAAAACTGAGAACCGTCGCATTCTGTTTGGATGTGACTCCGTGTGGACCATTTTCAGCTTGTACCATCTTGCGGCGTTCATACGTGTTGGAGGTCGTCCAAGAAAACCTTCCCTGAGTTCATGATCCTCTGGCAAGAAAGCGGCGTGTCCTTGATATACCATCTTCTTCATGGTTTGTGACCTTCGGGAGTCTAACTGTGGCCCGCACAATGGACATGCATGATAACCTGAGGTCACCAGACCTGTTCCAACACCACGACCCAGTGAATACAAGCTTGAACGAGATAAAATATAGATATTACCAATGAGAATGGAGGCCTATTCACCTAAGCACTCTCTGAATCCCGGAAATTCATACATCATCCACATGAGAATGGCTCAAATATTGGTAGACCGCTGACCATCGCGCTTGCTCATATCTTGCACAATGATCCCCGCCTTCCACAAAATCTTAAGCTCATCAACTAATGGACGAAGATACACGTCCATATTTTTGAATTTGTAGCAGCTGGGGATGAGTAAGCTAACGATGAGATGTCCTTTCTTCATAGAAATCCATGGAGGGATATTGTAGTTGACAAGGACTATAGGCAACACACTGTAAGAAGTTGACCGTAGATCGAATGGGTTCATGCCATCCATTGCAAGACTGAGCCGAAGATTCCTTGGCTCTCGGGCAAAGCCTTGGAAGGTAGAGTCAATGTGGCTCCATGTGCGTGAATCCGCTGATATTCCTTGAACTCCATCCGTGGACCTATTCTGCACATGCCACGTTGTCAAGCTTGCCATGCCGGACATAAGAAACATGTGGTTTATGCAGGGGATAAGTGGAAATTGTCTGAGAACTTTTTGAGGGATGGTTTTCCCTTGCAAGTCCTATCGATACTTGTGAGCACCACACTTTGGACATGCCTCCATAGTCTCGTATTCTCTTCGAAACAGTATGCAATTGTTGATACATGCATGGATGTTGTTGTAGTCCATGCCAAGCTTTCATAAAACATGTTGTGCATCATCACGAGACTTAGGCATGGTATTTGCAGGTGGTAATATATGATATTTCAATAACTTGAAAAAAATCATAAACACCTTGAAAAAGTACAAATGTTTTTAATAATAGTGTCGAAAAAAAAATCAACAATGCGTATGTACAAGGTATTTGAATAGTTAGGTCACACTCGCATCGCTCCACCCGTATTTTGCTTGCACACTTAAGAGTGCAAGTAGTGTCTTCAGGAGAGATACTCGGCACCCATCATATAATGGTATGGATTGTTCCTCTCTAAGTGGATCAGAAGTCTCGACATCCATGGGAATCAATGCATCGATCATTGCCTCCATCTCAGGCTCCAAGATTGTAGGTAGGTCTGAAAGGCTGCATGTCTCCTTTGGCATTGACGGTATAAATTGGCCTTTCAAGTGGTGGATTGGCTCATGCACTCCATCCATCGCACACCCACGAACTCTTCTAATTGGACCCAAAGGGTGCACTCCTCCTTGGATTGATAATTGATCTAACCCTTTCTTATGCTTCCTTATTGTGTAGTAAGAGTTCTTTCATATTTCTATATCTAAACCAACTATTAACTATATGATAGTTGGTATTCAAGACAAGTTTTGATTTGGAAAGAAACTTTTCAAAAAAGCCATACCATAATTATTATTATTGTCACATCTACTTAGTGGAGTTGGACAAATAATTAGATCATATGAAGGAGTCTCTCCAAGTGTTGACTTTGCTTCTTTACTCTGTGGGGTGGTAATTACTCAACGCTCCTTGTTTTGCAAAATTGCAAGGCTTGGACCCTCCTCTTTAGAGCTCACTATGGATCCTGATGAGGAACCATCTTCAGAAGATATTGTATTGGCATCCTCATTGACAAAAGCCTTCACGTTTTTCATTATCTCTGGACCTTTCTTCATCATAGACTCATAAAACTGATAAAATTCATGGAGAATTTGGGGGTCCATACTATGCCCAACGAGAAATTTAAGATCCTGGCAATAGTACAAGATCAACTCATTATCAAAATTTTGAGATTCCAAAGACAAAAGATACTATGTAATGCAAAGTAAAACCGAAATCCAAGACATACACTTCTTTTATACTTACTTGCTATAAAAAACTTGGATGACTTAAAACTTATGGATGTATAAAGTATTCATTAATCACTTTACAACACCATCGATGATAGCTTTGACACACCATTAATGGTCACATTTCTTCTCTTTATTCCTATCTAAGGTTCTTGAACTTTGAAAATGAAATCCCATGTATAAAGACAATTATCCTCCTTATTTATCTTCCATTTTTTCTCATTCCCACTATAAGCACATAACCATCCAACTTGAACACGTTTTTGTTCTTGATCTATCTTGTGTACTATGGCATGTGCAAAATTGCTATTTACTGAGTCACTTGAATTTTGTGGAGCTCGTAGTAATATTATATCTCATTCTTCTACCCATGGGGGAATACATCCTATTGAACCAGGATGTAGTAATCTTGCTCAGTGCTATAAATCTTTGGTTTCACATGCAATAATCCTATTTCCAATAGAAAGAGGAATAAACTTGTGAAAATATAACTCATTGGTCTTATACCATTCCAATTGTACACAAGTTGATTTTCTCAAGTACACATCCTCGTAGTTTCGTCTACAAAAAGAAGAACCTCAATTATATCATTTTCAACTCTAATGCAATTTTGTAATAATTGGCACCCACAAAGAGTATAAACTTCTCTCTCTAGAATACACCAAATATAGTTTGTATTTGTGCTTTCCAATGTCCTATTGTTGGTTGAGAGATGATTTTTGAGCCCGAGAGATGCTTAATATTTACCAAAAAACTCTGAATTTCAAGGGAAAAATAAACTCCATCGAAGGCGACAGCTGCAGTCAGTTCGATTTTGAGTGGCAAGTTAGAAAGACGGGTTTTGAAAGTGCTTTAAGATACATCAACTGATGGTTGCAGATTTTTCATAATTTTTCTAACTACCCGATTGGACTTCAGGAGGTGCCTGGTAGTGAGGGACTTTGAGACAAGTTTGCAAAAAATTTTAGTGTGTAAAACAAGCACCAACGTGGGAGATAGGCCGAAAAAGAGGGCGAGTAGGGAGAATTAAGGGTGTGACCATTGGGGAGCCCTTAGGCCCCATTATTTGATGATGGGGGAGAGGGGAGGATTTTTCAGTCACGCGCTATAGACAACGACGCCCTCATGGCACACGATAGGAAATTGGGGGAGAGGGGGGGCTATAGGCCATCCCTCACCTGAATGTGCCCCCCTGATCTGATTGCATCCATAATCTACTAAATGTTTTCGCTCCCCATTGCCGCCTCCGCCCGTGAAATGACTGTCCAGATGGTCTACAAAAAATCTAGTCTTTCTCTCCATTTAATCCAACACAAGTTTTTCTCCATTTTTTAGTTTTTGTCCATTTCTTCACTACAAAAACTAAAAAATCAAGAATCCAACACAAGTCTCGGTTCGTCAATTAGAGGTCGTTTGACCCTCCATTTAATCCCCGCAAGGTTCTGCGTTATAAAGCAGCTACTGGATCAGGAAGCTGTAAAGTGTGTGGGAGAGGCTAGGTTGATGGAGTTCAATGCCACGAAGCCGCTTGTCCAATCCGATTGCAAATCGAAGTTTGTTTGGGCCTTCAAAATTGAAAAATCCACTTGCGGGACAGTGTGAATACAAAAATATAAACCGGTTATTTTAATGTTTTAAATCTTAGGCTTAATAAAATCCTTGAAACTAATGCAAAAACTATCGAATAGAGGGAAGCCTCAATGCGCTTCCTCATTTTTGCTCGTTGCCTCTTCGATTCAAACCCATTTGGAGAGAGAGAGGGAGATTCTCAATCAAGGCAGGGAGAGAAACAAGATGGCTGCAAGCTTGCCTGTTTTAATGGAGGATTTAAAAATCTCATTTTTTAGTTTTTCTCTCTCCTCTCTCTCTCTCTCTCCTGCAAGGGGCAGTTCCTACGTATGAAGAAGAATGAAGTCCGGTTGGTGAATGCTCGTCCGGCATGGTATCTGATTGATCCAAACCAAAGGTGGGCTGAAGATGACAGTGTGGAGGTGGGCTGAGCGTTAAACGGGCCCTGATTTGTAGACCTGCAACAAGTTTCGAAACCCAAAATAATAAAAAATACACGGTAATGACATTTTTACAAAGAAAATTACTCTTTTTTCGCATTTGATGAGGTTAGCAATGTTCATATGGGCAAAAAATTGATGGACATGTTGTTTGCTATTGGTTTTAGTCTTTCATAATAAAAAAATCAGAAAATATACACTTAAAGTGTAGAAAATAATGGGAAAAATCCAAAAAGCATGGTTTTTAGAGTAAAAATTGGATTTTGGGCTTAAAATGGGAAAAGCATGAAACAAAACACCAATAAAATGTACATGTTTGTTGTTTAAAGACTCAAGAGCCATAGCTCTGAAATAATGCTAGCTTTCTTCCATTTTGAATGATAATAAATAAGGAAAAATAAGAAAAAGTGCTATTTAAAAGGGAAAAAAATAGAAAACGGACAAGAAAAATTATGGAAAATTATGGATGTGTCTATGAGTGTATAATGAGGATAAAGCATGAGGGGTTGCTTTAGGTTATGGATGACACACGCCACATGGTATAAAATCTTGGATTGCAAAGCAATTGTCTTCCTAGGACATAACTTATACGTGGAGTGGAAAGGAGCCTAAGCTGTAAGTTTGTTGTATGGTTTCCTTGGGACTATTTAGTGAGGATCTATATATTCTTAGATCATACAAAACAAGAAAAGAGTGGATTTTGTGCATTATTTTTTATATGTTAGGTAGTTCATCTTGGGGCCAACCCCCTTGATGTAGGAGCTGCGGACAGTCAGTCGAGAGGTGCTTCCCTATGTTTGTGATACGAGGTGTTATACCTATATGTTATAGGATCTCCCTATGAGGAGAAGGAAAGATAAATGTTGGATTGTGTCCTATTACAAACAAAATTAATATTAGAGTTTATTGTAATGTGATCCTTAGACGCTCCTGGTCCTAAGGCCGTATGGGATGTCTTGTGTGTCTTAGAGGTTCGAGAGCCAATTTTGGGCCCATTTCAGGTCCTGACATTGGTGCTTGAGAATCATATTCATAATCTTTGAGAACTACATAATCTCCGCTATGATACACCTCTCCCTTGTTAAAGACCCATTTATATTTTGTCACTTCTAAAGTTCTCAACTATTCGTCTGATAACTCAGAGAAGGTTTGAAGATATTGAAGCTTCTCTGGAGTTACAACTCTATATACTCTTTTCTTGGGTGCTTTTGCTATGCCATGTTCTCTTAAAGTGATATAGCAGGGTGCATTGTTTTGAAGGTGTATCAAACATTGAGTCCATATCTCCTTAGCCTTGATGACAGAAGATACTTCTAAAAGGCCTTGAGCATGCCAATAATCATATTCATATGATGAATGGGTATCAAAAGAAAATCCATGGGGAGGCCTAAGAACTTTGTGAAGATCTCTAAGTGCTCTTTGGTGGGGCAAGTCTCTATCACTATCAATGCACATTGCATGAAACACATCATTTTTTTTTTGTAAAAGTGGACTTAAGTAACCTCATTGTTTCAGTTGTTCAAAGAGATGTTCACATATTGTGATATATATCTTTCAAATTCATGACACTAAAATATGTCATGTAGACCATGTCTGATGACATCATCCAAAATTTCTCCAAATCCTATAATGAAATAAATAAAAGCTTACTTAAGTTACAAGTACTTGTTAATAATATTAGTGGAGTAACATAGAAACATATTGTGCTTACAATACTGACCTGCCACATGCTCTAAAGGAGATGAGTTAGGTCTGAGTGCCTCCTCTCCAAATGAGTAATAAACTCTTAACAACTTTGATATTTTCATTAGACCAACCATTGTCACGTGTAAAGTTATAAAAAAAGTGGGCAATGCCAATCAATAGAAGACCTAATTCATACATGTGCTTTGGTATATCCTGAGTGACAAAAAGTATATAAGGGAGACACCATTGTATAAACTTTTGATTCTCTTCAGCTTTGAAGCTATCATGGTACTTACTTGGTGAATGTGACCAATGCCCATAGTGAATAGAGGGAGGAGCATGTTTGAATATTGATTGACTACAAGAGTCAAATAAATTTTTTGTTTTCGAGCTCGCTTCTCTCATTAAGGTGGATATATACTTGTGGAATACATTTAGACTGAGTATACGCATTGTATCATATATCGAATCACATGACAAGTAGCCATATAGATCATGAAGTCTCCATAAGATTGACTCCCCGGATAAATGTGCTGTCTTCAAAATAGCCTCTTTCTTAGTTTGAGTGAAAGCTCTTTTTGCTTGTGAGACAGCTTCTATCATCTCTGATATTCTTCTTTTTTGGGCCGATATCTTGCTTGGTAACAATTGTTGTCATATATGTAACACCCTTGGAATGATGTGTTGCTACAATCTAGTGATGCAATAGGTTTTTCTTGATGAAAAAAATATTGTCCTCCATCCTTGAAAATGCCTATTTTACATTGTGCAAGGTGATCTCCAATCACCATCATCAACATGACACGAACCTTACAACATGTGGAGAATCCATGGGGATTATCAAATATTTCTTGGAAATCATAGTTAAAACACAAAATAAATCCCATCCACAAACAAGTGCTCCAACTCTTCAACTAGTGGTTTTAAAAAGGCTTCAAATACATCTCCACAATTTTTGATGATTTTTTTGCAACTCAATGGCAAAAACAAAACAAGTATTACTTTTTATGTCAATTTTCGTCGAGAGTTAAGGATAAGAATTTCAATAACACCACAATCTTTTTGAGTAGTTCGTGATGCCTCGAATCCATCCAATGTATTAACTAAGTAATGTTCCTTGGATCTCTTTGCAAATCCAATATCACATTTGTTATGTAACAATTTAATATGAATTGCCATTTCAAAAGACATTGGAGGTTGAGCACTTTATACCTTGCACGAAACTTTTGTGCATTTGATTGATAGGTGGCACTCCTTGCATGGAAAGTGGTACGTGTTTTGTAGCTCATTCCATTCATCTTGCAAAGCATGAGACCTTGCATTGCTTGGAAATGTTGCATGTGTTTTTCCACATTATGGATTGTCACATACCACATGTAACTCATATGAAGTATTTGGGTTCCAAAAATCTTGTACCTCTCAACATTTAGAACTATCCCAAAACTCAAAGGTGTGTTATGGATGTTCAATTACATCCTTTCCAAGCCATCTATCTTTCTTATGCCACATCTCAAGTAGTTCATGACAACATGATCTACTTTTAGCGAGTAACTCAATCTGCTTTCCTATTGGTATGTAGTCAAACACAATTGTCTCTCGCCTTAGAGTCTCACATTGAGGACACTTCTCACAACAACATCCACAATCTCATTGAATAACCTTCTTTAATTGATTGCTCTATCATACACAATAAACCATACTTCCCACATAATTATCCTCATTTGATGGACGAAGTAGATTGGGCTGATGTGTATTGGTGGATGTCCGCATACATAACGTGTAATTCTTTGCTTGAACCATGACAAGATGGTTAAATAAAGAATTTAATTGGTCCCAATTTTGTGGGACCTTAATTCCCAAGAGATACCCATTCCATTACTAGGGAGCTGTATTAGGAGCTTTGCAAGACAAGTCGCCTTCTCATTACTCTTTCGATCCCCAATACCACCAAAGAGTATTTCTAACATCTTTTCTTGTACCTTTAATGAGACATTGTGTTCATCCCATAGTGCTTGTAATTCAATTATACTCTCCATGTTTTTTTTTCTAATGTTTCTTTTGAAAGCTCCATCAGAAGTATTATTGGTAAAATTTACATCTTCATGCACTTTTGTATTATCCATGGGGACATCATCCACCTATATACTATTGAATCATGTGTCTTCATCCCCGTGTTCTACATGCACATAACATGTGTTGGCTTCTACACTTTCAGCTTGCAAGTTTTCTTCATCTCTATCTATAACATTGAGACCAAGAGAAATACCAAAATTCTCAAATTTCTCTTTTAACTTCTTATGTGATGGATGCCCAAATAATGGGACAAGCCTCTTTGCTAAGGACCCCAATTGGATAATGAAATTTCTACATCTTCCTCTAGAGGATATGAAGGACACCATTTTTCTCAAACAGATGCGCAACTGCTCGGGCGTCAGTTGCAAGACACTAGCATGCATACTATTTTTTTTGGAGTCTCTTGGTTGACTAGATCAATGATTAGGTATATCATATCATGCATAGTTTTAGTTTTGAGGTTAAGAGTATGATAAGAGCTTGGGTCCCTACTAGTTGTTAATGGAGTGTGAAGCTCTCAGCTACTCCTTAGCTGTATATAGCTTAGACCTAGGCCTATGGATTTGGAGCTAAGTCAAGGGTTGAGCAATTATTGGTCTAAGATAGTTTTGTGATTTTGGCCTTTTCTCCCTTCTTATTTGGTTTGTGAGTTCTTGGCTCCTTGTGTCTTTATTAATTCTTGAAAGAATTAAGTCCACAAGTTCTTTAACACCCCAATTTCCAATGTACAAAGTGCTTCATATGCTTGATATGCATGCTTCTAATATGAAGGCCTAGATATAAATGTAAAATGCAAGATTTTGAAGGGTACAACTACCTAAATTAGAAGTTAATGCTTTGCTGACTAAATGCAGATGCCCTAGTGCTCTAGCTCACATACTTGAGTCCATTTACAAAATGTCTATGTATGTTTCATGGTTTGTCAATGCCTATTTGCAAGGTGTAGAATCCTAGGTGTTATGTAGCATATGGGTATGCTTGATTCATAATGAAACCTCATAGATTCTCAAACGTTCTTGTAAGTATGCCCCATTGCACACAAGTGCATGTGGCTTCATACGTTGTCAGAGCCTTTGGGGTTGAAAGTCTACCGTAGGGGTAAGAGACAACAAGGTGAAGGGAGATTCAGGGAGAGGAGAAGAGAAAAGAGAAGGGGTTCAAAGAAATAGAAGATGTAGAAGAATACTCACAGAAAGAAATAGAAGATGTAGACGAATACTCACAAAGGTGAAGCCTTTTAGTTTTTTTTTGCATTATGAGAAGATCAAACTCTTGTAAACAAAAACGTGCATAAAATAATACACTCCTCTATGTTGCAATTGCCAATTTGATGCTTCCATTGCCTCCAAAAGGGGATTAAAATAGCAGGACACCTGGTTAGTATTCTGCCAGATCACTCCTTCTTCATCTCCCACTACAAAGTGATGTTCATTTCCTAAAAATAACGATCATTCGTCGTGCGATTTTTCCAATCCCTCTTTTTACATAAAATCCTCCAAAATGGCTGAAAGATTCATGCTTTCTTTTACATGTCATCCTAATTTAGAAGTTGTCTATAAGTTTATGGATTTTTACAAGAGATAATATCTAAAATATCAAAAATTGACTAAACTTATCCAAAATTCTAATATTTTTGGACCATGGACACTAACACTAATGTCTAAAATGGCATTGACTCTCTAGATCAATAAGAAAACCACACTCTAGATTTTTTCACATGGTGTGCGCATATAGCAGCATGATAAGGTACGGTTGCTCATGTTTCCTTGTGGTTCGCTATGTGTGGCTAAGTGCATCTATGTATATGAGTGGTGGATTTTTTCATGCACTTAATGAATGGCTACAAGGCTAATTCCATGTGCACTAAACTCTCATGGATAGGGTTGAAGAGATGTGAACACAGTGAGATACACTACACAGTTCTTTGTGTGGATACACATAAGTGCATACCATCAAACTTAGAATGGATGCTTTGTAAAGTCGGTGTGTGTAGAGGTGGAGAGGCTACCGGAGCACACTACAATATACGAGTCATCTAGCAACATTTAAAGGAATGAAATTATTCTATGTTAGCTTAAATTGATTGAGGGTTTTCTAAGTTACTCAATGTGTGGTAGAACCACAATGCAATGTTGCGAGATAAGTGTGGTATTGTAAGAATGGATGTACTATGATGGAAGCACATGTAGAAGATGTACTTTAATGGATGAAAACTTAGAATGGATGCTTTGTAAGGTCGATGTGTATAGAGGTGGAGAGACTACTAGTGCACACTACAAGATATGAGTACACTACAAAATTATACAAGCAAACTTAGAATGGATGCTTTGTAAGGTCAATGTGTATAGAGGTGAGAGGCTACACACTACAAGATACAAGTCATCTAGTGTAATATATCAAATACTGAAAGTTCACACATGAACCTCCTATTAAGGTTAATGGGAATTTTGTTTTTCTTCCCGTCGACGACGGTCATGCTGGAGGGGGAGAGGGAAATAGAAGGGCCAGCAAGCTCCTCACTGGAGCTTGCTCAGCCTTAATGCCATGCGCGCTGACATGAAGGAGAGGAATCATTCCCCCCTCCCCCCTATTTAACCAGAAGGGGGCCGTTGCCTTGAAGAAGGAGGTAGCAGGGTGTGGGCTGCCATGACGCTAAACAGAGGGGCTATCATTATCGACATGGTCGTGTGAGAGAGGGAAAGCTGGGAGGAGCATCGGCGAGACCCGTCACGGCCACCATTTGGGCCTGCTGCTAGCAAGCCGCCGCCTTCATTTTGCCGTCTATCGACGGCCTTATTACCCTCCCTCCCCCACGTAACCTTCTGGAAGTTCAGAAGCTTCCAAGGGGGGGGCCTTCTTAAGCCCCCTTCCTCTGCCTCATCAAATCCCCTCCCCTCGGGTTTAAAATCCTCTTAAGCCACCTTTATTTTGGGCTTATCACCCTTCTCCCCCCCCCCCGTGTTTAAAATCCTCACACGCCCCTTGGCCCTTTCCCATGGATGTTGGAAAACAACCCTCCCCCCCTGCTTTTAAAATTCACTTAGCCCCCCTTTCCGTGTCTTATAAACCCTTAAACCTATAGACCCTCATCAGCTGGAAAGAATATAAACGAAATAACGTGTCATCAGCTGGAATATAGACCCTCATCAGCTGGAAAGAATATAAACAGATCAGGATAGTCGAAGAGAAGGCACCAAAAATACACTGCCTTGTGGCACCAGCAATACCACAGGCCTTTAAGATAGATGAAAAGGTAGCTTGTTCCCCCTTTACATCCTTCTTTTGGTATCTTTGAAATAGTTCAAGAGTCAGAAAACCCTGTCCATGTTGAGCATATCCAGCAAAAGCATCGTGTTCCATGACACTATGTCTTGATAGACCAAATTGTCAAACACATTGCGTGCCTCGTTAAGGCACCCACATTTAGCATACATGTCAACTAAGGCATTTCCTACTGCATGATCAGATTGCAATCCAAGCCTAATAATCTGCTCATGTATCAGCAAGGCATTTGTTCAAAGAGCTCAAGTGCAGAATGGCCCTCCCCATGCTGCACACAGCCAACAATTATAGCATTCCAGGACCAAGGATCCCGGACTATTAACCTATTAAAGACTTTAAGTGCATCTTTCAACATCCTGCATTTTATATACAGATCAACAAGAGTGCCTACAACAACCAAATCTTCTTCAAGTTTACTGATAATGATATGACTATGTATAATTATGCCTTGACCAAGGTCTTCAATGCTGCCACATGCTTTCAAGGAACTTGAAAATAGAAACATCATACAAATCCACCAGTGAAGATACATACTGAGAGATTCACTGGGACATCCCCAGTCTCAGAGCTTTAATCAGGAAACGCAGTCTCAGGGCCCTTCAAATCCAAGCCAAGGCCTTTCAAAACCTCAAATTTGTGCTGCAATATAGATGTTGAATGCAAAATCACTTCTGGATCAAACATGATGAATCTGTGCATGGCCTCAACTTGCAATCCATTATATTTCTCAATAAGTGTCATAATAGGCTTGACGTATCTCCGAACATCAGTTGTGAGTATGGAAGGATGCCGTTTCACAACCGTGGCCACCACCTTCTCAGGAAACCCTAATTCTTGAAACTCTATTAGATGCCATTTTAACGTCTCCAGCTTCGATTGTAACTGGAGAATGCTTCCACCAAGATATGTGTAATCAAGCCCGAGGTCCTTGTAAAGTTGTAGCTTCTGCTTGATGTTCTCCACCCGGAGTTGGAGAATCCCTGGCGCACTGCGTACGACACGAGGCCCCACGAGCTCAATTATCCCTGCCACCTTGCTCAGGGGTACACCACAGAGGTATGAGAAGAAGCGAGGTAGCATCTGCATGCGCTTGAGTGCAGATAAGGGAACCCTTCAGAAAGGAAGATCTGAACCTTCTGAGGTAGATCAGGGGGCATGTTATCTATATATAGTTTGTCTATATATAGCACCCCTATTAGCTATATATAGACAAACTATATATAGATAACAAGGTTGAAGGCCTGAAGGGAGAGGTAGCTTCACTTACCCCCGACTGCTTGCTTGACCCTAACCAAGGGGGTTGTTAACCGCGCTGGGCAAGTGGACCGAACCCACCACGAGAGGTCTCTCTTTTGAGCGCTACTTGGAGCAGGAGGATGCTTGGGTGCCAGGGGGGCTCTGTCCATAAATCCCTCGCCTTCCGGGTCCTGCACAAGAGGCTAACGTGACTCGGGATTGGATCTTGAGACCCGCATACTAGTCTACAGGCGGAAACTTGGATTAGTGATCCTTGTGGATTGTTGGATAGCCTTTGTGCGGATTGTGGATAAGCCTACGGGCTGGACTCTTTGTATTTCAAAGATAAATATGATAACCTGTTAATAAGGAACTTGTCTGATATAGTTTTTCTATGTCAATGATAAGTTTACGTGAAGGAACTAATGCCTAATGGGTTAATTAAAGAAGCTGGTTGTTACATGTCCAACTAATGTGTTAGGTAATTAAATAACTAAAACAACCCGAGGAAAGTGCGGAGGATGGGCCATAGGTCCATCCTACGGATGGGTGGTCCCGGTTGGCTAGGAACTTTTCTCAAATCACGTTGGACAGTAGGAAGATCATCAAAGAACACGAAAAACAAAAGCGTTGACCTAGAGTTATGATTGAACCCGATTTACGCTGTTTTAGGGGGAACCAAATGGGACTATGGCTTATGGTAGAGAGGTTGATCTTTGCATCCCCCTCGTTTCCCATTATCCTTGAACCAAGTGCAGCGTGAATCTGCTTCGGACATGGCATTTCTGCATAAAGTAGTCGCTTGGGTCCGACGCTAGTTGCTGTTAGGAAATGACCAATAAGGAAAACCCTAATTTAGGTCGATTCTAAGTGGGAACGGCCGGAATACTTCCGCTGCGTGGTAGACGTGGAGAGCCCTAGATCGCAAACCCCGTAACATTCCATGGGAGTGCCGCGCGGAGCTTTCTAGACACCCTTTCCGATGGATTGCTAAGACGTGTCCTGAAGATACAAGTGGACACATTATAGTTGGTATCAGAACCGCGACCAACAACGGAATTGTTTTTATGAAATCTTAATAAGATGAAGTAAAGCAAATGTTGCTGTCCAAACATTTCCTTACCTTCAATGCTGTCTTGCAGAATTATGAAGCGTGGAACAAGTTCTTGGTATTTCGAGTCATGTTTATGATAGCAATGCATTCTCCGCATTATAGACAAAGGGTTGAGATGATGAACATCCTAGAGCAAATCTATAATCCATCACCTTTGTACATAGAACAAAGATGGACGGGTGCTTCAGGAATCTACTATATAGCCGCCCACCGGTTTGCTTACCTACAAACCAACCTAAAAAGGATCAAGTGGTTGAAAGACCTGAAAATCGTGAAGCTGTTCATTTTTGTGGAAGCTCACATAAACTCAAATTTACATATTCAAGGTCGGAGGGTTGAGATGAACTCAAATGTATATGAGGAAGTAACCCGTGTAATCCTCGCCGATAGGATTAAAGTGTTGGGCTACCATGAGAAGAATGGATTCCAATAGAAAGGATATCTTGAACTTCCATTGACTTACCGATTCCCGAAGATCCATGTCCCGAAACCATATTATTATACAGTTCCTATAGATAAATGTAATATAACGTTGTTCTCCCCAAACTAACTATAACAGCTGGCTTATCATCACAAGAAATGTTGTATTTCAAAAGGGCTATGCCCATATAAATACGAATAAGATTTCCTTTTATCAATGTCTGATTGTGCATGAGAATTGATAAAAAGTTAAGTAGCTACATTGCTTACGTGATAGCAGAATTGAAGATGATGTAATATAAATCAATAACGATTATCGTATAATAATGTTAAGAAACCTTTATCCAGGCACAACCCTAGGTACAGATTCCTAGTTCGCCTCCCACATCAAGTACTGCTGTAATCTAGGAGAAGAAGTTTCTTCTCAAACAGATCAAGCCGCCCGAGTTTGACAAGAGAGGTAGGTCCGTCCAAGCTGACGCTAAAATTTGGATTGAATCCATGGAGAATTACTTCGAAGCAGTCGGGACTGCACCCGCCAATCAGGCTATGCTTGCCAAGCTAAAGCTCACCGGCGAAGCTAGGCTTTGGTGGAAGAAATGGTATAGGGATCAAGGGATCGCGAAGGGATCCGTCACCTAGGAGAAGCTGAAGAAAGCCGTGCAGGGAAGATACTTGCCACCTGCATATCACACGTAGAAAATGAATGAGTTCTACGAGCTAAAATAGTTGGGACTCACTCTTGATGCATACTACTCTAAATTAATCTCACTTTTAAAGTATGCGCCGCAGATGGACATGACACAGCAGGTGTCCAAATTTTGTGCTGGTTTAAATCCACTAGTAAATACACGTCTCGAATCTATGTGTCCATCATATCTTCAGGACGCACTCATTTGAGCTGCGCCTATAATTCAGGAGGTGCAAGCTAGACCAAGGGGTAACAAAGCTTGGTCTTATAATGACCCGAATAGAGGAGCATTCAGACCTCAGATAAAGAGAGTTCAAGTTCATAATCAGGGACAAAGAAAGAAAGAAAGGACAAAAAACATCAACAACTTTGTTCCTACTCAAGGCAATAGCCGAAACCTCCGTTGTTTCCACTGCAACAAACACGATCACTTCAAGATGCAATGTCCCAAGCTTGGTGGAGGACATCGCCAAGCGCCTTTCCAAGGAACGAGCCGTGGTCAAGGAGCTGCTAACCGAGGCAGAGGAAGAACTGCCTGCATTGCCAATAGGCAAATGTGCGAAGAAGAAGAAGAAGATCCGACCATGGAAGCAGAGTTTGAAAGGGCAACAATCCATGCCGCTCTACACAAGAAAGGGCTGAATCGCCAATTCTCGATGATTCAAACACTTTCAGACTATCAAGGTAAAAGTTTCGAGACCTTGATTGATTGTGGTAGTACACATTTCTTTATCTCACCAGCATGTGCAAAACGATTAGGAATAGCCACAGTAGAAGCACCTACCCTGCTTGTGGAATTGGTAAATGGTCGTGAGGTTACGTGTACCAAGCAAACTGTTAAGGTGGAATTCTTTCTGGGAGGGAAGAAGACTTCAGTCAAATTCAGAGTCATGAACTTAGGTATCCACGAGTGTCTACTCGGAATGGATTGGATTAAGCCGAATGACGCCCACATTCATTGTGGAAAGGGTCAAGTTTCCTTTCGAAACTCTGAAAGGGAATTAGTCACAACCCAAGGTGAGGCTGGACTGCCAAGAATCCAATTGGCCAAAGTATCTCGGATCATATAAGGAGTCAGAAAAGGATTACCTCTCTACTTGATCAAACTCAACAAGTTAGATCAGAAACAAGAGTTTAATGAAGGATCTCTTGGCTAAAGAAATATGCAAACGTATTCCCTAAAGAGTTGACAGAGCTCCCGCCTCAAAGAGAAGTGGATCATGAGATTAGGTTAGTACCTGGAGCTGCGCCAACTGCAAAGAGACCTTATAGAATGTTCATACCCGAAGCAATTGAGTTGAAGGAACAACTCAAGCAACTACTAGATCAGGGCTACATCCGGCCTAGCAGTTCACCATGGGGAGCTCCAGTATTGTTCTAGAAAAAGAAAGATGGGACACTTCGACTATGTATTGATTACCGAGGGTTGAATCAATCAACAGTCAAGAACAAGTACCCTATTCCTAGAATAGATGAGCTTCTTGATCGCCTTCAGGGTGCAAATATCTTCTCCAAGATTGATCTCAGGCCGGGTTACTATCAGATAAGGATCAAGGAAGAAGATATCCCAAAGATGGCCTTCAATACAATATATGGGCACTTTGAGTTTCTAGTTATGTCGTTCGGACTTACAATGCACCTGCCACATTCAACAGGTTAATGCAATATATTTTTAGGCCATATCTTAATGATTTCGTGCTTGTCTTCTTCGACGACACTTTAGTCTATTCTAAACAGGAAGAAGATCATGAACCCCAACTTCAGATTGTCCTTGAGACAATGAGGTCACATAAGCTATATGCTAAGATAAGGAAGTGTGCATTATTCAAATGTCAGATTGAATATTTGGGATTCATAGTATCAGCGGAAGGAATCTCAGTGGACCCAGCCAAGGTCAGAGATGTGCTCGAATGGCCAATACCAACATCTCTCAAAGAAATATGCAGCTTTTTGGGATTGACAGGATGGTATAGGGTCTTCATAAAAAAATATGCTTTGATTGTAGCACCCCTGACGGACTTATTGAAGAAGCAAACTTCCATTGCATGGTCAACTCTTGAAAAAAATAGCTTCGACAAATTGAAGCATAGTTTGGTATCAGCACCTATTCTAAAACTTCCAAGCCTCAATAAAGAGTTTGAGGTAGTAACTGATGCTAGCATACTTGCCTTGGGATGTGTGCTCATGCAGGAAGGTCATCCTGTAGCATACTCTTCAAGGAAACTGAAGAGTCATGAGAGGAATTATGCTACACATGATCTGGAATTGCTAGCTGTCATCCATGCTCTAAATCTTTGGAGACACTACCTGTTGGGTAACAAGTTTACTCTAGTAACTGACCATAAGAGTCTCAAATGGATCTTTACCCAGAATGAGCTCAACATGAGGCAACGTCGGTGGATTGAAGTTTTGGAGGAATATGTCTTTGAAATCAAGTACCAATCAGGGAAGGAGAATGTAGTTGCCAATGCACTCAGTCGCAAGGCATTCCTTAATTCCCTAATCTTGCAGAACCCATCAACAGCCAGGTCTCTAGCTACAAAAGTAACTATGCCAAACAACCCTATACTTGAGTTAGCTAGAGAGGATGCATGTCATGATCCGTCCTAACAAACAATGCTAAGGGAGATCTCTATCAAGGATCAGAATCAAAAGCTGTAGGCTAAGTATCATGAATTTTCTATCAATAGTAGACTTGTCTATTATAGAACAAAGATGTGTATACTAGCAAGACAACCACTTAAGCAGAAGATATTATGGGAAGCTCATGATTCTCCTTTTGCAGGACATCCTGGCTATGCCAAAACTCTTAATGCAGTTAGGAAGAGCTACCATTGGGAGAGGCTCAAAGGTGATGTTCTCAAATATGTCACCGAGTGTTTGTCTTGTCAACGTATCAAAGTCGAACATGTCAAGATGCCAGGGAAACTGCAATCGCTTGACATTCCCCAGATGAAATGGGAATTCATCAGTATGGATTTTGTTGTAGGCCTACCCCAAGTCCAAGGAGGATACAACTCCATCATGGTTGTGGTGTACATGCTTACTAAGGTTGCACACCTTATCCCAGTAAAGACAAACTATAAAGCCTCAAACATTGCAAGATTGTTTATCAAGGAGATATTCAAGCTACATGGTTTACCCAGAATAATCATTAGTGATCGTGATTCTCTAATATATCAAATACTGAAAATTCACACATGAACCGCCTATTAAGGTTAATGGGAATTTTTTTTTCTTCCCGTCAGCGACGGTCGTGCTGGAGGGAGAGAGGGAAATAGAAGGCCCAGCAAGCTCCTCGTTGGAGCTTTCTCAGCCTTAATACCATGCGCGCTGACACGAATGAGAGGAATCATTCCCCCCTCCCCCTTATTTAACCAGAAGGGGGCCGCAGCCGTGAAGAAGGAGGTAGCAGGGTGCGGGCAGCCGTGATGTTAGACGGAGGGCTTGCCATTATCGATGTGGCCGTGTGAGAGAGGGAAAGCTAGGAGGAGCACCGCTGAGACCCGTCACGGCCACCATTTGGGCCTGCCACCAGCAAGCAACCACCTTCATTTCGCTGTCTGTCGATGGACTTATTACCCTCCCTCCCCCACGTAACCTTTTGGAAGTTCAGAAGCTTCCAAAGGGGGGGGGGCTTCTTAAGCCCCCTTCCTGTGCCTCATCAAATCCCCTCCCCCCGGGTTTAAAATCCTCTTAAGTCCCCTTTCTTTTCAGCTTATCACCCTTCTTTCCCCCCCCCCCCCCCTCCCCGTGTTTAAAACCCTCACACGTCCCTTACGCCCTTTCCCATGGATGTTGGAAAACCACCCTTCCCCCCCCTGTGCTTTTAAAGTTCACTTAGCCCCCCTTTCTGTGTTTTATAAACCCTTAAGCCCCCTTTTCTGTGGATATCGGAATCACCCCCCCCCCCCCCCCCCCCATGTTAATCCGTTAAACCCCTATCCCTTGGCTTTGGAACCACCCCTTTTCCCCCCATGTTTAAACCTTCTCCAGCCCCCTTCCTTTGGGGCGTATTGAAACCCCCTTTCCTCCAAATTTCCCTAAGAGTCCTTAAACCCTTAGTTATAATCTTTAAGGTTCTATTTCCCTTGGAGTTTCCCCCTTAGGGTTTTCCCCCATATGAGGTTACTCCAAATAACCTTTCCTTTCCCCCCATGTTTTGTTAAAAATCTCTCT
This sequence comes from Lygodium microphyllum, assembly GCF_053477565.2. Lineage (NCBI taxonomy): Eukaryota > Viridiplantae > Streptophyta > Polypodiopsida > Schizaeales > Lygodiaceae > Lygodium > Lygodium microphyllum. Next base: position 77,416,054 of record NC_141159.1, read on the forward strand.
TAGGCCATGCAAAAATAACCCTTGGAGCTCTCCCGCACCTTGTTTCTTCTCCACACCTTTCTAATCCTCGTTCGTGCGAGTCTACAAAGGCCATTAAGCCTTCCCCATGGCTTCAATGGGTCTTAGTCGTGAGGAATTTTTAAGCACCCCTTCCAGAATCCCTACTTCAAGGAGGGAGCCTTCTAAAACTACTTTCAAAGCACGGTGCAAGGGAGCGATGGTGGAATTCCAAAGAGGGGTTGTAAAGCTGCTTCCACGTTCGAAAGACTACAATTGCGATACCTCCTAAGAAAGTCCAAGGCACAGCCGCGGGAGGGTCATCTCCGGGCATCCATGTAGACATCTCACCCCAATCCTAGGTTTTCCTTCTTAATTTTTATTTGATATTGTCATAATTCAATCATCAAGGTTAATTGTTAGCAATAGGATATATTTTTGTCCTAGTTGTTCACGATGAAGGAACTTAGTCATTAATACTTTTAATGAAACATGCAAAATAAAGAAAGCATAAATGCATTGCTAGCAAATAGCTTTATGCATTGAAATGAATTATAAGCTAGATTATTACCCATTAAAATAGTATACTTTGGTTAAGCCTAGAAGTATAAACTACATCTCGCACTATTAATGCATATCCTCTTCACAATGAATCATCATGGAAAGTGCAAAGCATGAAATGATTCTTACGATGCATAGACTCTATAAAATTATTGTTTGTCACTGCATAAATTATCAACTAAAAGGTTGTTGATTTAGCATGAATCTTGTTCGCAAAGTAAAGGGAAGATTAGTTGGAATTAACCTAACCTATGCCTAACTTCAAATCAATAAGTTTAGGGTTGAAAAATCAATTTACACATAGACAACAAGTCATGTAGAAATGATCCCGTAATTATTTTCTAGAGTTAAACAAATTGGCATAAACCTAAACCACGGAGTATTCGTTTGGAATGAGTTAAATTCCAAGAAACGCCTATACCCTAAATACTTGCCCACATTCATTGAATGTAGGGACAGTGAATTGTAATCGTAAAGTGAACTAGGGTTTGTCCCTGAGAATCTTACAAAGATGAAACTTGGAAACCCTAGGTCTAACGACGTCAGCCTAAAGAACCTGAAACAGATTGTTTCGTGACTCCATAGTCTCATAGTTCGATGCAGTACTTGCGCAACAAGTGCGGAGTTATATGATCTTGTGATTGGATCACAAAGGGATGGCCAAGTTCTCGCAATGAAGTTGGCATGTCCTTATGCAAGTTATCTTGCAAGAGGATGAATAATCATCCTAATTTAGTGGTCTTTCTTGAGTAAAGAAGATTGATTGGAAACTAAAGATCAGCCGATAAATTGAAGTACCCAATGAACTTCAGGTTTTACCAAGTTGGGTTAATAGGGTACGCCCTAACCTAGGATATAGGGGACCTTGCCAAGTTGCAAGTCATCCCGGATCGAATGCTAGACGCATTCGAAAGGAAGGATTCATTCCTTAGCAGTTTGCCAACAAAAACGATCAATGGAAATGTTTGTGCTTGCTACAGATGTTTGAGCATTGTTTAGCTTTGTTTGATCAATGAATTAAAAGATAAATGAATATCTATACTGCAGGTTTGTTGGAAGACGAGAGATGAAAGAAAGAGAAGAGAGAAGAGAGATATGAGACACCGGAAGTGGAACCCCAGAAGTGTGTCTACTGAGCACACATGATAGGAATATATAGAGGGGACCTAGGGCGCTATATATAGACAGACTATATATAGCTAACAGGGGTGCTATATATAGACAAACTATATATAGATAACACCCCCACTCAAATAAAGGTCCCTTACTATGGATGAAAAAACCCTTGGGGGCTCAAGGGAAAAACCCACAACTGTATATAGTCCTATTGTTATATTAATATTCAAAATATAATATTACAAAGTTGAGCTTACAAGAGCCTATTCATAGGCATCAAAGGAGCTACATCACTCATGAATTACAACATCAACAGAGGAGCTACATCACTCCTGAATTACAACAACCTATTCAGAGGCATCAAAAGAGTTTTATCACTCCTTAATACACGAAATTCTTGCAACGGAACTTGGGATGTAAGCAATATATCTGTCACATCAAAACTTAGAGAAAAACGTTACAGTGACATTAGAACAACACAAGGTCTATAGAGACGGTTCACGACGCCGCTCTATAGACAACATAACACATGTGGGGCCCCATGAACAGAATATAAATAAAACAATTTGTCATTAGCTGGAATATAGACGCTCATCAGCTGGAAAGAATATAAACAAAATAATGTGTCATCAGCTGGAATATAGACCCTCATCAGCTAGAAAGAATATAAACAAAATAATGTGTCATCAGCTGGAATATAGACCCTCATCAGCTGGAAAGAATATAAACAAAATAACGTGTCATTAGCTGGAATATAGACCCTCATCAGCTGGAAAGAATATAAACAGATCAGGATAGTTGAAGAGAAGGCACCAAAAATACACTGCCTTGTGGCACCAGCAATACCACAGGCCTTTAAGATAGATGAAAAGGTAGCTTGTTCCCCCTTTACATCCTTCTTTTGGAATCTTTGAAATAGTTCAAGAGTCAGAAAACCCTGTCCATGTTGAGCATATCCAGCAAAAGCATCGTGTTCCATGACACTATGTCTTGATAGACCAAATTGTCAAACACATTGCGTGCGTCATTAAGGCACCCACATTTAGCATACATGTCAACTAAGGCATTTCCTACTGCATGATCAGATTGCAATCCAAGCCTAATAATCTACTCATGTAATAGCAAGGCATTTGTTCAAAGAGCTCAAGTGCAGAATGGCCCTCCCCATGCTGCACACAGCCAGCAATTATAGCATTCCAGGACCAAAGATCCCGGACTATTAACCTATTAAAGACTTTAAGTGCATCTTTCAACATCCTGCATTTTATATACAGATCAACAAGAGTGCCTACAACAACCAAATCTTCTTCAAGTTTACTGATAATGATCTGACTATGTATAATTATGCCTTGACCAAGGTCTTCAATGCTGCCACATGCTTTCAAGGAACTTGAAAATAGAAACATCATACAAATCCACCAGTGAAGATACATACTGAGAGATTCACTGGGACATCCCCAGTCTCAGAGCTTTAATCAGGAAACGCAGTCTCAGGGCCCTTCAAATCCAAGCCAAGGCCTTTGAAAACCTCAAATTTGTGCTGCAATATAGATGTTGAATGCAAAATCACTTCTGGATCAAACATGATGAATCTGTGCATGGCCTCAACTTGCAATCCATTATATTTCTCAATAAGTGTCATAATAGGCTTGACGTATCTCCGAACATCAGTTGTGAGTATGGAAGGATGCCGTTTCACAACCGTGGCCACCACCTTCTCAAGAAACCCTAATTCTTGAAACTCTATTAGATGCCATTTTAACGTCTCCAGCTTCGATTGTAACTAGAGAATGCTTCCACCAAGATATGTGTAATCAAGCCCGAGGTCCTTGTAAAGTTGCAGCTTCTGCTTGATGTTCTCCACCCGGAGTTGGAGAATCCCTGGCGCACTGCGTACGACACAAGGCCCCACGAGCTCAATCATCCCTGCCACCTTGCTCAGGGGTACACCAAATAGGTATGAGAAGAAGCGAGGTAGCATCTGTATGCGCTTGAGTGCAGATAAGGGGAAGCCTTCAGAAAGGAAGATCTGAACCTTCTGAGGTAGATCAGGGGGCATGTTATCTATATATAGTTTGTCTATATATAGCACCCCTGTTAGCTATATATAGACAAACTATATATAGATAACAAGGTTGAAGGCTTGAAGGGAGAGGTAGCTTCACTTACCCCCGACTGCTTGCCTGACCCTAACCAAGGGGGTTGTTAACCGCACTGGGCAAGTGGACCGAACCCGCCACGAGAGGTCTCTCTTTTGAGCGCTACTTGGAGCAGGAGGATGCTTGGGTGCCAGGGGGGCTCTGGCCATAAATCCCTCGCCTTTCGGGTCTTGCACAAGAGGCTAACATGACTCGGGACAGGATCTCGAGGCCCGCATACTAGTCTACAGGCGGAAACTTGGATTAGTGATCCCTGTGGATTGCTTGATAGCCTTCGGGCAGATTGTGGATAAGCCTACGGGCTGGACTCTTTGTATTTCAAAGATAAATATGATAACCTGTTAATAAGGAACTTGTTTGATATTGTTTTTCTATGTCAAATGATAAGTTTACGTGAAGGAACCAATGCCTAATGGATTAATTAAAGAAGCTGGTTGTTACATGTCCAACTAATTTGTTAGGTAATTAAATAACTAAAACAACCCGAGGAAAGTGCGGAGGATGGGCTAGAGGTCCGTCCTATGGATGGGTGGTCCCGGTTGGCTGGGAACTTTTCTCAAATCACGTTGGACAAGCAAGAAGATCGTCAAAGAACACGAACAACAAAAACGTTGACCGAGAGTTATTATTGAACCCGATTTACGCTATTTTAGGGGAACGGAATGGGACTATGCCTTATGGCAAAGAGGTTGAGCTTTGCATCCCCCTCATTTTCCATTCTCCTTGAACCAAGTGTAGCATGAATCCGCTTCGGACCTGGTGTTTCTGCGTAAAGTAGTTCGCTTGGGTCCGACGCTAGTTGCTGTTAGGAAATGACCAATAAGGAAAACCCTAATTCAGGTCCATCCTAAGTGGAAACGGCCGGAATACTTCCGCTACGTGGCAGACGCGGAGAGCCCTAGATCGCAAACCCCGTAACATTCCATGGGAGTGCCGCATGGAGCTTTCTAGACACCCTTTCTGATGGACTACTAAGACATGTCTTGAAGATACAAGTGGACACATTACAGTTGGTATTAGAGCCGACCAACAACGGAATTGTTTTTATGAAATCTTAATAAGATGAAGTAAATAAAATGTTGCTGTCCAAACATTTCCTTACCTTCAATGCTGTCTTGTAGAATTATTGTATAATAACGTTAAGAAATCTTTATCCAGGCACAACCCCAGGTACAGGTTCCTACTTCACCTCCCACATGAAGTATTGCTGTAATCCAGGGGAAGAAGTTTCTTCTCAAACAGATCAAGCCGCCCGAGTTTGACGGGAGAGGTAGGTCCGTCCAAGCTGACACTGAAATTTGGATTGAATCCATGGAGGATTACTAGCCCATTTTTTTGCAAAAGCTATATCTTACCACAGAAATGGTTTTTGGAGAAACAACTCACCAATACTGGCCGTTTTGACATGATCTACAACTTTGCAAAACAAATTTTTTTCAAACTCTTCATAGATTTTGAGATATTTAACACAGACATGTGCAGACTAGCTGTTTATTGTAGTAAACACGCAAGTGACTCCAGGGCACTAGTGGATTTCATCCTAACAATGTATTTGCCCTTATTATCATGTATTTGAGCATGATATTGGAGTGTTAAATGCTCATTTTTGGAGCTTATTTGCATGCTAGAAATAGTGAACTGGTTGTTGTCCTGAATTTGAAAACAATATACCTATAGGATTGAAGTATCTGTGATGCTTATTTGCTAGTGATAAATTCTTGGATCATACCACTTGAGTGGTAGATGATTTTTGGGATATTGTGAGTGCTAAAAATCCAAAGTTTGGACTGATTTGTTGCTGGTTATACTAGGATATTGACAAGTTATTGTTTGCAGGAAGGATATCTATCATCTTCACTTAACATACATGCAATATATTCTGACCGGTTGGACATGTATCAACTCATGCATAGAGTGGCAACTGAATGAGATGTTTTGGGGCTATTTTGAGGTCTAAATACTCTTGTTTTAACATAGAAAATACTACTGGTTATAGTAGTGGGATTGCTGTATTTGGTACTACTACTTGCATACAATATAAACATTGATACTTGTATGGATATAGTTTATTGTTGGGATGTTTTGCCACTATCATAGAATGTTTTAAACTGATTTGAGCTTGGTTTATGCTTAGTTGACTATGTTTTTTCATTGTTGGAATATAGTTTACAACAAGTAAGTTGTCAAAAAAATTGTCTTGAATTACAGGAAACTGCCCTGAATAGTAGAAAGCTAGTCTTGAATTGTAGGAAAAGGAGTCACATACTTACAGGTTGTATACATCACTGAAGACCTAAGCTGCAACTAAGGAAAATGCTCAAGGCACTGACAATATCACTCAAATTGTGGGAGGAACGTTGGACAAAAAAAATTTTGCTTTATGAAAGTTCCATATAAAGAATTTTTTGGTTGGCAAGGGTTATTGGGACTTATGTATAGGTGATGAGGCTGAATCTAAAATGCATGAAAGGAATCCAACAAATGATAAAAAAGGGCTCATAAGTTATGGACTTAGAGAGCATGCAAGGTGTTACATTGGTTTTCCTTATGTATATCAGATGCTATGGTTATACAGATTACTGGATGCAGTTCTCCAAAGGATACATGGGACATACTCATGAAGAATGTAACACATGCAAGAAATATTTAGCTGAAGCAACAGTTCAATAACATGTCTAGGAATGACAAAAGCATTCAGGCCTATACACTACAGAGATCAAGAACATAGCGGATCAACTTGCTACCATTGGATCTTCAATGTCTAAGGATGATATGATTTTAGTAACATTGAATGGACTTGGCAAAGAGTATAAAGCATTTGATACGTATATTTTTGTGAGAGCTGAATTCCCTGATTGGGATGAGCTGATTGCTTTGTTGCTGCATGAAGAAGTTAAGCTTGGGCTGAATACAAGTTCTAGTACATCTCAAAGTAGAGATATTGTTATTTACTCTAGCCAATATGGCAAAGGCGGCAGAGGCCGCGGCTCTTTTTGAGGTCGAGGAGATACTCAAAACACTTATGGATATCATTAGAAGAATGCTTGGCATGGCACAAATACACAAAGCCAACATGGATCTAGCGGCTTTAGAGGTAGGGGGAGATTACCCCATGGTAGAGGTGGTGGATCTAGTTCATGGCAGTCAAATGATCAGTCAAACAGAGATAAGAATTGTCATTACTATGGAAGATATGGACACATTGCAAAGGATTGTTACAAGAAGTAGGGAGATATGAAGGCAAAGGGCAAACAGTATGGGCATTATGCATCTTCTAGTGGTGTGACTGCGAATTTTAGGCATCGAAACGTGCCTAAAAATAGCGAAAAAATGTGAAAAAGCTGGGAAAAATATTTGATCGCGAAGGCGGCGGCTCGATCCAGGACGATTTTAAGCGTCAAATGCTTGACGCGCGCTCGTGAGACGCTCTGTGAATTTTTGTAATTTTTTCGAGTGCCTGTGGTGGTCACTGAAGATGCCAGGCAGTGCGGGATGCGAAGAGGAAGTCACAGAAATTTTCAGAACGCAGTTTGGAGTTCGCACGCGAGAGTTGGCCCAAAACCGGCCGGCCGGGACCTAATATGGCCAAATATGAAAAGGCATGAAGTAGGGGGGCCATTGGGGGTGCCCTTTGGCTCCCCCAAAACGAATTTTTTCGTGCCATCCAAGGTAGTGCGATGACGGCAGCGCGCAGGAAAAAAACGGCCGCCCCCCCCCCCCCAAATGCCAAATCCACGATGAGAGAGACAGGAAGAGATGAAGACACAACCCGACTTCTGATTTCTTTCGCCTCCAATCGCTTGTCTTCACGCACGCAATGGCTGCCCGTGGAAGAAGAGGGGAAACCAGTCTTTCTCTCTCCTCCCTCTCTCTCCTCTTAAGCCTAGTTCGCGTATGCAAGAAGGAGATGGAGAATGCTTGATGGATGACGGCCCGGATGAAGGGGGATCGCTCCAACACCCATGATGAAGATAATTTACTGATTTCGGGCTGAAGGCATGGCTGGAAATCAGTCTCGGTGTGCACAATTGAAAACCCGCAACCCGAAAAAAACCGGTAATAAGAATTTTATGAAGAAAATGATGGTTTTTTTTGCAAAATGCTTTGCCAAAATGTGTTCCTATGGAGTATGATTAGAAGATAAATTTGGTTCTTGCTGTTTTCTTGTTGTTCATAAAAGGAAAAGGAAAAAATCAGAGAAATACGCATTTTATGGTCGTAAATATTCAAACAATACACGCAAAAGCATAGAAAAATGGGAAAAATGGGATTTTTTGAGCATATAAATGGGGAAAACCGTCGATACACATCAACTAATCTTTCAATTTTGTTGCAAATGAACTAAGGGCCACAGCCCACAAATTGGTTTTCATTTTCAGCAATTTAAAAAATACAAGAAAATGAAGAAAATGGCGGAAAAATGATAAAAAAACCTTCGAAAAATAGGGGAAAAATACATTTGGGGCTACGAAAAATATAGAAAAATAGGATTTATGTTTGTTGATGTATAGCAAGGCTGGGGCATGAAGTTATGCTTCAATTCAGCCTTGTTTATATGTTTTAGTGCGTGTTTCCTTCCTTTCTCCACATAAAATGACAAGGAAACCCTAAAAGAAATGAATGCCATGATGCACTATCAAAACGGGGAAGGGTAGAGTTGTGGAAAAAATGGTTAAATGCCGCTGAGCATGAGGAATAATTTGCTGATTTTATATGCATCGCATCTAGGACGGAATAATAATGATAAAAATTAAAACCTAGTAGCACGAAGATCACTTCGGTGCTAGGTGTTGCATCGACGCACAAAGCGGTTAGAAAGAAAAGCATGAAAGAGATGTTTTGCACTTGCACGCTGCTAGTTTTTTTTTTTAAATGTTTGAGCACTAGGCATCCACCTCTTTGCATGATCATTTAGAGGAAATTAAAAGTATCAGAGTCAGCTCCTGGATACGCATAGCAATTGTTTTCAGTAGGCCCTTGACCCACCGTTGAGAGCGTGAGGTTCCTATGCTGTAGGCTAGTCGTGGGATCCTAAAGGAGAAATCAAGTAAGGACAATGGTACATTCCTGGATACGCTTATTTGGTACCTTGAGTGACGTTTGTGCGAAATGTCTAAATGTTGAGCGACGCATCAAGGGGCCAATCCCCGAGGTGTAGGAGAGTCGCAGAGGGTTGACGGCATTCAACCGTAGGAGGAACCCCATGTGTATGTGATTCGAGCCTTTTGGCTATGTGAAAGGGACTCCCTCTGAGGAGTAATATTGGGTTAGGATTAGTTGGACTACAACGTATTATAAACGCAATGTTTAGGAAGGTAGGGATTTTGATAGACGCTCCTGGCCGCGAGGCCGAGGGGTTGTCTTGTGCATAGTGACGAGGTCCGGCTAGTGCATGAGCCAGTGCCAGCCCGTTTTTAGGTCCATCAGTGGTGCGTCTGCCGGGAGCCGCTTAAAAGTGGCGGTTCTCGAATCCTGGTTGTTTAGGGACCAACTAGCAGTTTATGCCAAAGGATACTGAGATTGATCCGTTATTTATTGATAAGCATCGTCTAGCAGAAATCCAAAAGCAAGAAAGAGACGAAAGAGCTAGGCGACGTGCTGAAATTTTTAGGAGATATTCCCCTAAGCGTAGCGGTGCTGAACCCTTACGAGGGAGTGGATCTAGTGATCTTAGTACCACAAGCAGTAAGTTAGGAGAAGGTGGAAGCTCTAGTGCTCCCCTTTCTGCTATAAGCCAGTCCACGTCAATTGTGGGAGGTGTAACCCCACCGTCCCCTATTCCTAGTGCAAATCCAATCCTCGTCATGGCGCAGCCTATTGCAATTCCAGCGGGAACGACGGATTTGCCGGCTCTAGGTTACCCACTACCCATTTTTAATGGGTTAGTTGAGGAAGATGCGGAACTCCACATTAGGGAGTTTCAAAAGCTGATGTTTAACTGTCGCATTCAAGAGGAAGAACATTTGATGATGTTCTTCAATATGACTCTCAAAGGAAGAGCCGCTATATGGTATCATGGTTTAGAAGCCGGAACCATATTGAACATTGATGCATTTTATGGAGCTTTTCGAAGGGAGTTTGCCCCTGAAAGGGGTGGGCAATATTGGTTACGTATACTCAACGTGACCCGCCAAGAACCACACGAAGATATTCGTGCTTATGCGAAGAAGATAAAAGAGGTTTTCCGTAAGTTGGACACCTCTATTTCTATCCCCGCAGCTGCCCAATTGCAATATTTCCTACATGGTTTGGACTTTAATATCCAATTGCAGTTGAGTAGTGTTCCCTTGGGGGATATAGATACTGCCATTACACGAGCACAAGAGGTGGAATCCCGACTACAAGCAGCCTATGCTTCTAGAGGCAATTCGAACATGGGTTTAGTATTGGGAAACAATATGGCAATAGCCAATGGCAGTAGTGGCCAAGGGATAGCGATGGCTAACCCTAATGGGAGAGGGAACATGATACAGAATGTCCCTTTATTACCAGCTCCCCCTAGCATGTCGATGCCGACGGGCAGTCAAATGGCTCCAAATGGTGGAGGCCAGGCGGTCAATCCTAATACCATGCCTGTGACTCAACAACCTGTGCCTAATCGAATTGTTAGGCCGATGGAGTGACATGGTAATGACCAAGGCTATGAGTCGAGTTCTTCCAATGTTCTTGGCGAGGTTAAGGACATGATGAAGCATTATACCGACATGATTACGGAGCAGTATCGACAAATAGCTGTTGATGTCAACTTCCTTAAAAAACAACAAAATTTGATAGGAAGTAGATACCCGGAGGAGGGTTATTTGCAAATGGTGTGGCGGGCAGCACTATCCAAGAAATTGCCCAAATGTTAAGTGTGACATTTGTGGAAAATCTGGCCATTTAGCAGCTACTTGCTGGAGTAAGATTAGTTCCCTCCAGCGAGGTAGTCGGCAACCCGGGCCTATTAATCATCGTGCCCAAGGAAATGATTCCCAGCGAGAGGACGGGCCTAAACAAATACTTCAACGACCAAAGACTACAGTGGAGGAGCTACCAAGTGGTAGTGGGGTTAGTTTGATTGAGGCTGTACGCGTTAATGATGCTGAAACCTCTAATCTACGAGCTGTCCTTACAAGAGGTAAAAAGGATAGAGAAGCCGACATGGATAAGCCTGTCGACGGAAACCCTAAACAAGGCGACAAAGGAACGCAAGTTTTGGATCCTGCCCTAGAAGGGGGACCTTTGAAGCCCGTAGAGAGTAAAGCCGATAAGGAAGCACCAAAGAAGAAGGTGAAAGTTAAGAAAGAGGCAATAAAGCCAGTTCAGCGACCTAAAGAGCGGATGGTTTGGCGTGAAAAGCGAGCTCTATTGAACTATCATGAATTCGATTTGGCGGGCTCTCTTTGCGAAGTCAAGCCGGATGTGAATCTTTTACAGCTTATTAAGCTTTCCCCAGGAGTACGTAAGGAATTTAGAAAGATCCTACGTACCGGGTATATCGTAGAACCTTTGGGTATTGCGCGAGTTGGTGATGACTGGTTCGAGCATGCTGAGAAGCATTGCCCAAGGGTTGCAGCCTATGTCGATGGGATATTAGTAGATTATGCCATTGTCGACACGGGATCATCTGTTAACATTATGAGTTCTGAACTGATGGAAAGGTTAGGTCTTGCGATCCAGAAAGATACCTCCACAATTCTCAGAATGGCAGATGACAGTTTGAGACAGCCGGAAGGCTGCATTACTAAGGTCCATGTCACTGTTGCAAATGTAGAATGCATGTTGGACTTTAGGGTGATTCGTTTTGCAGGGCGGCCAAGTTACCAAGTATTACTTGGACGACCTTGGATCTTGCAAGCGGATTGCCAAGTGGATATACCCGCCGGTCGATTGATATTCGGCAGAGGTGCCTAGCGTGTGGTGGTTGATGCTTATCCTGAGTCCCCGCAGAGTGAGAGAGCTCCTCTATCTTCTACAGAATTGGAGACATTAGAAGATTTATCTGGCAGTGAGACATCATCGAGTGATGAGTCCAAGGAAGGATCCACCACAGAGGACATCTATCAGATCACTTTGAACGAGCCGATGGAGGCCCAAGATCGTATAAGAGATGCAGATGTTATCGAGCTAGACCTTGGTACGCTTGATGATTCGCGGCCAATCAAATTAGGCTCTATGCTCAGCACATCAGAAAGGGAGGACTATGTGGCCTTGATCCAGGAATTTCGGGATATCTTTGCCTGGAGTTATGATGAGTTGAGAGGCATTCCTCCTAGCCTTGCTGTTCATACAATTCCGTTGAAAGAGGGCAGTCGTCCTGTACGACAGAAAGTAAGGCGTATGCCTTTCGAATTGAGGGACAGGCTGTTTGAAGAGTTACAGAAGCTTCGAAAAGCGGGTTTGATTTTTCCTGTGCAACACACGGAATGGTGTTCGCCAGTTGTGATTAGAAAGAAGAAGAATAATCAAATCCGTTTATGTGTAGACTTTAGGGAGCTGAATAAGCAGACAGTTAAGGACTACTACCCATTACCATTTATTGACCAGATTTTGGATCAATTAGCGGGTAGGGAGATATATTCATTTATGGATTGCTTTGCAGGATATAACCAAATGGCAATTGCAGAACAGGACAAGTTGAAAACAACTTTCATTACCGTATTTGGTACTTTTGCGTACCATGTGATGGCCTTTGGTTTATGCAATGCGCCTGGTTCGTGGCAACGAACAGCAGATAAGACATTCGGTGACATATCTCCTGACGAGTTGAGGGTGTTTATTGATGACTTAGGGGCCGCCACCGTGAGAGAAAGGCAGTTGATCATTTTGAGAAAATGCTTTGAGCGCTGTAGACAATTTTGCATCGCCCTAAACCCACGGAAGTGTGCTTTTGGAGTACCTTATGGGCTATTGCTGGGCCATGTGGTCAGTTCGGTAGGAATTGCGACAGACCCCGAGAAGGTCAAAGTTATAGTTGCCATGGGTCCACCACGCACTCCGAAAGAAGTTCATAGCTTTCTGTCTTCGGTTGGTTACTACCGTAGATTCATTAACGCCTTAGCAGAAAGAACGTTGCCACTTACAAATTTATTGTCCTTTAGTTGTTCATTTGTATGGGGTGACCCTTGTAAGGTAGCATTCGAGGATGTGAAACAAGAGCTAGCAAGAGCGCCCGTTTTAAAAGCACCTAAAAGAGGTGAGGTGTTCTATATATTCTCAGCAGCCACCATGTATAGTTTCAGCTGCTGTTTAGCCCAAATTTGGGAAGAGAAGTGGTACCACCCGATTGCTTTTGCTAGTCGAAAGCTGGGGGTATCCGAAATCAATTACACCTACATGGAGAAGCTGTGTCTAGCGATGGTCTTTGGGACCAAGAAATTTAGGCATTACATTCTTTATGAGAAAGTCATACTTTATACGAAGGCGGAGGGACTTCGACTATTGATGAATAAGCTATAGCCGCCTGACTGTCTAGCGAAGTGGTTAATCACTTTGCAGGAATTTGATTATGAAATCAAGAGTAAGCCACCAAGGTTGCAAGGCATCGTGGAATGTCTAGTGGACTTTGGGGAGCCGAAAGAATCTGTGGCTGAAGGTAGTGACATGGAGATGATATTTAAAATAGATACGGCATCTATTCCCTCCTGGTATGCTGCAATAACGCATTATTTATCAACGGGGGAGGCGGGATCCGAGTTATCTAAGGCTGAGAAAAGGAAAATTAAGCAGCAAGCGTTAAAGTTTGCATTGATCACAGGTACATTATATCGGCAAGGGGTTGATGACATCTATCGCCGGTGTGTGATGCCTGACGAGGTGCCATTCATTTTGGAAGAGTGCCATGATTCTGCTTGCGGTGGCCATTTTGCTGGACGGCTTACAGCACAGAAGGCTTTAAGAGCAGGTTATTGGTGGCCTGCCATCTTCCAGGATGCGTTTGCGTATGTTAAGCGATGCGATATTTGCCAACGACATGATAGTCGAGAGAATAGGAAATGACCACTCACCCCTATTATGGCGATACTTCCATTTGAGAAGTGGGGAATAGACTTTGTGGGTCCTATTACTCCGTCATCGACTACGCAAAAGCGGTACATCATTGTAGCAATTGACTACTTCACAAAGTGGTCAGAAGCACGTGCAACAAGGAAAGATGATGCTAAAGAAACTGCTAGTTTCCTTTTAGAGCAGATAATATGCCGGTTTGGTCCTCCGAAAGAATTAGTGTCGGACCGCGGAACCCATTTCCTGAATAAGGTGATCAAAGGTTTGACAGAGTTGTGGAACATCAAGCATAACAAGACAACCCCATATAATCCGCAAGCCAATGGGCAAGTCGAAAGCACCAACAAGCAGCTTGTGGGCATCCTGTCCAAAATTGTGTCGGAAAAGAAACGGGATTGGGATAAAAAGTTATACGTGGCAGTGTGGGCTTATAATACGACCTTCAAACGAGCCACTGGCCATACCCCGTTCAAGTTAGTATATGGGGAGGAGTGTGTTTTGCCTCTAGAAATTGAGCTGCCGACTATTCGGTTTGCTATCAATCATTCTTTGAGCGATGAAGACGCTCTTTTTGAGTGCTTGACGACACTGGCACATTTAGATGAGCTTAAGTTGCAGAGCTTATTGCACCAAGAAGTGGCAAAGCGCCGAATGAAGAAGCTACACGACCTTAAAGCCAAGAAATACACCTTCAAGAAAGGACAGCTTGTTCTGTATTATGACGCACGACGAGAATTATTTCCAGGCAAATTAGAGCCCAAATGGGATGGGCCTTATAGGATCGTTAGGATAGGAAAGAATAAATCTACAGTATTGTTAGCTGACCTTGAGGGGATAGAATTTAAAAATAAGGTTAATCTTAATAAGATTAAACCTTATTACTTCTGATTGTACTAATGCTATGACTGCCTTGCAGGTCTAGGCAAGATCGATCAAACATCTGCAAGGAAATCGTGATAGAGGTTGATGGGTCGTCTGATCCCTTATTTAGAACACCCATATTTGGAACAGAGGTATCATCAGGGGAAGCTCATTTGGTGGAGCAAAGGATACACGGTGATTGAGCAAGAAGGCGGGACATTTATTTGGGAAATCAAGGTCTTCTGCCATCACTGCCTACAAATTTTGACGAGCATCCCTGTTGAATTCAATGATGATGGAGGGATGGAGCCTACAATCCACCCATTGAATATGCTGAATTTCGATTACCATAATTACGAGTAGAGTTCCGGATGGCGGGATGTGTAAACCCTTTATGGACGTACACCTTGTACTTTGATGGGGCGTCCAGGGGTCCATGCAAAAAAGGAAGTGTAGGAGTTGTCATCCGAGATCCCCGACGACGCATTGTCATGAAGTTAGCCGCTTATCTCGGGGCGAATTTTACTAATAATATGGCCGAATACAAAGCCCTGATTATGGGTTTGAACATTGCAAAGAAGGGTGGTATCCGCCAGTTGTTGGTGAAAGGGGACTCTCAGTTGGTTTTAAATCAACTCAATGGGACGTACATGGTACGAAACCCCATCCTTTGTATGTACCATCATACAGCCATGGCCCTGCTAGACGAATTCGATAGAGTGTCTTTTCAGCTCATTCCACGGAATTGGAATCAGTTTGCCGATTCATTGGCTAATCTTGCGTATGAAGAGGACCTCTTCTTTAATTGTGGCCCTTGTCCCGATATATCTATTGATGGTGAGACAGGACCTGGTCGTTTGTGGGGTATGCTTTCTGAACATGCCCTCTTTGGCAGACGATGGTTGATTTGGGTGATGCAGAGGGTAAGCGAGACTCATCTGCCTTTATTATCTCGGACCCACAGACTGATTCGACAACATGTGATGCGAACACCTCTTGCGATATACGCAGGAGGGATAGGTCATAATCTACTGCACCTAGTTTAGGGCTACAAGCCCTGTTCCCCTGGGAATAGTATGCTTTGCTGTCTATCATAGTTGTTTCCAAGAGGATGTTATGCATCGTATTGTTTAATTTCATTAGGCCAAGAGGGCCATTTCCCTGTCTAGTGCGGGTGCGTTTAATTGGGTTTTTGTTTAGTGTTGTGCTGGACAGGTTTCGTGGTTCGTGGAATTTTGTGGAGCGTGGAGGGGTCTTTGCTGCGATGGAAGCTTCTTGTGGCCAATCCAAGTGATACCTCTCCTTTACGAGTACCTTTCTTTCCTGTTATCTGTGTATTTGTACTTGTTGAGGGGATCTATTTTGTTGGGGACCGGCAACCAAGGCATGAAGTCCCAGGTTTAGGCTAAGTATATTTGAGGGAGGTCGGAGTAGTCATTGCCTCCTGTAAAGACATTGTTAGGCATTGAAAGACCTGTTTGAGAAGGAAGTCCTAGTGGCCCTGTTCTGCCAGCCTGCTAGGCAGCGTTCTAGGAGTTCTTGTTAGTAGTGAGGCAGTTAGAGAAGCCTGCTAGAAGATAATAATAATGATGCCAAGAAATCCTGAATATCTTAAAAGATGAATATCAATACGAAGGTGTGTAAAAAGGGGTTCTAACCCCTATCAAAGAAAAGAAAAGAAATGAAAATATATAAGCAGTTGATCATTGCCTTGCGAAGGCCTGGTAGGTTCCTGGGGACGAGTCAGACCCGGGGCCGATACCTTGTCTCCCTAGGGGTGGCTTCTTGCTGGATAAATAATACCAAAACAAGGAAGGTTGGAGCGAAAATAAAAGTGAGCGTTAGAAAAGGATTAAGTGTCGCCTTGCGAGGGCTTGGTAGGTTCTTGGGTGCTGAGACAGGTCCTGAGACCGATGCCCTGTTCTCCTTGGGTCACTACGCTCAGCTCCCTCCTTTTTACATGCCCCAGTATGTCAATAAAATAAAAACCCTAAAAGAAGACATGTACTGAAGGAAAATACTCTTTGATCAGGCTATAGGAGTCCTCGCCTTGTAGGAGCTCCTAGTGGTGTTGTCTTTAGTTGGTAAGTAGTTCAGACTACCACTTAGGGCAACCTCTTTGGCAGTTCTTTTTAGTTTGGCTGTGTTGGAGCAGTTGGTTAGTGACTCGCTTCGGATCTTCTATTACACGATGCTCGGCCTATTCCTTGTGGATGTCATGCCTTGGTTCTGCCCAGGGGTAGGGGGAGCATTGTACTGAATGTTATTATATAATTGTTTTGTATCAGTTTGATGCTTCTTTGGTTGTTTATGTGCAAATATGTTCGTGGATTCGACGGACTGAGTCGTCCTATCCCGTGGTCGCCAATGACTGCGAATTTTAGGCATCGAAACGTGCCTAAAAATAGCGGAAAAATGTGGAAAAGCTGGGAAAAATATTTGATCGCGAAGGCGGCGGCTCGATCCAGGACGATTTTAAGCGTCAAGTGCTTGACGGGCGCCCGTGAGACGCTCTGTGAATTTTTGTAATTTTTTCGAGTGCCTGTGGTGGTCACTGAAGATGCCAGGCAGTGCGGACGCGAAGAGGAAGTCACAGAAATTTTCAGAACACAGTTCGGAGTTCGCACGCGAGAGTTGGCCCAAAACCGGCCGGCCGGGACCTAATATGGCCAAATATGAAAAGGCATGAAGTAGGGGGGCCATTGGGGGTGCCCTTTGGCTCCCCCAAAATGAATTTTTTCGTGCCATCCAAGGTAGTGCGATGACGGCAACGCGCAGGAAAAAAACGCCCCCCCCCCCCACCCCCAAATGCCAAATCCACGATGAGAGAGACAGGAAGAGATGAAGACACAACCCGACTTCTGATTTCTTTCGCCTCCAATCGCTTGTCTTCAGGCACGCAATGGCTGCCCGTGGAAGAAGAGGGGAAACCAGTCTTTCTCTCTCCTCCCTCTCTCTCCTCTTAAGCCTAGTTCGCGTATGCAAGAAGGAGATGGAGAATGCTTGATGGATGACGGCCCGGATGAAGGGGGATCGCTCCAACACCCATGATGAAGATAATTTACTGATTTCGGGCTGAAGGCATGGCTGGAAATCAGTCTCGGTGTGCACAATTGAAAACCTACAACCCGAAAAAAACCGGTAATAAGAATTTTATGAAGAAAATGATGGTTTTTTTTGCAAAATGCTTTGCCAAAATGTGTTCCTATGGAGTATGATTAGAAGATAAATTTGGTTCTTGCTGTTTTCTTGTTGTTCATAAAAGGAAAAGGAAAAAATCAGAGAAATACGCATTTTATGTTCGTAAATATTCAAACAATACACGCAAAAGCATAGAAAAATGGGAAAAATGGGATTTTTTGAGCATATAAATGGGAAAAACCGTCGATACACATCAACTAATCTTTCAATTTTGTTGCAAATGAACTAAGGGCCACAGCCCACAAATTGGTTTTCATTTTCAGCAATTTAAAAAATACAAGAAAATGAAGAAAATGGCAGAAAAATGATAAAAAAACCTTCGAAAAATAGGGGAAAAATACATTTGGGGCTATGAAAAATATAGAAAAATAGGATTTATGTTTGTTGATGTATAGCAAGGCTGGGGCATGAAGTTATGCTTCAATTCAGCCTTGTTTATATGTTTTAGTGCGTGTTTCCTTCCTTTCTCCACATAAAATGACAAGGAAACCCTAAAAGAAATGAATGCCATGATGCACTATCAAAACGGGGAAGGGTAGAGTTGTGGAAAAAATGGTTAAATGCCGCTGAGCATGAGGAATAATTTGCTGATTTTATATGCATCGCATCTAGGACGGAATAATAATGATAAAAATTAAAACCTAGTAGCACGAAGATCACTTCGGTGCTAGGTGTTGCATCGACGCACAAAGCGGTTAGAAAGAAAAGCATGAAAGAGATGTTTTGCACTTGCACGCTGCTGGTTTTTTTTTTTAAATGTTTGAGCACTAGGCATCCACCTCTTTGCATGATCATTTAGAGGAAATTAAAAGTATCAGAGTCAGCTCCTGGATACGCATAGCAATTGTTTTCAGTAGGCCCTTGACCCACCGTTGAGAGCGTGAGGTTCCTATGCTGTAGGCTAGTCGTGGGATCCTAAAGGAGAAATCAAGTAAGGACAATGGTACATTCCTGGATACGCTTATTTGGTACCTTGAGCGACGTTTGTGCGAAATGTCTAAATGTTGAGCGACGCATCAAGGGGCCAATCCCCGAGGTGTAGGAGAGTCGCAGAGGGTTGACGGCATTCAGCCGTAGGAGGAACCCCATGTGTATGTGATTCGAGCCTTTTGGCTATGTGAAAGGGACTCCCTCTGAGGAGTAATATTGGGTTAGGATTAGTTGGACTACAACGTATTATAAACGCAATGTTTAGGAAGGCAGGGATTTTGATAGACGCTCCTGGCCGCGAGGCCGAGGGGTTGTCTTGTGCATAGTGACGAGGTCCGGCTAGTGCATGAGCCAGTGCCGGCCCGTTTTTAGGTCCATCATGGTGCTCATGATGAGCAAGTTGATAGATTGTTTGCCATGTAGCATGTGTCTAAGAATGCACCTAGTTAGAACATAGATGAGAGATGATACATTGATTCAGGGGCTTCAAAACATATGACACCCCATGGAGAATGGTTTGATGAGATGGTTGCAGGTTCACATGGCTATGTGTGTACTGGGGATGACACCCAACATGACATTCAGCACACAGGAATTGTTCCATTGTTGCCTGATGGCAAGAAAGAGAGCCTGCATGATGTACTACATGTACCTACAATAACCAAGAATCTTTTGTCAGTTGGACAGATGGCAAAACAAAATCTCCAAGTGAGATTTAATAGAGATGGATGCTTTGTTGAAGAATATGGTAATGAATGCAAATTGATTGCTAGAGGCCGACGAGTTAGCAGAATGTTTACTCTTGATGTATCAATTCTAGAATTAAAAGCAGTCATGTCCGCATATGATGATGGTGCTATACGGGATGTTGAGATATGTCTAAGCGGATTGGCCATGTGAATGTACAAAAGTTAAAATATTTGTAGTAAAAGGAGATTGTGCTTGGACTACCTAAGTTCAAGTATCATGACTTTGGACATGTATGAGATGCATGTTAGTTTGGAAAGCAAGCACGGTTACCATTTATGAGACATGTACAAAATAGCTCACGACCCTTGTAGTTGGTGCATTCAGATGTATGAGGTCTATCTCATAATGCTTAATTTGGTGGTGCTCATTACTATGTATCCTTCATTGATAATTTTAGCAGGTATACTTGGCTTTACATACTGAAACATAAGGATGATGTGTTTGATGCATTCAAGGACTTCAAGAAGCATGTTGAAAATGCGTTGAGCTGTAAATTTTCATGTCTTATATAAGATGGAACTAGAGAATATGCCTTTATTTACTTTGACAAGTACCTTGCTAAACATGGGATCAAAAGAAAGTTAACTTGCAGCTATACACCTCAGCAAAATGGTATAATAGAAAGGAAAAATAGGGTACTAATGGAATTGGCAAGAGCTATGCTGAAAGAGAAAAGTTTGCCAAATGGTTATTGGGCTGAAGCAGTAGTGACTGCTATCTATGTGCTGAATAGAACCCCTACAACAGGGATTCATGATGTAACTCCATATGAGAAGTTGTATGGTCATAAGCCTGACATTTCACACTTGAAGGTATTTGGCAGCATTGCATATGTACATGTTCCTGATGAAAAGAGGAAGAAATTGGATCCTAAAGTTGGGATTCATGATGTAACTCCATATGAGAAGTTGTATGGTCATAAGCCTGACATTTCACACTTAAAGGTATTTGGCAGCATTGCATATGTGCATGTTCTTGATGAAAAGAGGAAGAAATTGGATCCTAAAGTTGTCAAGAGTGTGTACCTTGGTTATGCACAAGACCGGAAGGCTTACAAGTGTTATATACCATCTACACATGAGACATTGATTAGCAGAGATGTTTTTTTTAATGAGCTGGCATCGTGGTATGGTAATCTGATTGCAGTGGCTACTGATGGATTATTCAGCACTAGTAATGCTAAAAATACACTTATAGTGAGTACATCTATGAGTAATCCTATAGTAAGTCCTTGGTCACGACGCTTGCAGAGTCGTACTCCTACGTCCACTGACACGAATATGCCATTGAGGGGGAGATTGGATAAGGAAAATAAAAAGATGCTTGAGGATGTGACAGGTCCACTTACAGCAGGTTATGAGTCATCTAACAGCAACAGTTTGGATAGTGAGTTGGACATTCCATCTATTATGACGCCTAGAGCAAGTCAGAGTCGTTATGTATTTTGCCTTATGAGAGGAAAGAGCCACAATTAAGTAGATCTAAGAGAGTTAGAAAACCAGTTGATAGGTTTACATACACTGGTTATTCAACCTGCCATTATGCATATATGGCTAGTGTGAGAGGTTACAAAGAACCTATAAAGTTTGATGATGCAGGTATAGATGATAATTGGTGTGCTGCCATGGATGAGGAGTATGCAGCCCTGGCTGAAAATGAGACATGGGAACTCGTTGAATTGCCTAAAGGCAAAGTCCCCATTGGCTGCAAATGGGTGTACAAGGTTAAGTGCAAGTCAGATGGTTCGTTAGAATGCTATAGGGATAGGCTAGTTGCAGAAGGGTATGCACAACAATATGGCCTTGACTATGAGGAGACTTTTAGTCCTATGGCTAAAATGGCAACAATCAGAACTGTCATTACTTTAGCAGCATGCAAAGGCTGGAAATTATGGCAAATGGGCATCAAGAATGCTTTCTTGAACAGTGATTTGGTTGAGGAAGTATATATGGAGTATCCTGAAGACTATGTTCACCCGGACTTTCTATACATGTATGTAAGTTGAAAAAGCCTTTACATGGATAAACAAGAACCTAGAGAATTGAATGCTTGGATCAATAGTTATTTAAAGAAACATGGTGGGTAATGCAGATCAAAGTCTGTTCATGAAGAAGATAGATCATGGATATGTGTTTCTAGTGGTTTATGTAGATGATATTATTATCATTGGAGATTATGAAGAGGGCATTGCTAAAATTAAATCATGTTTATAGGCTGAATTTAGAGTCAAAGACCTTGGTGAACTAAAGTATTTTCTTGGGATTGAGGTAGTCACTATGCCGCCTCAAGATATATGGCTATCAAAGCAGTATGCTCGTGACATGTTACAGAAGTATGGTATGGTTGAATGCAAGCCTATAGAGACACCTCTTGATTAGAATGTCAAGCTATAGATTGATGTTGGGAATGACATAGAGAATGTGACAATGTATCGACAGATGGTGGGCAGCTTGATATACTTGACTATTACCCTATTACCCATCCTGACTTATGTTATGCAATGGGGCTGATTAGTCAGTTCATGTAGAAGCCTTGCAAACCACATTTAGATGCAGTCAAGAGAATCATGAGATATATAAAGGGTACTATAGATTATGGGTTTTTTAATGCATAAGGAAAATCCCTTAACTTAATAGGGTTTACCAATGTTGATTGGGCTGGTTGTGCCTATGATAAGAGATCAACCAGTGATTATGCATTTGGATTGGGCAATAGTATGATCAGATGGCAAAGTAATAAGTAGCCTACTGTTGCATTGTTGAGTACAGAAGCTCAGTATAGAGAAGCTGCTGCCTTAGCGGCTTGAGAGGTAGTTTAGTTGATGAAATTGCTGAAAGACTTGGGAATACAGCTGGAAAGCAGAGTAAGATTGCATTGTGATAACCTCAGTAGTGTTATGTTGGCTAGAAAATCCTGTCTACCATGCTAGGTCCAAACATATTGAGGATCACTACCATTTCATCAAAGAAATGGTTCTTACAAGGTAGATTGACTTTATTCATGTGAATATTGAACACCAGGTAGCAGATATATTTACCAAGTCTCTTTGTAAAGAAAATTTCATATACTTCAGACAGCTACTTGGATTTATCAGATGGTTTGAGCTTGAGGGGGAGTGTTAGAATATCAAGCTCTCGTTACACTTCATTCATTCTATCTTCATGTGTATGACCGACATTAGCTGGATACAATTGTACAAGTGTGTGACATTCAATAAGTCAGTGTAGTCAGTGACTTAACTACAATTAGTCTTGGTTAGTCATACCTATGTGTGTAAGTCTCTTTTGAGTTAGTATGATGGAAGAGTAATGGAAGAAGAATAACAATGAGCTTAGGCTCATCTTCCACTCCACTCTATCTCTCTCCCTCTCTTCCAACAGTAGGGCATACATGGTGCACCTTAGGTTTCTACTTTTGTAATTCTCATTTGTATGTTTCATTCCATTTCATACTTACTTTCCCCTCTAGTATGATGCATTCTTTATCAATGCCATTTTGCACAAACTGGAAATTTTACAAGGTATCACATGGTGATCTATAAGTTGTGACCTTCATCCATTGTGAGTACGTCTCCAAATGGAAGGTGAGACAATGCTTAAATAAAACATAAATCGTAATATTCATGGAGAAATTTGATCCCCTTGAAGAGCAGAGGTCTACTATCATCACAATTGTTGTAAAGTTTAAGTGAAATTGCACCATATCTTCAATCAAGGCCAAATGAAACTCTAGGCATATGGCACTAGCATTTAAGGTTCTTACGTTCAAAAATAAGGAAAAAACAACACCCATGAGATAGGTGCTTCTCGTGACCGTAGCATTTTTTCTAGGAATGCCCTAACTAGCATCTTCAAGAGCATGATAGGGGTAGTTTCTTAAACTACAATTACCCTAGATAGCCAAGTCACAAGTATGCCCCAATAACAAAGAGAGCCTCATGTGGCAACACATTTTGAAAGCACTCAATCTTCTTGACTTAGGTCGTCTGGTACGTTTCTTTATGCTAGCATACCACTGTGCTAAAAAAGAGGGGTCTACTAGAAAGAGATTAGGGGTCCACTATGATGTTGGCCCCTTTAGACAATAACTTTAATTCTTATAAGCTATCTATCTTACAAATCTTCAACAATATTTCGAGTTTACACAATGTGAGAAAATGAAACTAGTTTGCAAATCACACATTGCTCTTGGTCTAAAATAAATGGCTTGTAGTTAATGGTTCATTATAAACACAATTCAAGTTTAAAAACATTATTCATAGCTATTTTTATAACAATATAGTAAAAAATTTAATGAACAACCCACATGTGGGCTCTAACTAGACCTTCCAAAAGTTAAGTGGGCAAAATAAGTTGTGTGGCATATGCTATGAACCCCATGGTTCCATTAATATGTTATATTCACCTCTTAAGCCTTACTAAATGTGAGCTTGTGGCATGACTCTAAAATATTAAATAGCATTTTCTCATGCAAATATCTCTACATCCTTTAACAAGCTAATGCAATTCTCCACAAGCATGTTAATGAAGCGTAACTCTACATGGCCACAATACAAGCATCATACAAATACCATACAAGACAACCATATCTTGATTTCCTCACAATTGATGTTTAACAATAGTTGTTAACCTCAGTTCAAGATGGCAAAAAAATGAAGCAAAAAGTGAAAAAAGAATAGAAAAAGAGCAAAGGTGCAAAGGCAGCTCCTAAAAGCAAAGCAGAGGAAAAAGCCCAATTTTAAATAGAAGGCACCTCAAAAAACTCTAAAAACTCTTATAAAAGAGCGTAAGGCTCCCTCCTGTGTCATTTGTAAAGGAATAGATGGGTGTAGGCTTAAGGCATGAGGTAAGAAAAGGGAAATAGAAAAAATGACCATGCCACAAAGGGTGATCATGTGAAAAGGGATGGGCGCCCATGGACATCTAGGGTTTGTATATAAAGTTCAAAAAGTGAATGAAAGCTTATTCTTGTGTGTGGCCAAAGTTGGCTCTCCTCTTCTTCGTCTTCTTCTTCTTCTTGCTTGCTTGAGCTTGTGCTTGAGAGAGGGAGTGTGAGGGAGTGAGTGTATGAGGGTGAGGCATCAGGGAGGAGAAGCTCTCCATCTTCTCCTCTCTTCTTTTCTTCTTTTCTCTTCTCTTGTCTTGCTCATAGAAATGGAGCTTGGAGCGGGGAGCTTGAAGATGGAGCTCGCTTGAAGCTTGCACTTGGATGGTGGAGCTATTGGAGTGCTCAGGAGAGGAGGTAACTCGATCAGGCATGGAGGTAAGCTCAATACACTCGTAGAGATGGATGGCGCGTCGGCTATGTGAGAGGTAGCCATTAGTGCTCGGCTTGGAATGCTTGAAACAATAAGAAGTCCGTGGGTCTCGACAGTTGATCGCCTCCACATTTTTGTTACGTTGTCGGTACAAACGGATTCAAGCTTGAGCACTTGCACACCTCATATCGAGCATCAAAGTAAGGGATTCATTTCCCAACGGGAGCTTGAGATAGGTAGGAAGTTGGGGCTTTTGATCTTTGATAGAAGTAAGTTTTTTGGTTATTTTGGTTATTTAATGATTGGGAGAGAAGGGGAGATCATTTTAGTTATATTTTATTTTGATTCTTGTTGCATTTAGCATAGGTTAGGATTAAGAGATCGGATTGGAGAAGCATAGGTTTTACTACTATAAAACAAGGTACAATAGGCACAAATCGAGGTAAATGGAGAAAAAGAGTGGTTGGAATGATTAGTGCCGGCAAGGGAGTAATTGGGGATAGAAAGACCTTTCTCAGGAAGGGGTTTAAGAGCTAGGAGACCATAGAAGAGCTCATTTTTCATCCTAGTAGCAGTGAAAGAGAGAGAGAGAGAGTTTCCATCATTGATTCCGTTTGATCTTGCCATTGGGGAATTCGTCGCATGATTCAAGTATATCAAAACCTTCCTACTATGTATTTGTTGTGATCTGGAAGTTGACGTGCTTGGTGATTGTGTGGATCGTTGGATTCAACGAGATCATCCTCGGCACGCCATCGTCACGCGTGACTCGGCTCGTCTAAGTGGCTTGATTTTGGGCCGAGTCCCAAAATCGAACCATTTGGCCCTCGGACCACTCATTGCTTGGCCCATCCAAGTCAACCATTTGGACCACTTGGACCACTCGGCCTCGGCCAACTTGACTTGGCCCTTTTCGACTCAGCCCACTAATGTGACTAATCCCTCGGACCATTCAGACCACTCAGCCCTCAGCCACATCTATTCGGCAGTCCGAGCTGCAAGTTCGGCCAGTGTTCTTATTCGGCGGGTCCTTGGCCCGTTCGAGTCTACCACTCGGCCCTTGCAATTCTGACGAGTTGGACCAAGTTATACTTTTGCAAATTTTGTGGAAGTTTGCACCAGACCCAGCTAGATCTCCACGACACCAACCTTTGTGAGCCGTCCCAACACCCATAACTCGATTCTTGCACAAGAAATAGGAAAATTTGCAAGACACGGTTGCTTAGCAACTTGAGTAGGTTGTTAAGAGAGTCAACGCCTTAATGGTAGCTAGTGGAAACGTAGACCCCAAACAAACGTAAACCGAGTACGATGAAGCAGCAAGAAACCCTAAAACTACCACGGCTGTCGGAAATTGATCGAACAAGCCCATCAAGCCTAAGACAAGACAAGAGTACGCAGGCTGCTTAGACACTTGCTCTTTGCACTCACCTTGACTTCAAGCACTTGAAATACACCTAAAAATAACCGAACGTCTAATTGAACACAAGTGCTCAGAAAAGAACACACTTGCTGAGTGGAGGTAACTTGAGGATTGTATGCAATAATTAAGGAACTCACTTAGATAAGAGAGCATAAAGGAACCCACCAACAGGAGAAGAACCCAAGACATAGATGGGCAAGTGGAGCCCAGCGTAGGACTAAGCGAATAGCAATAGAGAAGTGGATCTACCCAACCTCCTTAACCTTATCGACAGCTTGGTGGAGCAAGAGAACACAACCATGTCAGAGGAAAGCTCAGACCACAGGGAGAACAAGGAATTTGACTTAGGAGTTTTTCCAGAAATTATCCAAAAATCAGTGGAGTAGGTGGTGAGTAGCTGATTTAGAGGAGGAAAGGAAACTAGCCCACAAAGCACTGTAAGGCATAATGGAAAACAAGCAAGACCAACAGACTAGGAGCCTGAGGCAGAACGTAGAGATGTGAGAGATACATCAAGTGCTGAACCTAGCAGGTAGGAATCGAACTGACCATGGGAGAGCATTAGAAGGAGACTTGAAGCTAAGTGAGCTTCTCATGAAGCGATTTTTAGACAACACAATAGCAAAGCAGAGTGTTCCAGCATTAGCCACGTTACTACTAGCGGGGTTAGGGGTGAACCAAGGCTCTAAGAGCCAACCTAAGATACCAGTTGTCGCTAAGCAGCTCGATAAGTACCAGCCCCAAGATGATCCGTACATCTTTATAGGGCAGTTTGAGCAGGTCTGCAACTCCAACGATCTCAATGACTTGACTCAATTCTCTCAAGCGTTTGGGCTTTGCTTAGGTGACAAGGGTCAGACTTGGTACACAAGTTTAGACGCTCCAGAGTGAGTAAACTTCAAAGGACTGAAAAACCTCTTCATTAAGAGATTTTTCGAGCCTGGATACTCTGATAGCGTACTAGTATGACTTATGAACATCAAGAAGAAGGAAAAAGACGACATCCACGACTATGTGATTGGCCGAGTGGGCAAAGGAAACCAACCTATCATGGTGGACACAGGAGCAACACACAACTTCATGACACCACGGTGTGCAACAAAACATGGATTAAAACTATCGAATGCCCCTGAAGGATTAACAGTAACATTCGCACAAGGAGAAGCCAAGGAGGTAAAACAAGTCTTTGCAGTCCAAGTGGAAGTCGACAAGTGGAAAGAAAAACCCAACTTCTTAGTAATCCCCATGGATGATTTTGAAGTGATATTGGGCTTGGAATTCTATGACAAGTATGTCATTGCAATGTTTGGTAAAGGTGTAAATGAAATGATGCTAGATATGCAAGGAGAAGGCGTCAGAGTACCATGTGAAAGAATGCAACTGCCTGGCAGGACCCCAATCAAAGTGCAAATGAAGGAGAATAAGCCAGGAGTATCATGCCAAACAGTGAAACCAACTACAACCCAACCAAGGGGCCAAACACAAAATGCACCGGTCCAAGGGACCGTTATCGAGACACGTATCATGACATGCAGTGCCAAGCAGGTCAAAAAATTAGTCAAACAATGTGATATGGTCTATCTGTGTATGATCCAACCAATTGAAGAAGAAGAAAATGGCAAGAAAACCCAAATAACAGAATAGGAACATAGAGGTGGCAGAAATACTTGAAGAATTCAAAGATGTAATGCCAGCCGAGCTACCCAACGGTCTACCACCCAGGTGAGATGTGGATCACAAAATTGAGTTGAACCCAGGGTCTGCCCCACCGGCCCGAGCTCCCTATTGCATGAACAACATCGATCTCATGGAATTGAAGAAGCAACTACATGAACTAGAAGAACAAGGATTCATTCGCCCTAGCAAATCCCCCTTTCGTGCCCCATTGTTATTTGTAAAGAAGAAGGATGGGGGACTTAGACTCTGTGTAGATTATAGGGCCCTTAACAAAATCACCATAAAGAACAAATACCCCATGCCCCTAGTCGAAGACCTCTTAGATAGACTGCACGGGGCCAAGTACTTCACTCATATTGATCTTAGATCAGGGTACCACCAAATCCACATAACCGAAGAAGATATCCCAAAAACAGCCTTCCGCACTCGATATGGTAGTTTTGAGTGGTTAGTATTAGGATTCGGCCTAAGCAATGTGCCAAGAAAATTTTGCGGCCTCATGGATGGAATCGTTAGACCGGAGATAGATATCTTTGTCATTATCTACATAGATGACCTCCTAGTCTACAGCAAGAACCTAGAAGAGCATAAGCAGTACTTATGCCGAGTTTTTGAGAAACAGCGGCAACATCAGTTATATGCCAAGTCGAAAAAATGTGAGTTCGCAGTGAAAGAGTTGGAGTTCTTAGGCTTTATTGTAGGAGCAAATGGAATCAAAGTGGACCCTAAGAAAGTGGAAGCCGTCCAAAGATATCCTGTACTGAAAACTGTACGAGAAGTGTGGGAGTTCCTTGGCTTCACAGTACTTTGTCAGAGGTTCATCAAAGATTACAGCCTCATCATTGTGCCCCTCTCCCACCTCACCAAATAAGATCACTCTTTTACATGGGGGAACGCCCAACGGGAAGCCTTTGAGTAGATGAAAAAGTGCATGAGCCAAACTCCCATCCTAAGAGTGCCAAATTTCACCAAACCATTTGAAATCTCTACAGATGCATCTGACTACGGCATAGGAGGTGTACTAGTACAGGAAGGTCACCCCATTTATTATGAGTCAAAGAAATTTACTGATACTGAAACAAGGTGGAGCACACATGAGAAGGGAATGTTGGCAGTCATCCACTGCCTTAGAAAATGGAAGCATGGGGTCTGTCTCATAATGCTTCGTTTGGTGGTGCTCATTACTATGTATCCTTCATTAATAATTTTAGTAGGTATACTTGCCTTTACATACTGAAACATAAGGATGATGTGTTTGATGCATTCAAGAACTTCAAGAAGCATGTTGAAAATGAGTTGAGCTATAAATTTTCATGTCTTAGATCAGATGGAGCTGGAGAATATGTCTCTAATTACTTTGACAGATACCTTGCTAAACATGGGATCAAAAGAAAGTTAACTTGCAGCTATACACCGCAGCAAAATGGTATAATAGAAAGGAAAAATAGGGTACTAATGGAATTGGCAAGAGCTATGCTAAAAGAGAAAAGTTTGCAAAATGGTTATTGGGCTGAAGCAGTAGTGACTGCTATCTATGTGCTGAATAGAACCCCTACAACAAGGATTCATGATGTAACTCCATATGAGAAGTTGTATGGTGATAAGCCTGACATTTCACACTTGAAGGTATTTGACAGCATTGCCTATGTGCATGTTCCTGATGAAAAGAGGAGGAAATTGGATCCTAAAGTTGGGATTCATGATGTAACTCCATATGAGAAGTTGTATGGTCATAAGCCTGACATTTCACACTTGAAGGTATTTGGCAGCATTGCCTATGTGCATGTTCTTGATGAAAAGAGGAAGAAATTGGATCCTAAAGTTGTCAAGAGTGTGTTCCTTGGTTATGCACAAGACCGGAAGGCTTACAAGTGTTATGTACCATCTACACATGAGACATTGATTAGCAGAGATGTTTTTTTAATGAGTTTGCATCGTGGTATGGTAATCCGATTGCAGTGGCTACTAATGGATTATTGAGCACTAGTAATGCTAAAAGAACACTTATAGTGAGTACATCTATGAGTAATCGTATAGTAAGTCCTTAGTCACGACACTTGCGGAGTCATACTCCTACGTCCACTGACACGGATATGCCATTGAGGGGGAGATTGGATAAGGAAAAGGAAAAGATGCTTGAGGATGTGAAAAGTCCACTTACAGCAGGTTATTTAGTCATCTAACAGCAACAGTTTGGATAGTGAGTTGAACATTCCATCTATTATAACGCCTAGAGCAAGGCAGAGTCATTATGTACTGCCTTATGAGAGGAAAGAGCCACAGTTAAGTAGATCTAAGAGAGTTAGAAAACCAGTTGATAGGTTTATATACACTGGTTATTCAAACGACCATTATGCATATATGGCTAGTGTGAAAGGTTACAAAGAACCTATAAAGTTTGATGATGCAGGTACAAATGATAATTGGTGTGTTGCCATGGATGAGGAGTATGCAGCCCTATAATATATCAAACACTGCAATTCACGCATGAACCTCCTTTTTAGGTAATGGGATAATGATGTAGCATTTTGAAAATTGATTAAGGTTAATGGGAAATTTTTTTTGCTTATCTCCCCCCAACTCACGGTCGTGCTAGAGGGGGAGAGGAAAATAGAATGTCGAGCAAGCTCATTGCTGGAGCTTGCTCACACTTGCACCCATGCCCGTCGACACGTAGGAGAGGGAGGATCTCCCCTAATTGAGGGGGGGCCGCAGGCTGAAATACGACGGAGGGGCAGAGATCTTGAAGAAAAGACGCCATGCGCCGTCATTGCAGAGAGGGAGAGAGTGAGTCTCTCCACTCAACTTGTAAGGGTGCGAGCTGTCGGGCTGCCTGTCATTACCATAGCCTGGGGGAGGGGTATGAGGTGGAGCCGAGCACTGTGAGAGGGAGAGGATGAGGCGCTAATTGCCGCCAAAGCCCAGAACTGCATCGACTCTACTGTCAGTCCATGCCCCCAGCTGCCTAATCACCGCCGAGTCGCCTTGAGCTTCCCCCCTCCCACGTGGCGAAAGCTTTAGAAGCTTCTAAAGGGCTAGATAAGCCCCCTTCCCCCCCCCCCCCCCAAAAAAAAGAACTAAGGCCTTAAAGGTCTTGTTACCCTTCCCCCGTGTTTTAACCCCCTTAAGCCCCTTTCCCTTGGGCATCTTGAAACCCCCTCCCCTGTGTTTTAACACTTAAGCCCTTCCTTTTTGGCTTGAAACCCCCCCCTCGTGTTAAAGCTCATAAGCCCCATTTTCCCCCTTAGCCCTTTCCATGCTTCCCGTGGGCTTTGAAACCCCAGTGTTTTATAAATTTCCTTAAGCCCTTTCCCTTGGACCTTGGGATTACTCCCCACCCCCCCCATCCCTGTGGTTAAACCCATGAGCCGTTCCTTGACCTATGCAAAATACCCTTGGGGCTTTGATTTTTTCTCCCCACTCGTAAAAGGAAAGAGAGTGTTGAGGTCTTTTAACACCTCTCTTTCCCACTCAAAAACCATCGTAAGGGATTCCACACCTTGTTATTTCCCATTCGTGCAAGTCCTTACAAAGGCCATTAAGCCTTCCCCATGGCTTAATGGGTCTTAGTCATGAAAGATTTTGAAACACCCCTTTCGAATTCTCGACTCCAAGGAGGAAGCCTTGAAAAATTGCTTTCGACGGACACTGCAAGTTATTGTGAAAGAGAGCCACGGTGGAATATCAAAAAGGAGTTGTAAAGCTGCTTCCACGGCGGAAATGCCACTAAGAAAGCCCAAGGCACAGCGCGCAGGAGGGTCATCTCCCAGCATCCACGTGGACATCTCACCCCAAGCCCAGGTTTTTCTTCCTAATTTTTATTTGATATTGTTGTTATTCAATCATGCAAGGTTAATTGTTAGAAATAGGATATATTTTTGTCCTAGTTTTTCACGACAAAGGAACTTAGTCATTAATACTTTTAATGAAACATGCAAAATAAAGAAAGCATAAATGCATTTCTAGCAAATAGCTTTATGCATTGAAATGAATTATAAGCTAGATTATTATTCATTAAAATAGTATACTTCGGTTAAGCCTAGAAGTATAAACTGCATCTTGCACTATTAACCCATATCCTCTTCGCAATGAATCATCATGGAAAGTGCAAAGCATGAAATGATTCTTATGATGCATAAACTCTGAAATTATCGTTTGTCAACTACATAAATTATCAAGTAAAAGGTTGCTTATTTAGCATGAATTTTGTTCGCAAAGTAAAGGAAAGATTAGTTGAAATCAATTTACGCATAGACAACGAATCATGTGGAAGACCTATTGAAATTATCTTCTAGAGTTAACCAAATTGGCATAAACCTAAAACACCTAAACCGTGGAGTACTCGTTTAGAAAAAGTTGAATTCCAAAGAATTCACTAGGGAAATTAATACATGACCTAATCGTACATATTGTTAAAACTGATATTCCTATACCTTAAGTACTTGCTCACTTTTACTGAATGTAGGGACAGTGAAAATGTAATTGGAAAGTGAACTAGGGTTTGTCCCTAAGAAATCTTAAGAAGTGGAACTTGGAACTCTAGGACTGATAACATCAGCCTAAAGTAATCAGGAACAGATTGTCTCGTGACTCTGTCAATGAGTAGAATAAGTCTCATGGTTCGATGCGACACTTGCGCAGCAAGTGTGGATTCATACGATCTTGTGATTGGATCACAAGGGAATGGTCAAATTCTCGCAATGAGGTTGATAGGTCCTTACGCAAGTTATCTTATAAGAGGATGAATAATCATCCTAATTTAATATCTTTCTTGAGTGAAGAAGATTGATTGGAAACTAGAAACTAGCCGATAAACTGAAATAACTGATGAACTTAAGGTTTGACCAAGTCAACTTAATAGGGTATGCCCTAACCTAGGATATAGGGCATCTTGCCAAGCTGCAAGTCATCCTAGATCGAGTGCTGGTTGCATTCGAAAGGAAGGATTCATTCCTTAGCAGTTTGCCAACAAAAACGATCAATGGAAATGTTTGTGCTTGCTACAGTTTCTAGAGCACTGTTTGACTTTGTTTGATCAATGAATTAAAAGATAAATGGATATCTATACTTCAGGTTGAAGGCTTGAAGGGAGAGGCAGCTTCAAATACCCTCGACTGCGTGCCTGACCCTAGCCAAGGGGGTTGTTAACCGCGCCGGGCAAGCGGACCGAACCCGCCGCGAGAGGTCTCTCCGTTGAACGCTACTTGGAGTAGGAGGACGCTTGGGTGCCAGGGGGCTCTGGTCATAAATCCCTCGCCTTCCGAGCCCTGCACAAGAGGCTAATGTGACTCGGGATTGGATCTCGAGGCCTGCATACTAGTCTACAAGTAGAAACTTGGATAAGTGATCCCTGTGGATTGCTGGATAGCCTTTGGGCGGATTGTAGATTAAGCCTACAGGCTAGAATCTTTGTATTTCAAAGATAAATATGATAACCTGTTAATAAGGAACTTGTCTGATATTGTTTTTCTATGTGAAGTGATATGATTACGTCAAAGAACCAGTGCCTAATGGGCTAATTAAAGAAGCTGATTGCTAAATGTCTAACTAATGTGTTAGGTAATTAAATAACTAAAACAACCCGAGGAAAGTGTGGAGGATGGGCCATAGGTCTGTCCTACGGATGGGTGGTCCTGGTTGGACGGGAACTTTTCTCCAATCACGATGGACAACAGGAAGATCGTCAAAGAAGAGGAACAACAAAAGCGTTGACCTAGAGTTATGACTGAACCCAATTTACGCTGTTTTAGGTGAACGGAATGGGACTATACCTTATGGCAGAGAGGTTGAGATTTGCATCCCTCTCATTTCCCATTCTCCTTGAACCAAGTGCAACGTGAATTCGCTTCGGACCTGGCGTTTCTGCGTAAAGTAGTTCGCTTGGGTCCGACGCTAGTTACCGTTAGGTAATGACCAATAAGGAAAATTCACGTCGATCCTAAGTGGGAACGGCCGGAATACTTCTGCTATGTGGCAAACGCAGAAAGCCCTAGATCGCAAACCCCGTAACATTCCATGGGAGTGCTGGGCGGAGCTTTCTAGACATCCTTTCCGATGGACTGCTAAGACGTGTCCTGAAGATACAAGTGGATACGTTATAGTTGGTATCAGAGCCGGACCAACAACGGAATTGCTTTTATGAAATCTTAATAAGATGAAGTAAAGCAAATATTGATGTTCCAGACATTTCCTTACCTTCAATGCTGTCTTGCAGAATTACGAAGCGTGGAACAAGTTCTTGGTATTTCGAGTCATGTTTATGACTGCAATGCATTCTCCGCATTATAGACAAAGGGTTGAGATGATGAACATCCTGGAGAAAATCTATAATCCATCACCTTTGTACATGGAACGAAGATGGACGGGTGTCTCAGGAATCTACTATATAGCTGCCCACCAGTTTGCTTATGTACAAACCAACCTAAAGAGGATCAAGTGGTTGGAAGACCTGAAAGTCGTGAAGCTGTTCATTTTTGTGGAAGCTTACATAAACTCAACTTTACATATTCGAGGTCGGAGGGTTGATATGAACTCATATGTATATGAGGAAGTAACCCGTGTAATCCCCGCCGACAAGATTAAAATGTTAGACTGCCATGAGAAGAATGGATTCCAACGGAAAGGATAACCTGAACTTCCAATGACTTATCGATTCCTGGAGATCCATGACCCGAAACCATACTATTATACAGTTCCTGTAGATAAATGTAATACAACGTTGTTCTCCCGAAACTAAATGTAACAGTTGGCTTAACATCGCAAGA
The DNA here is from genome assembly GCF_053477565.2 of Lygodium microphyllum. Classification (NCBI taxonomy): domain Eukaryota; kingdom Viridiplantae; phylum Streptophyta; class Polypodiopsida; order Schizaeales; family Lygodiaceae; genus Lygodium; species Lygodium microphyllum. Next base: position 77,450,734 of record NC_141159.1, read on the forward strand.
AATGTTGTATTCCGAAAGGGCTATGCCCATATAAATACAAATAAGACTTCTTTTTATCAATGTCTGATTGTGCATGGGAATTGATAAAAAGTTAAGTAGCTACATTGCTTACGTAACAGCAAAATTGAAGATGTAATATAAATCAATAATGATTATTGTATAATAACGTTAAGAAACCTTTATCTAGGCACAACCCCAGGTACAGGTTTCTAGTTTGCCTCCTACATCAAGTACTGCTGTAATCCAGGAGAATAACTTTCTTCTCAAGAAGATTTAGTCACCCGAGTTTGACGGGAGAGACAGGTCCATTCAAGTTGATGCTGAAATTTGGATTGAATTCATGGAGGATTACTTTGAAGCAGCTGGTACTACACCCACCAATCAGGCTATGCTCGCCAAGCTAAAGCTCACCGGCGAAGCTAGGCTTTGGTGGAAGCAATGGTGCAGGGATCAAGGGATCGCGGAGGGATCCGTTACCTGGGAGAAGCTAAAGAAAGCCATGCAGGGAAGATACTTGACACCTACATATCGCACACAGAAAATGAATGAGTTCTACGAGCTAAAACAACTGGGACTCACTCTTGATGCATACTATTCTAAATTTGTCTCACTTCTTAAGTATGCGCCATAGATGGATATGACACAACGGGTGTCCAAATTTTGTGCGGGTTTAAATCCACCAGTAAATACCCATCTCGAATCTATGCATCCATCAGATCTTCAGGACGCACTCATTTGAGCGGTGCCTATAATTCAGAAGGTACATTCTAGACGAAGGGGTAACAAAACTTGATCTTATAATGACCCGAACAGAGACGCATTCAAACCTCAAATGAAGAGAATTCAAGGTCATAATCAGGGACAAAGAAAGAAAGCAAGGACTAATAACGTCAACAACTTTGTTCCTACTCAAAGCAATGGCCAAAACCTCTGTTGTTTCCATTGCAACGAACCCGATCACTTCAAGAGGCAATGTCCCAAGCTTGGTGGAGGACATCGCCAAGCACCTTTCCAAGGAATGGGCTGTGATCAAGAAGCTGCCACCCGAGGCAGAGGAAGAATCGCCTGTGTTGCCAATAGGCAAATGTGCAAAGAAGAAGAGGAAGAAGATCCGACCATGGAAGCAGAGTTCGAAAAGGTGACCATCCATGCTGCCCTACACAAGAAAAGGCCGAATTGCAAGTTCTCGGTGATTCAAACACCGTCGAACTATCAAGGTAAAAGTTTCAAGACCTTGATTGATTGTGGTAGTACACATTCTTTTATCTCACCAATCTGTGCAAAAAGATTAGTAATAGCCACAGTAGAAGCACCTACCTTGCTTGTGGAATTAGCAAATGGTCATGAGGTTACTTGTACCAGGCAAACTGCTAAGGTGGAATTCTTTCTAGGAGGAAAGACGACTTTGATCAAATTCAAAGTCATGAATTTAGGTATCCATGAGTGTCTACTCAGAATGGATTGGCTTAAGTCTAATGACGCCCACATTCATTGTGGAAAGGGTCAAGTTTCTTTTCAAAACTCTGAAAGGGAATTAGTCACAACCCAAAGTGAGGCTGGAGTGCCAAGAATCCAATTGGCCAAAGTATCTCGGATCGTAAAAGGAGTCAGAAAAGGATTACATGTCTACTTGATCAAACTCAACAAGTTAGATCAGAGGCAAGAGTCTAATGAAGGACCTTCTTGGCTAAAAGAATACGCAGACGTATTCCCTGAAGAGTTGACAGAACTCCTGCCTCAAAGAGAAGTGGATCATGAGATTAGGTTAGTACCAGGAGCTGCACCAATTGCAAAGAGACCTTATAGAATGTCCATACCAGAAGCAATTGAGCTGAAGGAACAACTCAAGCAACTACTAGATATGGCCTACATCCGGTGTCGAAGGGTTTGTGAAAGCAAAGTCGCGTCTTCAGAAGACCTTGATAAATTTCAGGATAAAAGATCAAACAGATGAATAAGCAAGATGAGGAAATAATGTCAAGACTCTGTTTTATTTCTGTCAATAAGAGATTCAAGATTCAAGATGATGAAACCCGAGCAACCTCTGGATTGCATAGATCATCTATACATTTCAAAGAAAATTTCCAAGAGTATGGTCTTCATCGATGAGTAAGAAAGTGGATAAACATGGATAATTTTTTGATTCAAATTCCATCATGATGACTATTTACTGATATTGAGATGGCTTACGGTTAGAAACGGTTTTCAAATTTTCCATTTTTATATATAATTTTAGTCTTCAATCTGCCCTGTTCCTGGATTATCGTATGTTGCCTTTCAGTTCTTTCAACCATTAAAGGTCACAATCCATGTCCCAGTGCTGTCAACAAATATTCTCAGCTATTCAATACCTTATAGATGAATAATCGAGCTATGAACATAAACTTCAGAATCTCCCTTCTTTCATAAATGGAACAGGGAATATGAAGCCCATAAATTGACCTTAAATATACCAAAGATGCATGTATCCAAGAGCTACTGCAAGGATTCAAACATTGTGCTAACCATCAAATTCTTGTTGTGCTGAGCATATGCTTGTTTCTGAAGAACATATACCCAACAGGTAGACCACTTTCAACATCTTCACAATTACTCCAAACAAGTAATGTGTAGGTTTTGGTGGTTCAATTTCCAGAATGCATTGGAACAGTATGGCTTCATCTTCTCCTTTTTACATGTGTATAACAGAAATTTCCTTGCAATTGAAGATCATAAAGAGACAAGGCATGAGGGAATCCAAGTCATCATTCACAGAGACAGTTTCCTATGAGAACCCATGATACAAAAGGTCCAGAGTCTCTCGGACTGCCCATCTTCTCCTTCCTCAAGTACAGAGCCATCCTGATGAAGTACTCCTCTGTAATCAACCTCCTCGCCCTCACGCTGTGAAGGAAGTTCTCCCGTTTGCCGCTGGAAGTCAAAGTAGTGTCTATGCTTTTCTTCAAACAATTCCACACCCTTCTGAAGTTATCGAGCCTCCCTGTGATTAATCTCCTTCAACGTTGCAGAGAGCCGCTTCTGATTGCGACGCGAAAAATCTTTCTTAACTCTTTCTTCCCAGTTGCAAAGATCCTTCCCCCGTTTTGTTCTGTAGCTTCCCTGTTCTTCTGCGTTTCCTTCTCTTCTCCCGATTAGCATCGCTTTCATCAACCTCTCTTCTCGATGCCTCGTCTCTGCAACCTTCCTCCCCTATAATGCCATAATCAATCGTTCGCAATTGCATGTGCTTGTGAGGTCCGTGAATTCCATGGTAAAGTGGAGCTTTCCATGCTTTTATGATGGTGTTGGATCATGACGACGTTTCATCCACAAAGGGCGAATCTTGTCTTGGCTTCCAACATCTCAAATAGTAAAAACAGATGTTTTTGTATTCCACAGTCTCCACATTAAAACTGATCATAAGGATCATCGTGACGATCTCGCCAAGCTTCGGCTTCTCCCCGAATGATCTCCTTCTTCCGCATTCTATCAAGTTTTTCCCACCCCAAGATTCAAAAAAAAACTCTCCTTTTTTCCTTTTCCTCCTAGATCCAAGAATGCCATCCTCCTGTTCGTTCTGCCCCCCAGGAAAAACCAGAGAGCCCTCCCTTTTTGCTCCCCTTTTCCAGGATTAGTGGCCCTTTTCTTTTTTTAATACATACGCAGATTGTGCCTATCAAAAAGTGGCCTCCATCTTTAGCAAATATAAATGGGGAGTGACAAGGATAGCACAATCTCCAATCAAAGGTTCACATAGCATGTACACAACTTGCCCCTTCAAGGCATATTAAACAGTGCTGTATTGCTACCTGAAGTAGCACTATCACTTGTCTTGGGGGGGGAGGGTCCACCAAAGCAATCAAGACGATGAGGCCTATAGAAGCCGAAACATGCTACGACTATGCGTATCCGTCTCGGTGAAGTGGGCAAAACAAACACTAGCAACAACAATGTGCACCAAAAAACCCTACCTCGCACGCACAATCTCACCAACTATATGTGCTGATGATGCCTTCCGTTTGATTTCAATGGAAAGTACTCCAAAAAGGAGCACCTGAATTGTTGTCTCACTCGCATACCAGAAAGGACCATTGACACCATACTCCCATGTAACATTAGAGCTTTGCAAAACATTAGTTGCCCAAGTCCACTGTGATACAATGACACTCGCAATCAAGCCTGTCTTGATGCTCCTACCGGCTGTATTGCACCATTCTGAGGTGTGCTAAACATCAAGTAAGCTCCCACATTTGGCATACATATCCACCAATGTACTTCGACTTGCATCTCTTGGAATTAGTTTAGTACTTCCTCACAAAGCCCATAATCGGCATATCTTGAAATAAGTGTAGCCCATGAGATTGCATCTCGAGTTACCAGTCTACCAAAACTCCCTGCTCTTCTCCGTCTTCAGCATAGAATGAAAGAGCAAACATAACAACTAAGTATGTACAAAGTATCAAATCACACGCACAACTTTTGGGTGGTTTTCACACCTCGAATGCGCAGCAATACGACACCGGCCTAGTAGTTCACCGTGGGGAGCTCCAGTACTATTCCGGAAAAAGAAAAATGGAACACTTCGACTATGTATTGATTACCGAGGGTTGAATCAATCAAAGGTCAAGAACATGTACCCTATTCCTAGAATAGATGAGCATCTTGATCGCCTTCAGGGTGCAAAGATCTTCTCCAAGATTGACCTCAGGTCAGGTTACTATCAGATAAGGATCAAGGAAGAAGATATCCCAAAGATAGCCTTCAATACAAGATATGGGCACTTTGAGTTCCTAGTTATGTCATTCGGACTTACGAATGCACCTGCCACCTTCAACAGATTAATGCAGGATATCTGTAGGCCATATCTTGATGATTTCGTGCTTGTCTTCTTCGACGACACTTTAGTCTATTTCAAACGGGAAGAAAATCATGAACCCCAACTTCAGATTGTCCTTGAGACAATGAGGGCGCATAAGCTGTATGCTAAGATGAAGAAGTGTGCATTCTTCAAGCATCAGATTGAATATCTGGGATTCATAGTATCAGTAGAAGGAATCTCAGTGGACCCAGCCAACCAGAGATGTGCTTGAACGGCCAATACCAACATCTCTCAAAGAAATACGCATCTTTCTGGGATTGACAGGATGGTATAGAGTCTTCATAAAAAACTATGCTTTGATTATAGCACCTCTGACGGACTTACTGAAGAAGCGAACTTCCATTGCATGGTCAACTCCCGAACAAAATAGCTTTGACAAATTGAAGCAAAGTTTGGTATCAGCACCTATTCTAAAACTTTCAGACCTCAATAAAGAGTTCGAGGTAGTAACTGATGCTAGCATACTTGCCTTGGGATGTGTGCTCATACAGAAAGGTCCTCCTGTAGCATACTCTTCAGGGAAATTGAAGAGTCATGAAAAGAATTATGCTACACATGATCTGGAATTGCTAGCTGTCATCCACGCTCTAAAGCTTTGGAGACACTACCTATTGGGTAACAAGTTTACACTAGTAACTGACAATAAGAGTCTCAAATGGATCTTTACCCAGAACGTGCTCAACATGAGGCAACGTCGGTGGATTGAAGTGTTGGAGGAATATGACTTTGAAATCAAGTACCGATCGGGAAAAGAGAATGTAGTTGCCGATGCACTCAGTCGCAAGGCATTCCTTAATTCTCTAATCCTGCAGAATCCATCAACAGCTAGATCTCTAGCTACAAAAGTATCTATGCCAAACAATCCAATACTTGAGTTAGCTAGAGAGGATGCATGCCATGACCTGGCCTACTAAACAATGCTAAGGGAGATCTCTATCAAGGATCAGAATCAGAAGTTGTAGGCTAAGTATCATGAATTTTCTATCAATAGTGGACTTGTCTATTATAGAACAAGGCTGTGTATACCAGCAAGCCAGTCACTTAAGCAGAAGATTTTGTGAGAAGCTCATGATTCCCCTTTCTCAAGTCATCTTGGCTATGCCAAGACTCTTAATGCAGTTAGGAAGAGCTACCATTGGGAGAGGCTCAAAGGTGACATTCTCAAATATGTCACCGAGTGTTTGTCTTGTCAACGTATCAAAGCCGAACATATCAAGATGCTAGGGAAGCTGCAACCGCTTGATATCCCCCAAATGGAATGGGAATTCATCAGTATGGATTTTGTTGTAGGCCTACCCCAAGTTCAGGGAGGATACAACTCCATCATGGTTGTGGTTGACATGCTTACTAAGGTTGCACACCTTATTCCAATAAAGACAAACTATAAAGCCTCAGACATTGCAAGATTGTTTATCAAGGAGATATTCAAGATACATGGTTTACCTAGAAGAATCATTAGTGATCGTGATTCTCTCTTCACATCACACTTCTGAAGAGCTATATTTGAAGCTATTGGGACTCAACTCTGCTTTAGCACCGCTTACCATCCCCAAGCGGATGGCCAAACTAAGAGAGTAAATCAAGTCATCAAGGATATGCTTAGGGCATACTGCTATCGTGAGCCGAAGAGGTGGATTCAATACTTGCCTTTGGTCGAATTTGCCTACAATGCTTCTTACCAACAAAGCATTCAGATGACCCCTTTCCAAGCATTGCATGGTCATGACTGCAGAAGTCCCCTAAACTTCTCAGATCTAACCTTAAGGGTTGAAGCTTAAAGGCAGATGTTGGAAGAGATGGATGACTAAATAAAGTCAATAAGACAGGACATCCAAGCTGCCAAGGATAGACAGAAGGCATACACAGATTTGAAACGTCAAGATAGAGTCTTCGAAGAAGGAGACATGGTCTTCATTTGCATAAGCCCTAAAAAGAGTTCCTTACGTTTGGGAGATTGCAAGAAGCTAAGTCCAAGGTATTGTGGACCGTACAAGATCCTCAAATGCCTAGGACGTAATGCTTATAGATTGCAACTCCCTAAGAACCTAATGGTTCACAATGTATTCCATATCAACTTATTGAAAAAGTATGTACCTAATCCTAACCATGTACTTGATGACCAACAAGTTGTAATGCCTAGTCAAGGAGTCCTTGAACTAAGGCCTGACAGGATCTTAGATGTTAGGGAGAGACAATTAAGATCCAGAACCTTGAGAGAATGCCTTGTCTAGTGGAAAGATTATCCCGAAGAGGATGCCACTTGGGTAGACGAAGGCACTCTCAACCATCAATATCCCCAATCTATCTCGAGATGAGGACATCTCGAATCCTCTAAGGGGGAGAGAATGTAATATATCAAACACTGCAATTCACGCATGAACCTCCTTTTTACGTAATGGGATAATGATGTAGCATTTTGAAAATTTATTAAGGTTAATGGGAATTTTTATTACTTATCTCCCCCCAGCCGACGGTCATGTTGGAGGGGGAGAGGGAAATAGAATGTCGAGCAAGCTCCTTTTGCTGGAGCTTTCTCACACTTGCACCCATGCCCGTCGACATGTAGGAGAGGGAGGATCCCCCCTCCCCTCCCCTATATAATTGAGGGGGGGCCGCAGGCTGAAATACGATGGAGGGGCAGAGATCTTGAAGAAAAGACGCCGTGCGCCGTCATTGCAGAGAGGGAGAGAGTGAGTGTCTCCGCTCGACTCGTAAGGGTGCGAGCTGTCGGGCTGCCTGTCATCACCAGAGCCTGGGGGAGGAGTACGAGGTGGAGTCGAGCGCTGTGAGAGGGAGAGGATGAGGCGTTGATTGCCGCCAAAGCCCAGAACGGCATCGCCTCTACTGTGTCAGTCCACACCCCGAGCTGCCTAATCACCGCCGAGTCGCCGTGAGCTTTCTCCCTCCCACATGGCAGAAGCTTTAGAAGCTTCCTGGGGGGAAGCTTCTAAAGGGCTAGATAAGCCCCCTTTCTCCCCCCCCAAAAAGAACTAAGGCCTTAAAGGTCTTATTACCCTTCCCCCATGTTTTAACCCCATTAAGCCCCTTTCCCTTGGGCATCTTGAAACCACCCCCTGTGTTTTAACCCTTAAGCCCTTCCTTTTGGGCTTGAACCCCCCCCCCCCTCGTGTTAAAGCTCATAAGCCCCCTTTTCCCCCTTAGCCCTTCCCATGCTTCCCGTGGGCTTTGAAACCCCCGTGTTTTATAAATTTCCTTAAGCCCTTTCCCTTGGACCTTGGGATTACTCCCCACACCCCCCTCCCCCCCCCCCCTCCGTGGTTAAACCCCTTAGCCATTCCTTGTCCTATGCAAAATACCCTTGGGGCTTTGTTTTTTTCTCCCCACTCGTAAAAGGAAAGAGAGTGTTGAGGGTCTTTTAACACCTCCCTTTCCCACTCAAAAACCATTGTAAGGGATTCCACACCTTGTTATTTCTCGTTCGTGTGAGTCCTTACAAAGGCCATTAAGCCTTCCCCATGGCTTAATGGATCTTAGTCATGAAAGATTTTGAAACATCCCTTTCGAATTCCTCACTCCAAGGAGGAAGCCTTGAAAAACTGCTTTTGACGGATAGTGCAAGTTATTGCAAAAGAGAGCCACGGTGGAATATTAAAAAGGAGTTGTAAAGTTGCTTCCATGGCATAAATGCCACCTAAGAAAGTCCAAGGCGCAGCCGCGGGAGGGTCGTCTCCCAGCATCCACGTGGACATCTCACCCCAAGCCTAGGTTTTCCTTCCTAATTTTTATTTGATATTGTTGTAATTCAATCATGCAAGGTTAATTGTTAGAAATAGGATATATTTTTGTCCTAGTTGTTCATGACGAAGGAACTTAGTCATTAATACTTTTAATGAAACATGCAAAATAAAGAAAGCATAAATGCATTTCTAGCAAATAGCTTTATGCATTGAAATGAATTATAAGCTAGATTATTATTCATTAAAATAGTATACTTCGGTTAAGCCTAGAAGTATAAACTGCATCTTGCACTATTAACCCATATCCTCTTCGCAATGAATCATCATGGAAAGTGCAAAGCATGAAATGATTCTTATGATGCATAAACTCTATGAAATTATTGTTTGTCAACTGCATAAATTATCAAGTAAAAGGTTTCTTATTTAGCATGAATTTTGTTTGCAAAGTAAAGGGAAGATTAGTTGAGATTAACCTAAGACCTCAAATCGATAAGTTAGGGTTGAAAAATCAATTTATTCATAGACAACGAATCATGTGGAAGTAATCTCGAAATTATCTTCTAGAGTTAAACAAATTGGCATAAACCTAAAATACCTAAACCACGGAGTAATCGTTTAGAAAAGTTGAATTCCAAAGAATTCACTAGGGAATTTAATACGTGGCCTAATCCTACGTATTGTTAAAACTGATATTCCTATACCTTAAATACTTGCCCACATTCACTGAATGTAGGGATAGTGAAAATGTAATTGGAAAGTGAACTAGGGTTTGTCCCTAAGAAATCTTACGAGATGGAACTTGGAACTCTAGGACTGACAATGTCAGCCTAATGTAATCAAGAATAGATTGTCTCATGACTCCGTCAATGAATAGAATAAGTCTCATGGTTCGATGCGGCACTTGCGCAGCAAGTGCGGAGTCATACGATCTTGTGATTGGATCACAAGGGAATGGCCAAATTCTCGCAATGAGGTTGATAGGTCCTTACGCAAGTTATCTTACAAGAGGACGAATAATTATCCTAATTTAGTATCTTTCTTGAGTAAAGAAGATTGATTGGAAACTAGAGACCAGCCGATAAACTGAAATAACTGATGAACTTAAGGTTTGACCAAGTTGGGTTAATAGGGTACGCCGTAACCCAGGATATAGGGCATCTTGCCAAGTTGTAAGTCATCCCGGATCGAGTGTTGGTTGCATTCGAAAGGAAGGATTCATTCCTTAGCAGTTTGCTAACAAAAACGATCAATGGAAATGTTTGTGCTTGCTACAGATTCTAGAGCACTGTTTGACTTTGTTTGATCAATGAATTAAAAGATAAATGGATATCTATACTTTAGGTTGAAGGCCTGAAGGGAGAGGCAGCTTCAGTCACCCCCGAGTGCCTGCCTGACCCTAGCCAAGGGGGTTGTTAATCGCACTGAGCAAGTGGACCGAACCTACCGCGGGAGGTCTCTCCGTTGAGCGCTACTTGGAGTAGGAGGACGCTTGGGTGCTAGGGGGGCTCTGGCCGTAAATCCCTCGCCTTTCAGGCCCTGTACAAGAGGCTAACGTGACTCGGGATTGGATCTCGAGGCCCGCATACTAGTTTACGAGGATAAACTTGGATAAGTGATCCTTGTGGATTGCTGGATAGCCTTCGGGTGGATTGTAGATAAGCCTACGGATTGGACTCTTTGTATTTCAAAGATAAATATGATAACCTGTTAATAAGGAACTTGTTTGATATTGTTTTTCTATGTCAAGTGATATGATTACGTAAAAGAACTAGTGCCTAACGAGCTAATTAAAGAAGCTGATTGCTACATGTCCAACTAATGTGTTAGGTAATTAAATAACTAAAACAACCCGAGAAAAGTGCGGAGGATGGGCCATAGGTCCGTCTTACGGATGGGTGGTCCCGGTTGGCCGGGAACTTTTCTCAAATCACGATGGATAGCAGGAAGATCCTCAAAGAACACGAACAACAAAAGCATTGACCTAGAGTTATAATTGAACCCAATTTATGCTATTTTAGGGGAACGGAATGGGACTATGCCTTATGACAGAGAGGTTGAGCTTTGCATCCCTCTCATTTCCCATTCTCCTTGAACCAAGTGCAGCGTGAATTCACTTTGGACCTCGCGTTTCTGCGTAAAGTAGTTCACTTGGGTCCGATGCTAGTTGCCGTTACGAAATGACAATTAAGGAAAACCCTAATTCACATTGATTCTAAGTGGGAACGACCGGAATACTTCTGCTACGTGGCCGACGTGGAAAGCCCTAGATCACAAACCCCGTAACATTCCATGGGAGTGCCGGGCGGAGCTTTCTAGACATCCTTTCCGATGGACTGCTAAGACGTGTCTTGAAGATAGAAGTGGACATGTTAGAAGCCTTGGCTGAAAATGAGACACGGGAACTGGTTGAGGTTCCTAAAGGCAAAGTCCCCATTGGCTACAAATGGGTGCACAAGGTTAAGTGCAAGTCAGATGGTTTGTTAGAATGCTATAAGGCTAGGCTAGTTGCAAAAGGGTATGCACATCAACATGGCCTTGACTATGAGGAGACTCTCAGTTCGGTGGCTAAAATGGCAATAGTCAGAACTGTCATTGCTTTGGCTACATGCAAAGGCTAGAAATTATGGCAAATGGACATCAAGAATACTTTCTTGAACGGTGATTTGGTTGAGGAAGTATTTATGGAGTATCCTAAAGGCTATGTTCACCCCGACTTTCTATACATGTATGTAAGCTAAAAAAGCCTTTACATGGACTGAAACAAGAACCTAGAGAATGGAATGCTCGGATCAATAGTTATTTACAGCAACATGGTGGGTAATGCAGATCATAGTCTGTTCACGAAGAAGATAGATCATGGATATGTGTTTCTAGTGGTTTATATAGATGATATTATTATCACTCGAGATGATGAAGAGGGCATTGCTAAAATTAAATCATGTTTATAGACTGAATTCAGAGTCAAAGACCTTGGTGAACTAAAGTATTTTCTTGGGATTGAGGTAGTCACTACGCCGCCTCCTGTCTACCATGCTAGGTCCAAACATATTGAGGTTCACTACCATTTCATCAAAGAAATGATTCTTACAAGGCAGATTGACTTGATTCATGTGAATATTGAAGACTAGGTAGCAGATATATTTACCAAGTCTCTTGGTAGAGAAAATTTCATATACTTCACACAGTTACTTGGATTTATCAGATGGTTTGCGCTTGAGGGGGAGTGCTAGAATATCAAGCTCTCGTTACTCTTCATTCATTCTATCTTTATGTGTATGACCGACATTGGCTGGATACAGTTGTACAAGTGTGTGACATTCAATAAGTCGGTGTAGTCAGTGACTTAACCACAGTTAGTCTTGGTTAGTCATACCTATGTGTATAAGTCTCTTTTGAGTTAGTATGATGGAATAATAATGGAAGAATAATAATAATAAGCTATTATTCATAGCTATTTTTATAACAATATAGTAAAAAATTTAATGAACAACCCACATGTGGGCTCTAACTAGACCTTCCAAAAGTTAAGTGGGCAAAGTAAGTTGTGTGGCATATGCTATGAACACCATGGTTCCATTAATATGTTATATTCACCTCTTAAGCCTTATTAAATGTGAGCTTGTGGCATGACTCTAAAATATTAAATATCATTTTCTCATGCAAATATCTCTACATCCTTTAACAAGCTAATGTAATTCTCCACAAGCATGTTAATGAAGCGTAACTCTACATGGCCACAATATAAGCATCATACAAATACCATACAAGACAACCATATCTTGATTTCCTCACAATTGATGTTTAACAATAGTTGTTAACCTCAGTTCAAGATGGCAGAAAATTATGCAAAAAGTGAAAAAAGAATAGAAAAAGAGCAAAGGTGCAGAGGCGGCTTCTAAAAGCAAAGCAGAGGAAAAAGCTCAATTTTAAATAGAAGGCACCTCAGAAAACTCAAAAAACTCTTGTAAAAGAGCGTCAGACTCCCTTCTGTGCCATTTGTAAAGGAATAGATGGGTGTAGACTTAAGGCATGAGGCAAGAAAAGGGAAATAGAAAAACTGACCTTGCCACAAAGGGTGATCATGTAAGAAGGGATGGGCACCCATGGACATCTAGGGCTTGTATATAAAGTTCAAAAAGTGAATGAAAGCTTATTCTTGTGTGTGGCCAAAATTGGCTCTCCTCTTCTTCTTCTTATTATTCTTCTTGCTTGCTTGAGCTTGTGCTTGAGAGAGGGAGTGTGAGGGAGTGAGCATATGAGGGTGAGGGACCGGGGAGGAGAAGCTCTCCATCTTCTCCTGTCTTCTTTTTTTCTCTTCTCTTCTCTTGTCTTGCTCACAGAAATTGAGCTTGGAGCGGGGAACTTGAGGATGGAGCTCACTTGAAGCTTGCACTTGGATCGTGGAGCTATTGGAGTGCTCAGGAGAGGAGGTAACTCGATCAGGCATGGAGGTAAGCTCACTACAGTCGTAGAGATGGATGGCGTATCGGCTATGTGAGAGGTAGCCATTAGTGCTCGGCTTGGAATGCTTGAAACAATAAGCAGTCCGTGGGTCTCGACGGTTGATCGCCTCCACATTTTTGTTCCATTGTCAAGACAAACAGATTCAAGCTTAAGCACTTGTACACCTCATATCGAGCATTAAAGTAAGGGATTCATTCCCCAACCGGAGCTTGAGATAGGTAGGAAGTTGGGGCTTTTGATCTTTGATAGAAGTAAGTATTTTGGTTATTTTGGTTGTTTAATGATTGGGAGAGAAGGGGAGATCATTTTAGTTATTTTCTTTTGATTCTTGTTGCATTTAGCATAGATTAGGATTAAGAGATCAAATTGGAGAAGCATAGGTTTTAGTGCTGTAAAACAAGGTACAACAGGCACAAATCGGGGTAAATGGAGAAAAAGAGTGGTTGGAATGATGAATGCCATAAAGGGAGTGATTGGGGATAGAAAGAGCTTTCTTAGGAAGGGGTTTAAGAGCTAGGAGACCATAGAAGAGCTCATTTTTCATCCTAGTAGTAGTGAGAGAGAGAGAGAGAGACAGAGAGACGGAGTTTCCATCATTGATTTAGTTTGATCATGCCATCGGGCAGTTCGTCACACAATTCAGGTATATCAAAACCTTCCTTCTATGTATTTGTTGTGATCTAGAAGTCAATGTTCTTGGTGATTGTGTGGATCATTGGATTCAACGAGATCATCCTCGGTACCCTGTCTGAGTGGCTTGATTTTGGGCTGAGTCCCAAAATTGAACCATTTGGCCCTCGGACCACTCAATCCATTCGGCCCTCAAATAAATCGAACCACTCGACTCGGACACATATCGCTTGCCCGTCCAAGTCAACCATTTGGACCACTTGGACCACTCGGCCTCGACCAACTTGACTTGGCCCTTTTCGACTCAGCCCACTAATGTGACTCAGCCCTCGGACCATTCGGACCACTCGGCCCACTCGGCCCTCGGCCACATCTATTCGACAGTCCGAGCTGCAAGTTCGGCCGGTGTTCCTATTCGGTCATCGGCCCTTGCAATTCAGACGAGTTGGATCGAGTTAGACTTTTGCAAATTTTGTGGAAGTTTGCACCAAACCCAGCTAGATCTCCACGACACCAACCTTTGTGAGTCGTCCCAACACCCATAACTCGATTCTTGCACAACAAATAGGCAAATTATCAAGACACGACTGCTTAGCAGCTTGAGTATGTTGTTAAGAGAGTCAGTGCCTTGACGGTAGCTAGTGGAAATGTAGACCCCAAACAAACGTAAATCGAGTAAGACGGAGCAGCAAGAAACCCTAAAACCTACGAAGGCGGTTAGAAATTGATCGAACAAGCCCATCAAGCCTAAGGCAAGACAAGAGTACGCGGGCTGCTTAGACACTTGCTCTTCGCACTCACCTTGACTTCAAGCACTTGAAATACACCTAAAAATAACCGAATGTCTGATTGAACACAAGTGCTCAGAAGAGAACACACTTGCTGAGTGGAGGTAACTCTAGGATTGTATGCAATAATTAAGGAACTCACTTAGATAAAAGAATGTAAAGGAACCCACCAACAGGAGAAGAACCCAAGACATAGAGGGGCAAGTGGAGCCCACTGTAGGACTAAGCGAATAGCAATAGAGACGTGGATCTACCCAACCTCCTTAACCTTATCGATAGCTTGGTGGAGCAAGAGAACACAACTATGTCAGACGAAAGCTCAGACCATAGGGAGAACAAGGAATTTGACTTAGGAGTTTTTCCAGAAGCTATCCAGCAATCAGTGAGTAGGTGGTGAGTAGTTGACCTAGAGGAGGAAAGGAAACGAGCCCACAAAGCACTGTAAGGCATAATGGAATACAAGCGAGACCAGCAGACTAGGAGCCTAAGGTAGAACGTAGAGATGCGAGACATACAACGAGTGCTGAACCTAGCAGGTAGGAATCGAACTAACCATGGGAGAGCGCTAGAAGGAGACTTGATGCTAAGTGAGCTTCTCATGAAGCAATTTCTAGACAACACAACAGCAAAGCAGAGTGTTCCAGCATTAGCCACGTTACTACTAGTGGGGTTAGGGGTGAACCAAGGCTCTAAGAGCCAACCTAAGTTACTAGTTGTCACTAAGCAGCTCGATAAGTACCATCCCTAAGACAATCCGTACATCTTTGTAGAGTAGTTTGAGCAGGTCTGCGACTCCAACGGTCTCAACAACTTGAGTCAATGCTCTCAAGCATTTGGGCTTTGTTTAGGTGACAAGGGTCATACTTGGTACACAAGTTTAGACGCTCTAGAGTGAGTGAACTTCAAAGGATTGAAAAAACCTCTTCATTGAGAGATTTTTCAAACCTGGATACTCTGATAGCCTACTAGTACGACTTATGAACATTAAGAAGAAGGAAAAAGAGGACATCCACGACTATGTGACCGGTCGAGTGGGCGAAGGAAACCAACCTATCATGGTGGACACAGGAGCAACACGCAACGTCATGACACCAGGGTGTGCAGCAAAACATGGATTAAAACTATCGAATTCCCCTGAAGGATTAACAGTAACATTCGCACAAGGAGAAGCCAAGGAGGTAAAACAAGTCTTTGCAATCCAAGTGGAAGCCAACAAGTGGAAAGCAAAACTCAACTTCTTAGTAATCCCCATGGATGATTTTGAAGTGATATTCGGCTTGGAATTAGTAAATGAAATGATGCTAGATATGCAAGGAGAAGGCGTCAGAGTACCATGTGAAAGAATGCAACTGCGTGGCAGGACCCCAATCAAAGTGCAAATGAAGGAGAATAAGCCAGGAGTATCATGCCAAATAGTGAAACCAACTACAACCCAACCAAGGGGCTAGACCCAAAATGCACCGGTCTAAGGGACCGTTATCAGGCCACGTATCATGACATGCAGTGGCAAGCAGGTCGAAAAATTAGTCAAACAAGGAGATATGGTCTATCTGTGTATGATCTGACCAATTGAAGAAGAAGAAAATGGCAAGAAATCCAAACAATAGAATAGGAACACAGAGGTGGTAGAAATACTTGAAGAATTCAAAGATGTAATGCCAGCCGAGCTACCCAAGTGTCTACCACCCAGGTGAGATGTGGATCACGAAATTGAGCTGATCCCATAGTCTTCCCCACCGGACCAAGCTCCCTATCGCATGAACCGCACTGAGCTCGTGGAATTGAAGAAGCAACTACATGAACTAGAAGAACAAGGATTCATTCGCCCTAGCAAATCCCCCTTTGGTGCCCCAGTGTTATTTGTAAAGAAGAAGGATGGGGGACTTAGACTCTGTGTAGATTATAGGGCCCTTAACAAAATCACCATAAAGAAAAAATACCCCATGCCCCTAGTGGAAGACCTCTTAGATAGACTGCATGGGGCCAAGTACTTCAGCCGTATTGATCTTAGATCAAGATACCACAAATCCGCATAGCCGAAGAAGATATCCCAAAAACATCCTTCCACACCCGATATGTTAGTTTTGAGTGGTTAGTATTAGGATTCGACCTAAGCAATCGGCCAGGCACATTTTGCAGCCTCATGGATGGAATCTTTAGATCGGAGATAGATATCTTTGTCATTTCCTACATGGATGACCTCCTAGTCTACAATAAGACCCTAAAAGAGCACAAGCAGCACTTATGCCGAGTTTTTGAGAAACTGCGGCAACATCAGTTATATGACAAGCCGGAAAAATGTGAGTTCGCAGTGAAAGAGTTGGAGTTCTTAGGCTTTATTGTAGGAGCAGATGGAATCAAAGTGGACCCTAAGAAACTGGAAGCCGTCCAAAGATGGCTTGTACTGAAAACTATACGAGAAGTGCGGGAGTTCCTTGGCTTCATAGTACTTTGTCGGAGGTTCATCAAAGATTACAGCCTTATCACTGCCCCCCTCTCCCACCTCACCAAAGAACATCACTCTTTTACATGGGGAAACATGCAACAGGAATCCTTTGAGCAGATGAAGAAGTGCATGAACCAAACTCCCGTCCTAAGGGTGTCAAATTTCACCAAACCCTTTGAAATATCTACAGATGCATCCAACTACGGCATAGGAGGTGTACTGGTACAGGAAGGTTAGTCCATTGCTTATGAGTCAAAGAAATTTACCGATGTTGAAACAAGGTGGAGCACTAATGCTTCGTTTGGTGGTGCTCATTACTATGTATCCTTCATTGATAATTTTAGCAGGTATACTTGGCTTTACATACTGAAACATAAGGATGATGTGTTTGATGCATTCAAGGAGTTCAAGAAGCATGTTGAAAATGAGTTGAGTTGTAAATTTTCATGTCTTAGATCAGATGGAGCTAGAGAATATGTCTCTAATTACTTTGACAGATACCTTGCTAAACATGGGATCAAAAGAAAGTTAACTTACAGCTATACACCGCAGCAAAATGGTATAATAGAAGGGAAATATAGGGTACTAATGGAATTGGCAAGAGCTATGCTGAAAGAGAAGCAGTACTGACTGCTATCTATGTGATGAATGGAACCCCTACAATAGGGATTCATGATGTAACTCCATATGAGAAGTTGTATGGTCATAAGCCTGACATTTCACACTTGAAGGTATTTGACAGCATTGCCTATGTGCATGTTCCTGATGAAAAGAGGAGGAAATTGGATCCTAAAGTTGGGATTCATGATGTAACTCCATATGAGAAGTTGTATGGTCATAAGCCTGACATTTCACACTTGAAGGTATTTGGCAGCATTGCATATGTGCATGTTCTTGATGAAAAGAGGAAGAAATTGGATCCTAAAGTTGTCAAGAGTGTGTTCCTTGGTTATGCACAAGACCGAAAGGCTTACAAGTGTTATGTACCATCTACACATGAGACATTGATTAGCAGAGATGTTTTTCTAATGAGTTGGCATCGTGGTATGGTAATCCGATTGCAGTGGCTACTGATGGATTATTGAACACTAGTAATGCTAAAAGAACACTTATAGTGAGTACATCTATGAGTAATCCTATAGTAAGTCCTTAGTCACGATGCTTGCGGAGTCGTCATCCTATGTCCACTGACACGGATATGCCATTGAGGGGGAGATTGGATAAGGAAAATGAAAAAATGCTAGAGGATGTGACAAGTCCACTTACAACAGGTTATTTAGTCATCTAACAGCAACAATTTGGATAGTGAGTTGGACATTCCATCTATTATCAGGGCTAGAGCAAGGCAGAGTCGTTATGTACTGCCTTATGAGACAAAAGAGCCACATGTTAAGTAGATCAAAGAGAGTTAGAAAACCAGTTGATAGGTTTATATACACTAGTTATTCAACCCGCCATTATGCATATATGGCTAGTGTGATAGGTTACAAAGAACCTATAAAGTTTGATGATAATTGGTGTGCTGCCATGGATGAGGAGTATGCAGCCCTAGCTAGAAATACGACATGGGAACTGGTTGAGTTGCCTAAAGGCAAAGTCCCCATTGGCTGCAAATGGGTGTACAAGGTTAAGTGCAAGTCAGATGGTTCGTTAGAATGCTACAGGGATAGGCTAGTTGCAGAAGGGTATACACAGCAATATGGCCTTGACTATGAGGAGACTTTTAGTCCGGTGGCTAAAATGGCAATAGTCAGAACTGTCATTACTTTGGCAGCATGCAAAGGCTGGAAATTATGGAAAATGGACATCAAGAATGCTTTCTTGAATAGTGATTTGGTTGAGGAAGTATATATGGAGTATCCTGAAGGCTATGTTCACCCGGACTTTCTATACATGTATGTAAGCTGAAAAAGCCTTTACATGGACTGAAACAGGAACCTAGAGCATGGAATGCTCGGATCAATAGTTATTTATAGCAACATGGTGGGTAATGCGGATCATAGTCTATTCACAAAGAAGATAGATCATGGATATGTGTTTCTAGTGGTTTATGTAGATGATATTATTATAAGTGGAGATGATGAAGAGGGCATTGCTAAAATTAAATCATGTTTATAGATTGAATTTAGAGTCAAAGACCTTGGTGAAGTAAAGTATTTTCTTGGGATTGAGGTAGTCACTACGCGGCCTCAAGATATATGGCTGTCAAAAGCAGTATGCTCATGACATGTTACAGAAGTATGGTATGGTTGAATGCAAGCCTATGGAGACACCTCTTGATTAGAATGTCAAGCTACAGATTGATGTTGGGAATGACATAGAGAATGTGACAATGTATCGACAGATGGTGGGCAACTTGATATACTTGACTATTACCCATCGTGACTTATGTTATGTAGTGGGGCTGATTAGTCAATTCATGTAGAAGCCTTGCAAACCACATTAAGATGCAGTCAAGAGGATCATGAGATATATAAAGGGTACTATAGATTATGGGTTTTTTTATGCATAAGGAAAATCCCTTAACTTAACAGGGTTTACTATTGTTGATTGGGCTGGTTGTGCCTATGATAAGAGGTCAACCAGTGATTATGCATTTAGATTGGGCAACAGTATGATCAGATGGCAGAGTAAGAAGTAGCCTACTGTTGCATTGTTGAGGACAGAAGCTCAGTACAAAGAAGCTGTTGCCTTAGCGGCTTGCGAGGCAGTTTAGCTGATGAAATTGCTAAAAGACTTGGGAATACAGCTGGAAAGCAGAGTAAGATTGCATTGTGATAACCTCTGTAGTGTTGTGTTGGCTAAAAATCCTGTCTACCATGCTAGGTCCAAACATATTGAGGTTCACTACCATTTCATCAAAGAAATGATTCTTACAAGGCAGATTGACTTGATTCATGTGAATATTGAAGACTAGGTAACAGATATATTTACCAAGTCTCTTTGTAAAGAAAATTTCATATACTTCAGACAGCTACATGGATTTATCAGATGGTTTGAGCTTGAGGGGGAGTGTTAGAATATCAAGCTCTCGTTACTCTTCATTCATTCTATCTTTATGTGTATGACAGCTGCATACAGCTATACAAGTGTGTGGCATTCAATAAGTCGGTGTAATTAGTGACTTCTCTTGGTTAGTCATACCTATGTGTGTAAGTCTCTTTTGAGTTAGTATGATGGAAGAAGAATAACAATGAGCTTAGGCTCTTCTTCCACTCCACTCTATCTCTCTCCCTCTCTTCCAAAAATAGGGTATACATGGTGCACCTTAGGTTTCTAATTTTGTAATTCTCATTTGTATGTTTCATTCCATTTCATACTTACTTTCCCCTATAGTATGATGCATTCTTTATCAATGCCATTTTGCACAAACTAGAAATTTTACAAGGTATCACATGGTGATCTATAAGTTGTGACCTTCATCCATTGTGAGTACGTCTCCAAATGGAAGGTGAGACAATGCTTAAATAAAACATAAATTGTAATATTCATATAGAAATTTGATCCCCTTGAAGAGCAGAGGTCTACTATCATCACAATTGTTGTAAAGTTCAAGTGAAATTGCACCATATCTTCAATCAAGGCCAAATGAAACTCTAAGCATATGGCACTAGGATTTTAGGCTCTTATGTTCAAAAATAAGGAAGAAATGACACCCATGAGATAGGTGCTTCTCGTGACCGTAGCATTTTTTCTAGGAATGCCCTAGCTAGCAGCTTCAAGAGCATGATAGGGGTAGTTTCTTAAACTGCAATTACCCTAGATAGCCAAGTCACAAGTATGCCCCAATAACAAAGAGAGCCTCGTGTGGCAACACATTTCGAAAGCACTCAATCTTCTTGACTTAGGTCATCTGCTACGTTTCTTTATGCTCGCATACTACTATGCTAAAAAGAGGGGTCTACTAGAAAGAGATTAGGGGTCCACTATGATGTTGGCCCATTTAGACAATAACTTTATTTTTTAGAAGCTATCTATCTTACAAATCTTCAACAATATTCCGAGTTTACACAATGTGAAAAAATGAAACTAGTTTGCAAATCACACATTGCTCTCGGTCTAATATAAATGGCTTGTAGTTAATGGTTCATTATAAACACAATTCAAGTTTAAAAACATTATTCATAGCTATTTTTATAACAATATAGTAAAAAATTTAATGAACAACCCACATGTGGGCTCTAACTAGACCTTCCAAAAGTTAAGTGGGCAAAGTAAGTTGTGTGGCATATGCTATGAATCCCATGGTTCCATTAATATGTTATATTCACCTCTTAAGCCTTATTAAATGTGAGCTTGTGGCATGACTCTAAAATATTAAATAGCATTTTCTCATGCGATTATCTCTACATCCCTTAACAAGCTAATGCAATTCTCCACAAGCATGTTAATGAAGCATAACTCTACATGGCCACAATACAAGCATCATACAAATACCATACAAGACAACCATATCTTGATTTCCTCACAATTGATGTTTAACAATAGTTGTTAACCTCAGTTCAAGATGGCAGAAAAATGAAGCAAAAAGTGAAAAAACAATAGAAAAAGAGCAAAGGTGCAGAGGTGGCTCCTAAAAGCAAAGAAGAGGAAAAAGGCCAATATTAAATAGAAGGCACCTCAAAAAACTCTAAAAACTCTTGTAAAAGAGCGTCAAGCTCCCTCCTGTGCCATTTGTAAAGGAATAGATGGGTGTAGGCTTAAGGCATGAGGCAAGAAAAGGGAAATAGAAAAAATGACCTTGCCACAAAGGGTGATCATGTAAAAAGGGACGGGCGCCCATGGACATCTAGGGTTTGTATATAAAGTTCAAAAAGTGAATGAAAGCTTATTCTTGTGTGTGGCCAAAATTGGCTCTCCTCTTCTTCTTCTTCTTCTTCTTGCTTTCTTGCTTGAGCTTTTCCTTGAGAGAGCAAGTGTGAGGGAGTGAGTGTATGAGGGTTAGGGATCGAGTAGGAGAAGCTCTCCATCTTCTTCGCTCTTCTTTTCTTCTCTTCTCTTCTCTTGTCTTGCTCATAGAAATGGAGCTTGGAGCGGGGAGCTTGAGGATGGAGCCTGCTTGAAGATTGCACTTGGATTGTGGGGCTATTGGAGTGCTCAGGAGAGGTGGTAACTCGATCAGGCATGGAGGTAAGCTCACTACACTCATAGAGATGGATGGCACGTCGGCTATGTGAGATGTAGCCATTAGTGCTCGGCTTGGAACGCTTGAAACAATAAGCAGTCCATGCGTCCCACCTCCGCATTTTTGTTCCTTTTTCGGGACAAATGGATTCAAGCTTGAGCACTTGCACACCTGATATCGAGCATCAAAGTAAGGGATTCATTCCCCAACTGGAGCTTGAGATAGGTAGGAAGTTGGGGCTTTTGATCTTCGATAGAAGTAAGTATTTTGGTTATTTTGGTTATTTAATGATTGGGAGAGAAGGGGAGATCATTTTAGTTATTTTCTTTTGATTCTTGTTGCATTTAGCATAGGTTAGGATTAAGAGATCAGATTGGAGAAGCATAGGTTTTAGTGCTGTAAAACAAGGTACAATAGGCACAAATCGGGGTAAATGGAGAAAAAGAGTGGTTGGAATGATTAATGCCAGAAAGGGAGTGATTGGGGATAGAAAGACCTTTCTCAGGAAGGGGTTTAAGAGCTAGGAGACCGTAGAAGAGCTCATTTTTCATCCTAGTAGCAGTGAGAGAGAGAGAGAGAGAGACAAAGAGAGAGAGTTTCCATCATTGATTCGGTTTGATCTTTCCATCGGGGAGTTCGACGCACGATTCAGATATATCAAAACCTTCCTGCTATGTATTTTTTGTGATCTGGAAGTCGACGTGCTTGGTAATTGTGTGGATCATTGGATTCAACGAGATCATCCTCAGCACGCCATCGTTGTGCGTGACGCGGCCCGTCTAAGTGGCTTGATTTTGGGTCGAGTCCCAAAATCAAACCATTTGGCCCTCGGACCACTCAATCCATTCGGCCCTCAGATAACTCGGACCACTCGACTCGAACACATATCGCTTGGCCCGTCCAAGTCAACCATTTGGACTACTCGACCTCGGCCAACTTGACTTGGCCCTTTTCGACTCAACCCACTAATTTGACTCAGCCCTCGGACCATTTGGACCACTCGGCCCACTCGGCCCTCAGTCACATCTATTCGGCAGTCCGAGCTACAAGTGCGACTAGTGTTCCTATTCGGTCCTCGGCCCGGGTCCTCGGCCCGTCGGAGTCTACCACTTGGCCCTTGCAATTCAGACGAGTTGGACCGAGTTAGATTTTTGCAAATTTTGTGGAAGTTTGCACCAGACCCATCTAGATCTCAATGATGCCAACCTTTGTGAGCCGTCCCGACACCCATAACTCGATTCTTGCACAAGAAATAGGCAAATTTGCAAGACACGGCTGCTTAGTAGCTTGAGTAGGTTGTTAAGAGAGTCAACGCCTTGACAGTAGCTAGTGCAAACATAGACCCCAAACAAACGTAAACCGAGTAAAACGGAGCAGCAAGAAACCCTAAAACCTACCAAGGTGGTTGGAAATTGATTGAATAAGCCCATCAGGCCTAAGACAAGACAAGGGTATGCAGGCTGGTTTGACACTTGCTCTTCACACTCACCTTGACTTCAAGCACTTGAAATACACATAAAAATAACCGAACGTCTGATTGAGCACAAGTGCTTAGAAAAAAACACACTTGCTGTGAGTGGAGGTAATTTGAGGATTGTATGCAATAATTAAGGAACTCACTTAGATAAAAGAATGTAAAGGAATCCACCAACAGGAGAATAACCCAAGGCATAGATAGGCAAGTGGGGCCCAGCATAGGACTAAGCGAATAGCAATAGAGACGTGGATCTACCCAACCTCCTTAACCTTATCGACAGCTTGGTGGAGCAAGAGAACACAACCATGTTAGAGCAAAGCTCAAACCACAGGGAGAACAAGGAATTCGACTTAGGAGTTTTTCTAGAAGCTATCAAGCAATCAGTGAGTAGGTGGTGAGTAGCTGACCTAGAGGAGGAAAGGAAACTAGCCCACAAAGCACTGCAAGGCATAATGGAATACAAGCGAGACCATTTGACTAGGAGCCTGAGGCAAAACGCAGAGATGCGAGAGATACAACGAGTGCTAAACCTAGCAGGTAGGAATCGAACTGACCATGGGAGAGCGCTAGAAGGAGACTTGACGCTAAGTGAGCTTCTCATGAAGTGATTTCTAGATAACACAACAGCAAAGTAGAGTGTTGCAGCATTATCCACGTTACTACTAGCGGGGTTAGTGGTGAACCAAGGCTCTAAGAGCCAATGTAAGATACCAGTTGTCATTAAGCAGCTCGATAAGTACCAGTGCCAAGACAATCCGTACATCTTTATAGAGCAGTTTGAGCAGGTCTGCGACTCCAATGGTCTCAACGACTTGACTCAATGCCCTCAAGTATTTGGGCTTTGCTTAGGCGATAAGGGTCAGACTTGGTAGACGAGTTTAGACGCTCCAGAGCGAGTGAACTTCAAAGGATTGAAAAACCTCTTCATTAAGAAATTTTTCGAGCATGGATACTCTGATAGCCTATAAGTATGACTTATGAACGTCAAGAAGAAGGAAAAAGAGGACATCCATGACTATGTGATCCACATAAGGAGTCTCTTCAAGAGAATCCCGAAGGCTGACCGAAAGAGCAGTGTTGATGTTATTCATCAGTGGAATACAAAATGAAGAGCTTTGTAAAGCCTTGGTGGGCAACTCGAGCTTGCAACGAGACACGTTAGCTAGGGTGTTCGAAGAGGCCATTCGAGTCGATGACCAATTGAAGGAGAGGAGCTCTCGGAACTCCAACCAAGAAGAGACCGATTGAAGAAGTTTAGAGAGATTTTCAGCATCCAGTGAGTGATCAAGCGCAAATGCCCAAGATAAGGGAAAGGCTGCAGACATCAACCAGGAATTGGCTAATATGAAAATAGAAAAAGCTAAGATGCAGGAAATGCTAAGACAACCAATGTGACCACATGTCCAATGTGTGTATTGTGGCAAGAACCACCTCTCGGCTAAGTGTCGAGACCCTAGGTCACGACGTTGTGCTAATTGCTATAGGTTTGGTCACGATTGTGTGCATTGTAGACTTCCTAGGAGACTTCCGTACTCACAACCATACGATCAACCTTACCTAGCGAACAAGCCGCAAGAATTCTTTGGAAGGGGAGTGCCATTGGCCCTTCCCGCACCAAACGATGCTAAGCCAAGTGTTCCTAGAATGGATATAAATCCTACCGGAATACCTAGACCACCTGATCCCTATGTGACACATCCACTGAGCGACTCTCCAATTCACTACGTGGAAGAGGCAAATGAGGAAGAGCCTTACGTATACCCTTACATGTCACATGATGATGAGGGCAATACAGTCTTTACGTGTCGGTGATGGCATTAGGTAGGGGATGAGGTAGAGGCCCAATAGGGCAGACCCAAGATCCTAGATTTGCAGTCACCCGGGACACATCTCATCACACTGTCCCGAAAGGGAGCAACAAAGTAGAGACAAGGCTGACCTAAGGTGTCCTGAGTGTGGAATCACTCATCTCATCATTGACTATCCAAAGCGGAAACCATCCTCGAGCTCAGCCAACTTTCCATCCAACCCATTAGGGCTGTTCAGTGTCCAGAATCTTGATGGGGAGGCTACACCTATCCCATTGCATGCCATAACCTGTGCACAAACAAAGTGGACTAGCATATCACTCTAGGTCCTAGAAATCTTGACGCAGTCTCGATAGAAAAGAAGAGCCATATGCAAAGGAAGAAGAGACCCGAAGCCAAAGTCGTGCTTAAAACTGAGAGTGCCACAATGCTACTTGCTGGAAAGGAAGTCACTCACGCTAAGGCAGAGACATCTGCTCCAAAGACGGCTGAAAAGGGAAGTGCTAGGGTAGGCGAGTACCCCAATCCGAAGTGCCAACTAGAGGCCATCGAGAAGATGAAGAAGTGGGTAAAGGAGGCTCAGGAACACCTGAAAGATGGTGAGCCCATCTTAGAGGATGAGATCAAGGATCTCTCTAGCATCGGCACACCACTCTCACCCCCTCCACCAAAATCGAGAGATGTGATTATGCCACAAGCAATACCGCCTTAGGCAAAGCCTTAACTCTCCGAGCCAGCAACCCAGGACCATTAGCCAGGACAACTCAGAACAGGAGAAAGACAAGAAACCAACGACCTCCTTACCACTCTACTAACCATCCCAGTGACGTTAAGCTTGGGAGATCTACTTAGGCAGCATCCGATTGTATGGCAGGACTTGAAGCATTGGGTTGAAGGGTCATAAGAGCAAGATTTTGTGGGCCTACAAGAACATGATACAGAGATGCAGATACCGAGTTTGACATTGTACTCCATGCCTAAACCCTTGCACGTTATATATTTTTGGAAAGGCATCGAGATGCAAGCGGTCTTACTAGTCTTAGCCCTAGGCGACACAACAAGGAAAGGGATTGTAGACACAGGGGCAGGAGTTAGTGTACTAAATCATGCAGTTCTCCAGACTTGGGGCAACCCACCAATCGAGACTACTAGGTTCAATGAAAGTGAAGCCATTTGGGGTGCTAAAAATCTAGCCGCTGAAAATTGTTGGAGTCCAATTCTCAATCGACTTTATAGTCATGAAGGGAGTGGACTAGGATGTCCTATCGAGCCGACCTTGGATGCGCAATGCCAAAGTGATTGAAGATTGGGGGAATGGTCTTATCTTCCTAGGCAATAGAATAGAATTCCTAAGGATAGAGATGGACTCCTGGAAAACTGCACTAGTTGACCTCGACACCATCTCTGTGATACTCAAGGGTAATACCGAGATCAAG
This sequence comes from Lygodium microphyllum, assembly GCF_053477565.2. Taxonomy (NCBI): domain Eukaryota; kingdom Viridiplantae; phylum Streptophyta; class Polypodiopsida; order Schizaeales; family Lygodiaceae; genus Lygodium; species Lygodium microphyllum. The sequence continues at coordinate 77,477,464 of NC_141159.1, forward strand.
AAATCCTATGGGCCCCTAACTAAGTATATCCCATGTCCTAAAGATGAGCGACACTAGATGCATGTCCTTTCTATTGTTAACCTACCATTCTCGAACGACGAGGAGTACAAAAAATCCATTAAGATGATCAGTGAGCCCAACGGTACACCCTCGGTATCAATTTGCATGATGATAGGAAACCTCCACCGCAGAAGACCCAACCCTATCACCTTCCAAGTGCCAACTAACTAGAATGAGCTCTTGGGGGTTTTAGAGTATTTGACCGGCAAGCTAGTAGGAAATCCAATAGCAAACTTCAAGCCACTCCAAGATCTCTTAAATGAACTAAGGTGGCAATGGGCTAGGGTGCATGACCTAAATCTCAAATACAATTGGGCCATGGTCCCCAATCAAATACACGAGACATACCAAGACCTAGGAGATGACGAGTGGTTAGAGGAAGATGCTTCCAATGACGAATACAAGGACTCTTGATACTGTAGTTATGAGAGTGAGGACAAGATAGATATCATAGAATACGACACCAAAGGATGAGTGATAGAACATATACGTGCAGATTCTAGGCCGAAGAGAAAGAACACCTTCAGGATAGAGCAAAGGGTCATGTGCATGGATTGTGATCGCGCTTGGTTGGAATGCATAAGAGCCATAGATCTGAAGCAAATAGGCCTAATCCAACTAGGTAACATGCCAGTGCTTAGAATAGAGTCACCCTCTGAGCTGCAACCACAGGGGGAGACTATCTTATCTAGCAAAGACGAGGAGTTTTATTCTGAGCCGGAAGTGAGTTCAGAAAGTGACCTAGAAATACCAAGGCATCCCAAGACTAGACGTACCAAGGGAGACCTGCCCGTCCACCTGAGGCATAAATGCTTGAAAGAAGAAAGGGCAGAACAATCTAAGGACGCAAGAGCAGATAAACAACGAAAACCACATGACCTCCCCAAGAGATTTACGAAGTTTAAAAAGGGCGATAGGGTAGTAATCATGCTGGGTGCCAAACGTCAAGGGCAAACAAGTAAACCCATTGAGGGACCCACCAAGGTCAAGGAGGTGAACATAGTCTAGGAAGGGGAGACATCTCAACCTCTCTTTATTGCCGAAGACCTAACGGAGGAGGAGAAGACACATCTCCTTGTCCTCTTATGATAGCATATAGACGTATTCACCTAATCCTTAGAAGAACTCAAGGCGGTAGATCCAAGTGTAGTGACTCAAACATACCCATGATACTAGATGTAATGTCGGTCAAGCAGTGACTGTACCCCATGAATCCAAAACATGCTCATGCAGTCAAGGAAGAGATCGACAAGTTGATGAGAGTGGGGTTCATCTATGAAATTGAGCACAAAGACTAGGTATCACCCATAGTCATTATAATGAAGAAGAACGGAAAGATTAGAGTGTGTATCAACTACAATAAGGTGAATGCTGCAAGTAAGAGGGACAACTACCCATTGTCGTACACCAAGCACATGCTCGAGAGAGTGGTGGACAAAGAGGCCTACAATTTTCAGGACAACTTCTTTGGATATAATCAGGTGCAAGTGCATCCTGACGATAGGCATAAGACTACATTCTCCACTGAGTGCGGGGGGCCTTGCCTGTATAGTCATGCCCTTCGGGCTGACGAATGCTCCAACAACATTTCAATGCCTTATGTGCACTATATTTAAAGACATGCTTAGGAAAGAGTTAGAGGTCTTCGTACATGACTTGTGTGTTCACTCGACCTGAAGAGAACATTTAGATAGACTCGAAGCGGTCTTTGAATGGTGTCGCCTATATCACCTCTCTCTAAATCCCTTAAAGTGCCAGTTCTGGGTAAAGCACGGATGAATCCTAGGGAACATGGTGTCGAAAAATGGGATTGATGGGAACTTTTCAAAAGTTAGGGTCATTGTTGATCTTCCACCCCCAACCAACTATAACGGACATCAATGCTTCTTAGGCCATACGGGGTATTATCGACGGTTTGTGCTGCATTATGCATTGATTGCTAGACCTTTGTACAAGCTATTGATTACATTCGAATGGACTGAAGAATGCCAACATGCATATGAGGAACTAAAAAACGCTCTGACCATAGCACCGATTCTATGAGCCCCAGATTGGACCACAACCTTCCACGTGCATATTGATGCTTCAAAATTCGTATATGGGCAGTGTTGTGCCAACCTAGCGAACACAATCTTGACTATCCGATGAGCTTTGCTATAGCAGACAACTCATTGAGACTGAGATGAACTACTCGACAATAGAAAGAGAAGGTCTGGCTATCGTATTTTCCGTGAAGAAAATTCGGCATTATTTGTCAGCCACTACTTTCACCTTCTTTGTGGATCATCAAGCCTTGCTATATTTAGTAAACAAACCTTATGCTATAGGCCGCATAGCTTGATGGCTCCTTTTTCTTTTGGAATTTGATTTCTCCGTGGTTGTACGAAAAGGGAAACAACACTACATGTCCAAGCACATGTCATGCATCCCCACGGGACAGGCCGCTAGACGAGGCATCGTGGATGATTTGCTAGACGCGTACTTGTTTAGCCTATCTAGTGAGAGAGATTTATTTTGAGCTTACTTGATTTCCATATTGGGTAGATGACATAGTCCAAGTGCTTGAGCATGGATTACCTAAACGACCAATAGAGACAGCTCGACTTAGACAGCTCATCCTCAAGATCTAACCCTATCAGCTGATAGCAGGTCAACTATATAGGCTAGGGCAAGACAGATTGTTGCACAGATACGTATGGAGTCACGGTGTTAACCCCAACACGAAGAAATCAAAAGAAAATAAAAAAGATGCAAGGAAAAGGCGAAAAAAGGTAGCTCAAGTGAAGAAAGAAGAGGAGAAAATGCCAAAAGCGCGAGGGCAACGTTAAAAGTCCAAGGCAGTTGCAAAAAGGGGAAATGTGCATTTTAAAATACAAAGGCACACCCTAAAATCTTGTAAAAGAGTGCCATGCGGTGGAAAATCCGGAAAGCTAAAATTGAAGACAAAGACAAAGGCCAAGGCAAAGAGAAACGAAAGACAAAGGCGCACAAGGAAAAGCGCAAGTCAAAACTCTTGTAAAAAAGCGCAAGCGCATCATGGTTTAATTCAAGGAGCGCCGGCCCCTCACCCGTGCAATTTGTAAATATAGACGGGCCAGGGAAACAAAGCTAGGAAGATAGAAGGACAATGACAAAAAGGGGCTAGGCTATGGCCGTCCATGTAAAAAAGGGGAAAAGGGGATGATCGCCCAAAAAGGGATTTAGGGTTTTGTATATAAAGTTGAAAAGTGAATGAGAAGCTCATTCTTTTGTGTGGCAAAAAGTGGCTCTCCTCTTCTTCTTCTTCTTCTTGTTCTTGCTTGCTTGAGCTTGTGCTTGAGAGAGGGAGTGTGAGAGTGTGAGGGAGTGAGTGTGTGTGGGCGAGGGACCATGGGGTGGAGAAGCTCTCCATCTTCTCCTCTCTTCCTCTCTTCTCTTCTCTTCTCTTCTCTTACTTGCTGTGATGGAGCTTGGAGCATGGAGCTTTAGGATGGAGATTGCTTGAAGCTTGCACTTGGATCGTGGAGCTATCGGAGTGCACGAGATAGGAGGTAACTCAAATGGCATGGAGGTAAGCTCACTACACCCGTAGATATGGATGGCGCATCGGCTATGTGAGAGGTAGCCATTAGTGCTCGGCTTGGAACGCTTGAAACAATAAGCACTCCATGGGTCTTGGAGGTTGAGCAAAAGCTCCCACATTTTGGTTCCGTTTCCGGGACCAACAGATTCAAGCCTTGAGCGCTTGCGCACTTTGAATCGAGCATCAAAGTAAGGGTTTTCCCCTGAACCGGTGCTTGAGATAGGTAGAAAGTGAGGGGGTTGAAGATGGTATTCGATCTCCTTGGGAAGTAGGTTTTTTACTTTTTGAGAGTTATGTTGTGAGATGTAGTGTAGGTATTTACTTTGTGATTTGGATGCATTAGAGTAGGAGAAAACAAAGAAAAACAAAGAAAATAAGCATTAGGGTTACTATTGCAAAACAAGGCAAAAACATGGCAAGAATCATGCAAAAGTGGTAAAAAACTCGCTTGTGATGCCTAAGGTCGGCAAGTGAGTTATTGGGGGTGCCAATACCATACCCGGAAAGGGATATAAGAGCCAAAAGTGGCAAGAAAGGCCACATTGTGCATTGCAGGGTTTTAGGAGAGCAGGAGAGAAGACGAAAGCTTGGTGAGCGAATCCGCTTCAATCTTGGCATCAGAGAGATCTTTGGCTAGCGCAGGTAATTCTACACCTTCCCCTACAGTAGTAGGACCAATCTGGAGCTGCTCAACAAGGGGGAAGGCCTCCAGCACCCGGCACGACGAATTTCGTGAGAGTCGGCGAAAAGACGCGCAGCGCTCGGCACGTCTGAGTAACAACGACTCTGGTCCGAGGCCCTGAGTCGGCCCTCGGACCATTCAACTTGACCCACTTGACCACTACCACTCGGACGCCCACACTCGCGCTATCCGAATCGAGCACTCGGCCACTTGGCTCAGCCTCCGCCCACTCGGCCACCTGACCTAGCCTCGGCCCACTCGGCTCTCGGACACACCGGTCGAATTTTTCATTCGAACTGTCATGCATGACCCTTACCACTCGGCCCTTAGACATGCCGAATCGGGCACTCGGACCTTGCAACTCGGACCAGTTGGGCCGAGTATGCAGTTTGACCAAATTTTCAGAAAACTTTACCTAACCCAGCCAACACTCAACAGCGCTAACTGTCGGAAGCCCTTAGGACACTCAGAACTTGATTCTGGCACACGGAATAGGCAAAATCGTAGGGCACAACTGCTTAGTAGCTAGAGGTAGGCAGTTGCGAGACGAGGGACTTAGACGCAAAATGCCAAGTGGAAAAGCCCGATTAGACCCAAAAACAAATGAGGCAACGAATTAGAAAAAGAGCTCTGAACCTCGAAATTGACCCCATAGGCTACATAGAGCGAAAGGCGCATTGTAGATCCACCACTGGGCCAACACCTCGAGCAAGTGGTTCAAGATTTGGTGGAAGGATCCTCCAAGATGTGCATGGTTCTTACCGTAACGACCCTGTGGGTTGGGGAGGCGACTGCCTCCCGGACCCTCGCAAAGGGGGCTCTGCCCCCTCTGCATCCTCCCCAAGTAGGAAGGAAAGAAAATGCGCACCATGACAGGCCCTTCAACTTAGACCCTCGACAGTAATGGCCCTACGCAAGCATGGAGGCTCCCTTAAAAAGGAGCAACCAGAAGCCCACAACCGAATAGAGGCAACCAGAGACCCTAGAACCTTAACGGGCCAATCTAGCCATCAAGGGCAAAAAGGCCATACTACAAGGACACATGTACATTGTGTTCAAACTACGTCTAGTCAAAGCAGAATGCAACATCATCAAGCTGCCAAGGTGGAGATGATTAAACATGATAGCCCTGTCGATAGATGTACCCTAAGCAACGCTACACAGACAACCCAAGATCTCCGTGGAGAATTCACGTCTGACTGTGCGGCTAGGGATTCAAGGGCATGTATCAGAAGGCTTGAAGTTGCAAATCAAGACCCGAACGATGAAGACATAGTACCACCTGCTTATCTTAGGGTCAAACTCACCACAAAAAGAGAGCATAGTGTGGATGCTCTCATTGATGAAGGAGCAGATTTCAATATCTTGACTTACGAAGCATGACTCTGCTAGGTCAACCAGAGCTCAAAACGACTGATACAACTCTTAATCCTTATGGGGAGCACCCGCAAGCACTTCTAGGGAAGTGCAGAATCCTTGTAACTATTGAAACAGAAAGCTTGCCAGTCATGTTCTATGTTCCTCTGAATAGTGAGAATTATGGAAAAGAAATCCTCCTAGGAAGGCCCTTAAAAAAGGCAACGAAGTGTGAAGCCGACTATATAGCACAGAGGATACACCTAGCACTACCAAGTGTGAGGATAATTGCGACCTTTAGCAAGGGGAACCTCACCAAACCTCGAGAGAAGGGCAAGGAGCATTCTGACATACCAAGCAAGCCTAGTAATGAGAGCAAGGAGCTGTTGAAAGAGTTGATACAAGCGCAGGTTGAACGGAGAGAACCAATAAGTGAGGCCATACTTGAAACAAAGAGGGTAGGAGATAAGCCCAAGGATAGGGCTTGGACTTACAAATATCGTAGAAGATTACGAAATAAGCCCAAGCCTTACAAGCAAAGGCATCCATGGAGAGCACACACGACACCACAGTGGATATCCAAGGCGCTACTTCGTGCTCAAGGGCATTATGCAGGCACCCGATGGATTTGGGTACCGAAACCTCCTGCTAACCCACCTTGGTCAGGAGCCCAAATTAGGTAAAAAAGAACGAGACATGGGAGGATCCCTTAACGAGAATCCAAGTCTCGGACCAAAAATATTGGAGTGAGTGCGCTCCTCACGATTGAGATCAAGAAACCGAACATGACCCATCAAATACTAGATCCTCAGCCTAGCGTGCCTAGCAAGCAGATATCAAAGGGATCAGTCAAATGTGCATGAGGTCCACTAGTGGCCAAAGAGCCTTTGACTTCCCAAGGGAACAAGGAGCACCACAGGTACAACGTCACTCATGATAAGGCTCATTGCTCAGCAAAGCTAACGACAGAATCCCCCAACAATCACAAGCAAATCATTTAGCCGGTGCCACGTCTGCCTAAGAGCCCTAGGTCCCCTATGTCCTCTCTTCCCAAACGGACCCCGGAGGCACAACGACAACTGTCAATGGCAGGGGCTCACTCCCAACCTCTGTGTCCATTAAAGCTTTCAAATACCCAAGAGAGAAAACATGACACTGGCCATAGCTCTCGGCCCAAGGATACTCCCGTGCGACCCAATGTGATTGGATCAACTCAGGATCGATCCACACAGGTGAGTGTTCAGAGGACAACAAAAGACATGACCAGGTCTGATCGCCCCAAGGACTCCACACTATGATCCACCAAGAGTGACCAACCCACTAGACTAAATGCCATTGCTCCCGACCAGGGATCGCAGCAGTCGCAGCCCTCGGCTGTGACCACATCCCTTGTGGAACGTGTCCCTACCACTTCATCTGAGGAGGAGGTACCGCAACCAGTAGCCTTGACAACTCCCATTCGTCTCAAGCACCTAAAGCCTAGGCTCGAGAAGAAACCCCTCAAAGGTGTGGCCAAGGAAATGATGCACCAAACCACTCAACCTAGGAAGGCTATTCAGCAGGCCGCGGATATGTTCCATGAGGACACACTAGAGAAAGGAAATGCTAAGACCCAACCAGGCACAACAACGGTTGACCTAGTCCAAGGTCCTGAACCATTGAGAGATATGCCTTCGCTGACCAAGAGAAAGAGGAGAAAACAACGCAAACAATAGTAGCTATAGGTGGTCGTGGACCCCAAGAGCGTTAACACCAAGAGTGCTGGAGAACTGGGAATAAAGCATCATGTCCATCCACCACTGAACCCATTGATGTCCCTCCTAATAGTGGTGAAACCTCAGACACATCCGTGTGCACTGAAAAGTTAAAGTAACCATTGCCATCAACAGTTACTCCCAACACTCAATCCATTGACAATAGAACTCTCATCGACCAATCAAGAGTGGAGATAACGCTACCACAACAAGGCGACAAATTCATAACAGTCACGTTCAAAGAGAACCCTGACGCAATGATGAAGCCTCAAGAGAACCATGGAAATCCCAAGCGCATGAGCACTCCTAGCATTGATCAATCTTGCTCTTCTAAGCCTAAGCCCCTAGCTACGCTAAAGCCCAGGCAAACTCCTAGAGCCTTGAGTGAGATCGCAATCGAGCAAGCCCTCATCGAACATAGAGGTGTCTCAGAATGCTAGCTGAGTTGGATGCCAAGCTCAAGGTGTTCGCATGTGTCTATGTCCTGGTAGACATGCGCGCATTCCCTAAAGAGTAGCTTGGAGACTACTTGCCCTTCCCTTTATCTTGGGAAGATCAAGAACACCTTGATGAGCACTATAGCAAGCTCCTACACGAACATTTTCCACTCATCTCGAGCGAGAAAGCCGACGAACTGTGCTTGATTGTCACATTCAATGAGGCACTCTGCCAACCGAATCTCTTAGACATAGAGCAACTAAAGCGACTGTCAGCAAGACGAAGTCAATTTGAGCGGCATTGGTGTGAAAGCTGTGTTGCAATGGCCGAACTAGGGGCTCAGATCATGACACTCTCTGAGGAGCGATTGGCCAAATGGCGATCCCAAAGAGACCCCTATCTATGTGATACCAACTTCCCTTCGAGTGCTGAATACCATTCGGGGCAAGGACTTGGCTGAACCAAGCCAAGAAAACCCTCTGCTTGATAAGGTTCTCACTGAGGAGGAGTTACATGTCGCCAGTACACTCGGACAAGGTTCCATGCTACTCGATGTGGCGAAATATCTATCAGTGTTAAGTAAGTTGCCACGTGTACTAGATGCGTGTGCCACACTTAGTACAATCCCGAGTTCTACAATTGGTTTCTATCCTAGTGAAGTGACAAGGATTCGAAAAAATGTATATATATATAAACAATGGTTTTTTTGTCACCCTGTATAGACATTATCAACACACACGAGCAATAAAAACCCAAGCATAGATAGAAGAATCGGGGCCAACAGGCTACGCTAGGCCAGTCCTCCTTTCACCAAATCATGTCCGCCTTCGGGCAAAGGGCATGCACCTGCATTGCCACCATGGAAAACCCTGACCAACGTCCCTCATGATGTAAGCAGGGCGCAGTCCCTCTCTACACACTTTTCCCTTCCTAGCCTATCCTTTCGAGGATGAGCCCTCCAAATGTAGGACCACGAACCAATGTAACTCAGCGTGAGTCAAGATTTGCTCGTAGTTAGAGGCCAGAAGGACACCATTACAATGAGTACAACATGTTCCGTGCCTTCTCTTCTAGTCATATGTGTTTGACAACCCACACTGAAATCCCTCCTATGCAAACAATCTTATTCCATATCAAGGCCTAACCCTTGGATTGCATCTTGCAGGCTTCCAGAAGGAAAACATGCAGAATCACGGACATCTGGCGTGCAGAGACGCTCTTCGCAGACGGCGGGAGCACGCAGCATGTGCCCCTCCCCCGGTGCGCTATGTACCCACTCTCAAGAAATATGCAAAGAAGCGCGGACCTAAATGGCACCGTCTCGGACGAAGGCCTAAAAATCCTTGGACCAAGAAAGTCAAAGCTCAGCTAAGCGTGCAAGCCGTGGCAACACCAGTTGCACAAATCCCCCACGAGCGCTCAAACACCAGATGCCTAAGAGCAAAAAAAGCGGCCAAGGACAGAGAAGAGTTCGACGAATTAGTTAAAAGCATTATGGAATTGGCGGCGGCCCGGGACTATACCATCCATGTCCCGGCCGACATGTGCCCTACTCGACCTCACGACAATCCCGCACTAGCACTAGCCCAGTCGCCCAACCAATTGGACTCGCCCCGCCTAGTAGAAATCGACTAAGCCTTGTGATGTACGAGCAGCTTAACAAGTTATCAGCTAAGCGTGCAAGCCGTGGCAACACGAGTTGCACAAATCCCCCATGAGCGCTCAAGCACCAGATGCCCAAGAGCAAAAAAGGCAACCAAGGACAGAGAAGAGTTCGACGAATTAGTTAAAAGCATTATGGAATTGGCGGTGGCCCGCGACTATACCATCCATGTCCCGGCCGACATGTGCCCTACCCGACCTCACGACAATCCCGCACTAGCACTAGCCCAGTCGCCCAACCAATCGGACTCGCCCCGCCTAGTAGAAATCCACTAAGCCTTGTGATGTACGAGCAGCTTAACAAGTTATCAGGACCTAACTTTTTGTATTTTTGATGGGTGAAAGGGAAACTCCCCACTCGTGCAGCTTCTGCTGCCTATAGCTAATGTATGCCGCATCTTTGACAAGCGATCACCTATGCAGTGCGATTAACATCATAGTATTTCAGAAAGACATGTTTTAACATAACTACATCTGTTGAATTACTTAACGAAATCAGGCATGTGCTCTCACGATGTGACAAGTGGATGCCGGATCACACAAGTCTTCGTGCAAACATATTCAACGCCTGGGTCACTGCAAAACCACGACCGTGCACTAACCGCAACAAAGTTACGCTGCTGAATGCGAATCATCACCCTCACAAGTGCACACATCGCACCAACCCACGTGTAGTCATGGGCTTTTTTGGGTCATGCTCTACACTCACGATACGAAGCGCTACAATCGTACCGATATCGCAACAACGGCTCCCTTAACAATGAGGCTAGGGAAAATTCATCACGGTCACATCCATTTCCCGTGCCTCTGAGGCTTGACATGTCCCGACCCATTGAAAAGCTCACAGCCCCCGCATATTGCACTGGCTATACTGTGGCAAAAAAAAAAAGAAGCACATCACTACACCTAGGGGTCCTCAAATTGGGTGCGTCTAGTGACCTTGGTCGGCTGGCTTCATCTCTAGTTCCCTAGCCCCCTAATATCCCCCACAATACTTTAGGGCACATCAAGAGAAAGACAGCCCCAGGAAGCTTGTCTCGCCTGTGGTTAAACCTATCACCCTACACCATTCCCACAATTCCCTCTCACACTCTGTCAAAAACCATGGCAACCAATTGGGGCACACACCGCACGAAGGGCCATGAACAATACCCCGTTCTCACCCACAGGCCAACATCGCCCCACCTCTGGCTCGTACACTATTCCTATGCCCTATCCTGCTACATCTACAATCACAATGCACACAATGGCACACCCACCTTCACATGTACTTCTTTCCAGCATGGACCACTCCGCTTCATCCACACAACGTTATGAGCCACCAGGCTGCAGTCTTCTACCTACATAATATCTACATATGCACAGACACTCACATAATATCTGCACTAAATCTATACACAGTTTGGGTCCTCAAGTGTAGGACAATACTCCAGGCTTGCTTAGAGTTCGACCTATCTCCCAAACTAATCAAAATATGTCTTGTGCACGATAAGAAGACTAGCACTACCCTTAGGGAGAGACCACATGGGAGGTTTTTCAATTGCAGATATTGGTGACTCCAACAAAGCTGCCGTTCGCTCTTCATCAACATTCAACTCTGAATTCCTATCCTTATCACCTTGTAACCCTGTAAAGAATCATTATACACTGAATTCCCAACAAACTGCCACTTGTACTCCATCCGTGCAACCCCCCAAATTACAGCCCTACCACCAACTCCCATTGCCTTACCACCTACAACTCAACCCACCAATGTGCCCCCAACGACCTTCCTCTCCACCACTACCGACACTCCCTCATGGCAACCCCCACCGTCCTTGCCACCCACGTCTTCGGTGCATGCTAACGCCTGCTACCTACGAGAGAGTGCCATGCACTCGTCTAGGAGGGGGGTAATGTTAAACCCAACACAAAGAAAGCAAAAGAAAATAAAAAAGATGCAGGGCAAAGGCGAAAAAAGGTAGCTTGACTGAAGAAAGAAGAGGAGAAAAGGCCAAAAGCGCGAGGGCAACCTTAAAAGTACATAAATGACTATGTTACCTAAGAATAATATGCATGGTGCATCATTAGAAAAATGAAAAAAGAAAAGGGATTTCCAAGAGCCAAAAGGTATATGATCATCCCTCCTTGTGCGCCTTGCTTGTTGTGCCCACCCTCCCTCCCTCCCCCTCCCTAATGGGGATGCACTACATGTAAAACCTTGCTACCATGTGCATTTAAGGCCTTATTCAAATGCCCCTTATTTGTAAATTTATATAATAATCACACCTTTTTCCTATGCAACATGTGGACATCCCTAGTAAATGTTTTCCTTTTATATAAAGTATGCCTTAAAAATATATATTTAAAAGTTCTTTTATTTGAACTCACATGATAGACTTAAATAAAGTATGTCATAATCTCACGAGTTTAGTGGAATTTTGGTCAAATAGAAGACACTATTAGATGGCAAATACTAAGAATACCACACTGTACTACAATAGTGGTAAAGTGACTACATTTGATCAAGAAGATGTTGCAAGTGCCTTCAATAGAATCATGAAAATGAAGAAGCAATCCGTACATATTTTAATTAAACACTTTCAAATTTCAACTTCCAAAGTTTTTGTCATGTATTTGTTGGATGTTTAAGTGGTTCAAGGTGCCTTGCTAGAACCTTGCAAACATTTTCATCTTTTGGCTAGTTATATCTACATACTTATAGAAAAGGCATTTAACTAGGCAAGGTTCACCCATATGATGGCAAGTTCCCAAGCTCAAATTGATCAATAAAAAATAGCTTGAAATTTATATAGTTCCTTCTAAAGGATGTTAAACTATTTGGAACATATAGGAAATTAATTAGAAATATACAACTAGTTTCCAAATGCTAGTTAGGATGCCACTGCCAACAACTTGTTGTGGGATAAAAACATAAATAAGCACAACACTTTCAAAAATATTATCAGCCAATAATTGAACTTTCTAAAAGTGCTATCAACCACTTTTCGAAACACTGTCAACCATTCTACTTACCTTTGAAAATGAAAAATTGAATATTCCAACAAAGTTTCATATACTAAAACTTTTGATAACTTAAGTGGGTCTTTCCAAGAAATATGTTGAAACACTTTTTGTTATTGTAACATTTTGCTTTATGTACCTCAAACATTTATTTAAAAATCCCACCTCCTAAACTTTTGTGGTATATATTATAGCATATCAAAGCCACAACTTGGCTACTTGAATGAATTGAAAGAGATGAAAAACTGGAAAGCTCCTAAATAAACCATTGTGAATGCATATGAATTAGTACTAAAACAATCAAACTTGATGTTATGTCATATGTATTGACCATGATCTCATTAAGAATTAATACAATGATCAATGATTGGTTTACTAGTGTAGTAAAGGAAGGGGATTGGGTATTGATGTATGATAGCAACGTAGAGAATCAAGAGAGTACTATCCACAATATGGTGAAGAGATGGTTCAGACCCTATGTGGTAAAGCATGTCACTGATAATGCAAGTTATGTTTCAGTAGAGCTCAATGGGTTAGTCTTGTGGGTGCCTATTGCAAGTAAGAGGATAAACATTTTCAAGAGAAGAGATGAAGAAGCCTATGAAGTTGAAGAAATTCAAGAGGATGAATAGCACGAGGATAGTGATGCAGTAGAAGAAGGAGAGGGTTATGAAGATGTAGCAGATGGACTTGATACAAAGGAAGAGAAATTTGAGTTGTTTATAGATCTCATAGGAGATATAGATGTGTAAATTATGGCCCATCTAGAGGATTGTGATGTGCATCCACTTGCAAAGAAACCCACAAGAATGCCATACAATGTCATTTCAATATATGATTTTTAGTGTCTCTTATGTATGTTATTTTCCATTTTATTGCGTGTAAACCCATAGTTTGAGAACTTTCCTTTCCACATGGTGTGCATGAGTTATTTCTTGTCCTTATTTTATTTTTCATCTTATCTAGTGTGTGTGACTACCTATGTAAATAACCATCCAATTGATCCAAGCTATCTATTGTAAATGGAATCCACTTATCTGTTTTTATATGTAAATTAATCTTGACATTCATGTTTCTTTAATTTCATATGTGCTAGAAAAATATTAAAAGATGCCAAGAAAAACTTCTATAAGGTGTTGAGTGTGGAAATGATTCATTTTTTTGGGCTGGTTTTTTGTTTTTGTTGTTGAATGGTTGTTTTTGGTGATTGATTGTTTGAATTTCAAGATGTTTTGAAGTTTTTGGAATGGTTTGAGTATGTTTAAAGGGTTTATGTTGGTTTTTTATGAGGATATATTGTTTAAAAGGGTTCTGTGATTCAATCTATTTGGTTGATCTGTAAGGTATGCTTTTCTTCGGTTTTGTTTTGTTTTGTTTCTATTTTGGTAGTTGAGATGGTTGAAAGGATGTTTTGAGAGATGGCTGAGGTTGTGTTCAAAGGTTTATGAAATATTGAATTGGTTTTTTATTTTTATGGTATTTTTTGATCTTCTGTGTAAGGTTCTATAGCTTCTGTAGTTCTGTTTTTCTATTGTCCTCTTGTCCTATTGTTTTGTTGTTATGTAGTCTATGCTGTTTGTTTTTGTTGAGTGTTATGTTGGATATATGGATGTTTTGGGAAGTGTTATTGTCTTAGAAAAAAATGAATAGAAGCTCTATTCAAAATAATTGAAGTGAAGAAGTAGTTGATGATGTTTCACAGAAGGTTATAAAAAAACAATGACAGAAGCTACATCTCAAACAACAATATGATGTCTCTAGTGCCTCTTCGTATCTGGCAAGCCTTTTGGGAGGTGTATCCATGACCTAAGAAGAATTACTATGAGTGATTATTGATTATTATTGTGAGTTTTTAATGTAGTATTGAGAATGTACTATTGTGAGAGAGATCATATGCAAGAGATAGCCAATTCTATGAAAAAATATGTATCTATCTATGAGAGATTGAGAGAGAAAACTATGAAGACAATGAAGATGAATACTATGTGATCTTATTTCCATTCAAAGTGGTGTTTTCTTTGTGTTATCTTTTTTGGTTGATGAATTATATGAAGAAAATGATGATTTTTTTTAAAGATAAAGCCATGGGAGAATTGTTTCTATGATGCTGCGTGAAGATTTCTTGTTGGTGGTGTTCTTTTTCCTTGTTGTGGTTCTTTAAAGAATGAAACAAAATCTTGTTGATGTTACAAGATAGATTTTATTGTAGTAGAAACCCCTTTTCCTTGGTGTCTCTCTTGGAGATCCATATTTTCCTTGGTGTCTCTCTTGGAGATCTATGTTTTTGGTGCACAGCCGAGGAAGACTGCCATCAACACGCACAAACAAAGGCTAAAAATGGAAGAAGTGACACTGTTGAAGAGAAAGAAAAGCAATGAGGAGTAAAGTTCCTGTCACTAGGCCATTCTGATGCAGTCCCTTTGTGATGGTTTGTGTTCACTACTGTCTGAAGTTGCCAAAACTTGGATCACAGTAGAAAAGTTCCTTCCACAAAATTGAAGAGTAAAATAGAGACAATGACCATCCATGGAAGATTTGGCATTCATTGAGAAGTTTCCAAACATCATCAAGTGGGAGATCTTGATGAAGCTTCAAGAGTCATGGTCAGTGGAGGTTCACGAAAACAAGAAAGAAAGAAGTTGAATTTTTTTCATAGATGCTCAACAGCACGACACATGGGATGTCTGGTGCACTGATAATCTCCTGTTTGTCCAATTAGCAACCCATTGGAAGTTGCTAGACAAAGTATTCTTCACAACATATATTGTTGAAACCATCATAAGCTGGGATTACTATGATGATGGCACAATAACAATCCTCAAAAGAACGAGTTTTGATACCTTCAGAATAGAATCTCTCCCTCTCTGTAGTGGTTTGAAGGCTAAATTCAGAGATGTAGAGAAGAAAACGACATATTGGTGAATATAGGAATTTCCCATAAGTTTGGGACACATGGTCAAATATTTGGATTTGTCATAACTTGAATATTGTAACTCCAAATCGAGTGCTCTATAGCTCATTAGATTCCATTTTTCAAGTGCTTTCCAATGGTAGGTCACATCATATGGTTTGGAGAAACTTATGGGCATGTTATCTGGGTGCCAACTTTTTAGTATTCAAAAAATGTAAATTGGGAGATTTCCAAACTCACTAATATTGCGTTAGAAGGAAGTAGAAGAAATGCTGGCCAAAGAGTCCTCCTAGGACTAAAGCCCCCTCTGATTCTATTCTGTTGAGTATAGACCAAGTGGTTGGAGCCAACCCCTTGATAAATAATGCAATCAAGAGGCAAGCACTAGAATGAGTCCAGAGGTACGTGATAAGAGAGAAGGCAAAAATCAAGGCCAAGAACAAGTTTGGAGCAGAAGCCTCCATTGACGCCTTACAAGTCCCCATGGTGACTCAAGGTCGCCTTCCTAGTCAAATTCGTCCTAGAAATATTGATGATAGGCCAACAAACATAGTCCCATTGCCAATTTTTAAAGTCCCCATGGTGACTCAAGGTCGCCATCTTAATCAAATTCATCCTAGAAATATTGATGATAGGCCAACAAACACAGTCCCATTGCCAATTTTTAAGGGATAGTACAATGAAGATCCTGATCTTCATGTAGCAGTGTTTATGGTAGAATGTGTGGCTAACAATGCCAAAACCCTCGAGTATTGGTTAGCAATGTTCCTTGCAAGTTTCAAGGGCTCACCATTTCAGTGGTATGAGAGACAAGCAATAGGAACTTTTGGCACACGGGATGACTTGAAGTTGGCCTTCCTCACTAAATTCAGGTGTGAAGGTTTTGAAGAGTGGATGGAAGAGGAATTCATGAACCTGATTCAGTCCTCTAGGAAAAGAATAGAAGCTTATGTCTCGCAAATGGAATCTATCCTGAAGAGATGGACCAATCATCATTTGGATGAAAGCGTCCATAAAGGAGTGTTCCTCATATGCCTACAACCAAAAGTTTGCAAGTTTGTGGAGTTAAGAAGACCAAACAATTTGCAGGATGTAGTGGAAGGTACTAGACTATATGATGAAGTAGAGGCAAGATTGGTAATGACCCCTAGAAAAGGAGTTCTATCTCCTACAATGTTAGGAATGGCGTATCCACCAAATACAATCCCAAGGACTATTTCCTACCCCTATCTCCTACCCCTATCAATCGATGCCTACAATGCCTCAGTACAGTGCACCAACTCCATAATGGCAATAGACACTGCCCCCCATGATGGCTAGACAACTACCCCAATGGCCTCAGATAGTCCCTCAAATGGTGAATCAGTGTGGGAGCTTTCGCTCAACCGCCAAGACCCACGGACCACTTATTGTTTCAAGCATTCCAAGCCGAGCACTAATGGCTACCTCTCACATAGCTGACGCGCCATCCATATCTATGGGTGTAGTGAGCTTACCTCCATGCCGATCGAGTTACCTCCTCTCCCACGCACTCTGGTAGTAGCTCCACGATCCAAGTGCAAGCTTCAAGCAAGCTCCATCCTCAAGCTCCATTCTCCAAGCTCCATAGCCGCGAGCAAGACAAGAGAAGAGAAGAGAAGAGAAGAAGAGAGAGGAAGATGGAGAGCTTCTCCTCCCTAGTTCCTCACCCTCACACACTCACTCCCTCACACTCTCACACTCCCTCTCTCAAGCACAAGCTCAAGAAAGCAAGAAGAAGAAGAAGAAGAAGAAGAGGAGACCCACTTTTGGCCACACACAAGAATGAGCTTCTCATTCACTTTTCAACTCTATCTTCCTAGCTTCCTTTCCATCGCCCATCTATATTTACAAATTGCATGGGTGAGAGCCCGACACTCCTTAAATTAAATCACGATGCGCTTGCGCTCTTTTACAAAAGTATTGACTTGTGCTTTTCCTTGTGTACCTTTTCCCCTATTTAGGACTTTTCTGCGCTTCTCGTGTTTCTAGATTTTTCTTGGCGCACCTTCATCTTCCGTTTCACTTTGCCTTGGCCTTTGTCTTCTGCTTTAGCTTTTCCAAATTTTCCACCTTATTCGTCTGACGGTTAACAATCAGCCTCAACAGTGGAATCCTACCAACTGGAATCAACAGCAGCCAACAGTCCAGACAAGAGCCCTGAATCAAAACCAGAACAGAGGACCCTCTATAAAAACTCAACCAATCTATGTAGTGATAACATAGACGCCTCAAAACTCTGCTACCAATATGGTAGGAGACAAAATCTTGAAGGAATACTTGTCCAACTCAGCTGCGAATATCAAGAAGGAACTCATGGATGTGTTGACAAAGCATATGCAAACTCTGAAGGTAAACATTGCCAGTGTGTCTAATCCCATAGAAGTGGCACGAGACGCCCTCAAATCTAATACATGGTGTGGAAAATTCCATCAATCGGGACATTTAGCCACTAAATGTACCCGCAAATCTACTATCCCATGAGATTTTTGTTTATAGTGCTTGAGGAAGAACAACATGGAAGATATCTGCTCTCTAAAAGAGATGCATGACAGATGGAAGAAAGATGAAGATACAAGGTTCAATCTACTCGAGTCGAAGATGACAACCCAAGATATTGGGCCAAAGCTTGGGGAGTTCGGATCTAATTTTGGACCAAGGAGGTTCCCATCCCAAATCTACAAAGGAAGACAATTTGGCGGTGGCTAGAGATCAAAAGTTGAATGCTATAGATGCAGAGAAGAGGGACACATTTCACCAAATTGTCCAAACCCTAGAATTTCAATGGACTATAAACCTCTCTGTAGTAGATGTAAAGGGGAAGGCCACACTACGAAGGACTGTCCTAGTCCAACCCCTATCAAGGCCAATATCACTAATAACCAACAAAAGGCATAAGAGCCTACCTCTAATTTGGTGGAGTTGAAATTTGTCACTATTACACATGCCAAGAAGAAGGAACCACTTATCCAAAAAGAGAACAATCCTTCTGCCAAGACTATGAAGTTCAACCTACCAACAACAGAAGGCCATACTAGTATAGAACAAAACCGTGTAGTAGTACAGAGCACTACATTGCCACAGAAGGTACTAGAGATAGTTCGAGAAATAGAACCACAGATCCAGGAGATAGACAATACAGAAATACCTCCAGAAATAGAAGAAGTGTTGATGTTTCCATTGCTTGAAGAAAACAAAAAGATGAAAATAGATGTAGCCATATTTCCTAGCAAGAGGCTAGAGAAATTTGTGGATCCCATCAAAGAATATGACTTGGTAAAAGAGCTAGATACTTTTAAACCAAATTAACATTTCGACAGTTGCTTATACTATCTCCCAACTGTCAAAAGAAGTTCAAAAGCATCTTGACTCAAAAACATGGATTAAGGATTGCTCCTTCAATAGCAACCAAGACGAATAAGGCTCCAAGGCTTGCAAAGAAAGTGGATGTAACCAACGCCTTCCTAGATCCCGGTACTCCAGAGACGGGCATGTGGATTGAAGGTTGCTTCATTGCAGATGCACTAATTGATGGAAGCTCATTAATAAGCATCATGATGGATGTCACAATGAAGAATCTCGGCCTACAAGGTATGCAACCTATACAGTGGCTTATCAAACTGGCAGACCAGAGCAGAATCAAGCCTTTGGACATTCTCCCATACATGAAGACAACCTTGGTAGGAAGACACTATTGGTTGACGTATTTGGTGGTAAAACCAAATTCTTATGGGACCTCATAACACAATATTAGTGAGTTTGGGAATCTCTTGATTCCCAATTTTTGAATACTAAAAATGTGGCACCCAGATAACATGCCTATAAGTTTCTCAAAAGCATATGATGTGACCTATCATTGGAAAGTGCTTGAAAAATGGAATCTATTGAGCTATAGACCGCTCCATTTGGAGTTATAGTGTTCAAGTTATGACAAATCCAAAGATTTGACCAGGTGTCCCAAAGTTATGGAAAATTTTCATATTCCCCAATATGGTGTTTCATACCCTCTCCTATTGGGGAGATCATGGCTTTTTGAAGCGAGAGTGAGGACGTATTGGTTCAAAGAAACCCTGAACCTAGGTAGAGGACCCAAAAAAGTAGTGCTAAAGTTATATGGGTCACAAAAAGATAATGGATCTACCTCTATCAAAGTCTTATTAGAGTCCTCCAATGAAGCTACAGATGGTACATCAGTAGAAGAAGAAGTTGTTGAACAGATCTTTCCCAAGAAAACAAAGGCATAGTCCCTAATAGTGGGCATTGTAAGCCAACTCCCTTAAGATGAAAAGTTCTTGTCAATGGGTGAATACTTCCTGCTTGAACCAAGAATGACTTCTGATATTACCTCTGATAGTGAGATAGAGGTCTGGATATACTTATCTGATAGTGGTGAGATAAGGACACCGCTATCAGATCTGTATCCAAAAGCACTCAGTGAGACCTTCATCTGTGAAGTAGAAGGTGAAAAACAATTGACTTTTGTGGATGCAAATGGCTCTCAATGCTACCTAAAGGTGGGTAGCAACTTGTTAGAAGAGAAACTATCGCATCTGCATAACTTATTGAAAGAGAACTTGGATGTGTTTGCATGGTCTTATAAATATTTGAAGGGGATTGATCCCACAATGTATTAGCATCACATTGATCTAGAGCCTAATGCCAAGCCTGTACGTGGCAAATACTCTACCTTGGTAAAAGCAGAGCTATTGAAGCTTCTCGAAGCGGAGTTCATATATCCAATGGCCAACAGTGAATGGGTCTCACCCATCATGGTCATACCTAAGAAAAATGACAAATTGCGAATGTGTGTGGATTCCAACAAGTTGAATTCAAAGATGAAGAAGGATCACTTTCCTATCCCTTTCATTGACCAATTATTGGACACAGTGGTAGGCCATGAGCTTTACTCCCTCCTAGATGGATTCAATGGTTATAAACAATTGCAGATAACAGAAGAAGATCAGTCCAAGACAACCTTCATAACAAAGTGGGGGACCTATGCCTACAAAGTGATGTCGTTTGGGCTCTGCAATGTCCCCTGCTACCTTCCAATGAGTCATAATGGCCGCATTTCAAAATCATCTGCACTACTACATTGAGGTATACTTGGATGATTTTTGTGTTTATAGTTTGATTCTTAAACATTTGGGACATTTGGAACAATGCTGTATCGATCTTGGGAGTATGCGATATCCCTCAACCCCAACAAATGCATATTTGGAGTCTGTTCTGGAGTCCTATTGAACCACATTGTCTCTGCACAACCAATATCAATAAGCCCTGCAAAGATTGAGAAGTTTGCAGCCTCGATAGCCCAACTAACCTCAAACAGTTGAGGGGATTTCTAGGCCATGTGGGCTACTATAGAAGTTTCATAGCCCATTTTGCAACGAGGACAGCCCCCCTGCATAAGCTTCTAACGAAGGATGTGGAGTTCATTTGGATAGAGGATTGTGATCATGCCTTCAACACTCTGAAACAATGCTTGGTTGAGGTACCTATCCTACAACCTCCTGATTGGAGGAAGGAGTTCCATGTACACATTGATGCATCAATTGAAGGCTTACACGCAATCTTAAGCTAGAAAGGCTCCTCGAAGTTGGATCAACCCATCTACTATGCAAGCGAAAAAGTCACTGACAGAGAGCGTAACTATACAGTGATAGAGTTGGAATGCTTGGCAATGGTGTTTTCCCTAGAGAAGTTTTGCCACTACCTGCTGTCAACTCACTTCAAATTTTATGTGGATCATGAGGCCCTATCCTTCCTGATGAACAAAGTAGATGTGAAGGGAAGAACGATGAGATGGCTCCTTCTATTCCAAGAGTTTGACTTCAAGGTAATCACCAAACCTGGTCACTCCCATGTTCTGGCTGATCATCTGTCGCGTATTCTGTAGAATGCAGACGAGGAGTAAGATGATCCAGACCTCCCTGATGCTTCTTTGTTTCTAGTCAAAACTGTAACCCCCTGGTATACACACATCGCCAATCTACTAGCAACCCAACTGTATCCTCTTGGCATTTCTAGCCAAGAAAGGAATAAGCTTTTGTTAGTATTAGCCCCCTACACCCTGTTAGGTGGCATACTATACAAGAAAGGAAAAGATGAAGTTTTCAGATGATGTGTTGCAGGAGACGAGATTGGGATTATTCTGAAGGCTTGCAATGATGAGCCATGGGGAGGCCACTTTGCAGGAGAAGCAACAGCCAGAAAGACTTTGTTAGCAGGATACTGGTGGGCTCAACCCTCCACAAGGATGCCTATGATTACTGCAAGCAATGTGTTGTTTGTCAACAAATGGAAAAACCCACCAAGACCAGTGCCATGCCACCACTACCTGTCCTTCCCTTGAAGCCATTCGAGAAATGTGGCATCGAGTTTGTAGGTCCAATAGATCCCCCTACCAGATGAAAGTAGAATAGATACATCTTGGTATATACAGATTATGATGCCACGTGATATAAAGCTAAAGCTCTGAAGCAGGACGATGGTAATAGTATGGCCTTGTTCCTATACGAGAATATCATCACCCATTTTGGCAGTCTGCTAGAGCTTTCAGTTATAGAGGTACCCACTTTCTTAACAAAATCATGGAAGAATTGAGAGAACTATATAAGATCAGCCATCATAAGTCCACCCCCTATTACCCCAAAGCCAACGGCCAAGTTGAAGTCACCAGTCACATCCTCTTCTCGATCTTGACAAGTAAGATTGTTGCACATCACCATGATTGAGTTGATCGCCTTATGGAGGCCCTCTGGGCACACAAAACCTCCCATAAGGTAGCTGCAAGATGACAAACACTCTTCCAGTTGTTGGTGTATGGAGCATAAGTCATCTTTCCTATTGAACTCGAGCTACTCTCTCTGCACGTTATCAGAGGGGTTTTTGTCGAAAGGTCGAATCCACCGGGGATCAGAAGTAGAAGGAAGTAGAGATAGGTGATGGAAGAGAAGATAGAGAATACTGAAGTGGTAAACACAACAAAAATAAGTCACAATGAATTGAAAAAATATGTATTGAAAGAACTTGGAATCTTTGCTCTACTCAGAAGCAATCTCCAGGCATTAGTTCTCCTGGAGCTCCTTCGTAGACAAAAAACGTGGATTAGAAAAATTAGCTCTTTTTCTGTTGTCTGGAACCCAAATCTGATGGCTCTGTTGGCTCCGAAAGGGGGGTAAAACCC
Source organism: Lygodium microphyllum (assembly GCF_053477565.2). Classification (NCBI taxonomy): domain Eukaryota; kingdom Viridiplantae; phylum Streptophyta; class Polypodiopsida; order Schizaeales; family Lygodiaceae; genus Lygodium; species Lygodium microphyllum. The sequence goes on from NC_141159.1 coordinate 77,500,099, forward strand.
TAAGACACCTGCTCACGGGCCTCCCAGATCACTCCTTCTTGTTCTTTCAGTTCAATCTGTAGTTTTCAGCCTGTTTACAGCGATCGCGACGCGGCGATTTTGTCAATCTGTCGTTCTTGTGAAAATTCCCTAACTGGCTGAAAAAGCAACTAGCTTTTTGTATGCTATCCTAATCTAGAAGCTTTTTTTAACTTTTTTGGATTTTTACAATAAATAATATAAAAAATAGACTAAAATTATCCAAAAATCTAGTATTTTCGGATTATTCATGCAACTCGCACTAGTACTAATAGCTCAGATCACATTGACTCTCTAGATCAATAGAGAAGTCGGATGATGATATATTCCATACATTTTCACACTATGTCCTCATAACATCACGACAACGTGGCCATCAATGAATGCTTGGGAGACATTGAGTCCCTACAACGCCATCTATTGCACTTAGAGTGTCTTTATGAGATCTGTAGGATGGCCCTATAGCGCATGGAAGCCACACAAGCTCACAAAAAGGTCTATCATGACAACTTCATCAAGCAAGAGTTCAAGGTGACTTAGTTCTCACTTATGATTCTTGATTTGGCAAGTTTCCAAGCAAGCTTAAACAACGATGGATGGGTCCTTACCCAAATGGCTCAATGTCCAAGTCCGAACAGTTGATGCCCCTAATTATCCCTTCCTAATCAATGGCTATCGCATGAAGAAGTACTTCCCTCCCTAGGGATCTTGGCAATCACAATCAACCCACTCTTTCCCTTTTAGGAGTCACACTATCCTTGTCCTTGTGATATTGATAGTCATTATGCTCTTCTTTACGAGGTAACATCCTTTTGCTAGTCCCTCCGAGACACCTCCCATCCCTACTCGTTTGATCCAACAGTGGTGGCGAGGATGGTTCTGAAACATGGTATTTCTACCATTCTCTTTCTTAAGGTTAAAAAAGAAAGATATATCGATCATGGGAGAAAATGACTTAGGTCCCCACCATGCCGACCTATTCTTCCGGAAAATGTGAAAATACCCTTGAAAGTAGGAGAAAAAAACAAAAAGAAAAAAAACAAAAAAACAAACTGTTGTGGGAGAAAAGGAAGCGATTCCCTATCATAGTAGGTCTTGTTCCAAGAAAAGGTGGTAAACACCCTTGGGCAAGAAGCTCGATATGGAAAAGGTGGTAACATCCTAGAGTTCACGATAGCTGACTCACCAACGGAACTTCTTTAGATAAAAATGTCAAGCCACCTCCCTTGGTGCGCTATCTCTACAACTTCATCTGTCTTTCTGACCCCTTCAATAGACGATCTCTTTTCCAACCCAATCAAAGTATCAGATGTGTTGGCTGCCTCCCTGGGTACACCTCATCTTCAACACCCTGATGACAATACTACACAAAGCGATCTTTATCGACAACCCCTTGAGTGATGTGAGCTTTCATCCTAACTAGATGGGGATGTGAGTATGGTTTGCCCTCTGTATCTATCAGTGAGTGTGAGACAGAGGGTGGGGTGAGTGACCAGTCCTTGGCCTTAATATTTAACAAAGAGATGCGATATGTGAATGGAGTGTTGCACGTATGGTGTTTACCGTGTTTACTGCAGCACAGAGAAGCGAAAAAATGGAAAAAAAAATAGCAAAAAGGCGCAAGATAAAAGCAAAAAAAGGTGCATTGACCGGTAACCAGACCCTGAAAAACTAAATGTTCGAGCATGACCCTCAGAAAGTCTCAGTGTCGCCCCGAAACAACAAAAGAGTAAAAGACGTACCATTAAATGTGGAAGTGCTCCCGAATCCTTGTAAAAGAGTGCCAGGCTTGCTCCTATGCAAATTGTACGCATTAGTTGGGAATAGGATAAATTAGAATGGTGGAAAATGGAAAAAAGAGCCTAGGCTATGGCCGACCATGTAAAAAAGGGAAAAAGGGGATGACTGCCCAAAAGGGATTAAGGGTTTTGTATATAAAATTGAAAAGTAAATGAGAAGCTCATTATTTTGGTGTGTGGCAAAAGGAGTCTTCTTCTTCCTCTCTTCTTCTCTCCTTCTTGCTTGTGTGTGCTCTTGAGAGAGGGAGTGTGAGAGTGTGAGGGAGTGAGTGTGTGGGAGTGAGGGATCAAGAGGGTGAAGCTCTTCACCATCTCCTCTTCTCTTCTTCTCTTCTCTTCTCTTCTCTTCTTTTGCACGCACAACTATTGAGGATGGAGCTTTGAGATGGAGGAGGATTGAGGATGCTTGAGCTAGTATCAAGAATCGTGGAGCTACCGGAGTGCAAGAGAGAGGAGGGTACTCGATCAAGCATCAAGGTAATCTCACTACACTCGTAGGATCGACGGCGCATCGGCTAGGTGAGAGATAGCCATTAGAGCTCCCTTGGATTGCTTGAAGCAATAAGCGGTCCGTGGGTCTTGGCGGTTGAGTGAAAGCTCCCACATTTTGGTTCCTTTGCCGGAACCAAGGGATTCAAGCTTGAGCACTTGCGCGCCTCATATCGAGCATTGAAGTAGGGGATTCATCCCCAAAACAGAGCTTGAGATAGGTAGGAAGTTGGGTGTTTTTGACCTTCAAACAAGTAAGTATTTTGGGATATTTTGGTTATTTGATGATGGGAAAGCATGGAGAATCTATTTCAGTTTTTTGCCTTTGATTTTTATTGCATTTAGCGTAGGTTAGAATTAGGAAATCGAACCGGAGAAGGGTAGATTTTACTGTTTCAAACAGGGCAAAACAAGGCAAAAATCATGGAAAAATGGGTAAAACGCTCGCTAGTGATGCCTAAGATCGGCAAGTGAGTGATTGGGGGCATCAACGCCACACTTGGGAAGGGTTATAAGGGCCAGGAGGCCAAGGGAGAGCTCATTTGTGCCATTTTAGTGAGAGAGAGAGAGAAAGAGAGAGAGAGCTCCAGCCCGCATCGATTCGATTGCATCACCGACGCACTTATTGGCCCGTTCAGGTATATGAATCTCTCCCTCTACTCCCCTAGATAGGATCTGGAAGTGCATGGCCATGGTGCTGGCCTACATCTGGTGAATCGATCAAAATCGTGTTTGCACGGGTTATGCGCGCCGCATTCGGCCCGTCCGAGTGGCCGAGTCCCAGAATTGATCCTCGGCCCTTGCCATCCGGCCACTCGGTCGGCCCTCGGACCCCGCCGGCCCCGTCCGAGTTAAAACTATCCGAGTGAGCCCATTCAGCCCATCCGAATCAAAACTTTTACCACGTGGCACATCCGTCCGAGTGACCCATCCGAGCCTCCAATTCGGTCCTCGGCCACTCTCCAAATTCGGCCCTCAGCCCAAGTGCCATTCGTCCCGTCCAAGTCACCTTGTCCAAATTTGCCACTCGGCCCGTCCGATTCAAAACCGTCTGAGTCTAACCCTGAAATTCGGCACTCGGCCCGCATTCAAGTGACCTCCTCGAACCCTGCAATTTGGACCAGTTGGTCCGAGTGTAACTTTTTATCAAAATTTTCAAAAATTTCACTTGACCTGGCAAATACACAGTAGCGCAAACTGTCGAAACCCTTCGGGCACTTAGAACTTGATTCTAGTTCACGTAATAGGAGAAATCGTAGTGCGCAACCGCTTGACAACAGCGAGAAGTGGGCAGTTGCGAGACCCAAGGTCTTAGACGCGAACCGCTGAGCTGCAAAACCTAATTGACCAAAAATGAACAAGGCGATACACAAGAAAACCCTAAACCTTGACAAAACGACCAGAAAGTGGATCTACAAGCCTATCAGGCCCGAAACAAGCAAGTGTGTAAGACGCTGAGGAATTGCTTGCTGCACTCACATTGAATTTTTGCACTTGAAGTACACTTAAGAAAGATGAAAGCCTGATTGGACACAAGTGCACGAGAAACGATATACGCATTGAGTGATCATAAATTGAGGTCTGTATTCAATAACCAAAGGAGCTCACTCAGATAAACCACTCAAGGAACCCACGAATAGGAGAGGACCCAAGATATAGACAAACCATCAAATAGCAGAGTAGGACCAAGCAAGGGGCGCCAACGACGTGGATTTAACAAGTCTAGTAAACCTAATCGACAGCTTAGTGGAGCAAGACAACTCGACAATGGCAGAGGAAAGCTGAGACCGCGGGTCTAAAGAGGAACTCGATTTGAATGTCTTCCCAGATGCTATTCAGCAGTTGGGGAGCAGTTACAACACGCACGCCCGATACGAGCACCGCAACAGGACAACAGACACAATCATTGCAAATTTAGAAGAGGAGAGAAGGCTAGCCTGTAGAGCATTGCAGATCATAGCGGAGTACAATAGGGAGCAATAGGCTAGGAGCCAAAGGCAATGCATAGAGCTGCATGAGGTGTAGCGAGTGTTGAACTTAGCTGGCCGAAACCGAACAAACCATGAGAGAGCACTAGAGGGAGACTTGACGTTGAGCGAGCTTCTCATGAAGCGGCTGCTCAATAATACAGCACCAAAGCAGAGTGCCATCGCACTAGCGACGTCCCTGCTCGCAAGGCTAGGGGCGAACCAAGGCTCAAAGAGCCAGTCCAAAATATCGATCGTTGCCAAGCACCTCGACAAGTACCAACCCCATGATGACCCATACAGCTTTGTTGAGCAGTTTGAGCAAGTCTGCGACGCCAACGGCCTCAATGACCTAACTCAACGCTCACAAGCGTTCGGGCTTTGCCTAGGTGGCAAGGGTAGGACATGGTAGACTAGCCTAGATGCTATAGAGCGAGCCAACTTCAATGACCTCAAGGATCTCTTTGTCAAGAGATTCGCCGAGCCCGGATACTCTGATAACCTGCTAGTACGCTTGATGAATGTCAAGCAGAAAGAGAAGGAGGACATCCGTGACTACCTGACCTATGTGAGGAGTCTCTTCAAGAGAATCCCTCTGGGCAAGCGACCGACTGAAAGAGCAGTTTCGATTGTATTCATCAGTGGGATTCGAGATGAGGAGTTATATAATGCTTTAGTAGGCAATTCAAGCTTGCAGCGAGACGCGGTAGCTAGAGTGTTTGAGGAAGCCATCAGAGTCGATGATCAACTGAAAGAACAGAGCTTGAGGAGCTCGAATCAAGAGGAGACCAACTCGCGAAGCTCAGAGAGAACGTCAGCCTCTAGTGAGTGATCAATCCCATCACCCCTAGATAAGGGGAAGGCCATTGAGACAGACCAATGCTTGGCTCATGTTAAGATGGAGTTAGCCAAGTTGCAAGACATGTTGAGATGACCAATGCGCCTGCACGTCTAATGCGTGTACTATGGCGGAAACCACTTACCAGTCGAATGTCAAGACCCTAGGTCAAGACCTTGTGCTAATTGTGGTAGGTTTGGCCATGATGTCACGCAATGCAGATTACCCAGAAGACTTCCGTATTCGCAACCCTATGGCCAACCTTACCTAGCGAATAGGCGGCAGCCATTCTTCGAAAGGGGCGCCCCATTGGCTCTTCCCGCACCTAACGATATGAAACCAGCCATCCCTAGAATGGACATAAACCCTACCGGGATTCCTAGACCGCCTGATCCTTACGTGACCCACCCACCGAGCGATGCTCCAGTCCACTATGTGGAGGAGTCGAATGATGAAGAGACCTACATATACCCTTACGTCTCACACGACGACGAGGGCAGCGCGGTCCTCATGGATTATCGACCCGTGCTGGTGATGGCGTTAGGACGAGGACGAGGTAGAGGGCTAGGAGGGCAGCTACAGGATCGAGTCACTTGTTGGACTTGTGGTCACCTCGGTTATGTCTCATCACGCTGCCCTAAAAAAGAATAGCAAAATAGAGACAAGGCTGACCAAAGGTGCGCAAAGTGCGGAATCACCGATCTCTTCGTAGACTGCCCAAAGCGAAAGCCATATTCTAGCTCAACCAACATACCATCTGTCCCATTGGGGCTATTTGGTGTTGAAAACCTCGATGGGGAGGCCACACTTATCCCGTTGCGAGTCATGACCCGAGCCCAAATGAAACAGGCCGGCATCTCTCTGCCAGGACCTAGCAATCTTGATGCAACCTCGATAGGGAAGAAAAGCCGCATGCGAAAAAAGAAGAGATCGGAAGCCAAGGTCGCACTAAAAACCGAGAGTGCTATGACTCTGCCTACTGGAAAGAAGGTTTTAGACACAGAGGCAGAGACTTGAGCCCCTAAGATGGTCGAAAAGGAAAGTACTAAGGTAGGGAAATGCCTGCATCCGAAGCGACAGTTAGAGGCCATAGAAAAGGTGAAGGAATGGGTGAAGGACACTCAAGAGTATCTCAAGGAAGCTAAGCCCATCATAGAGGACGAGATCGATGATCTCTCCGGCGTAAGCACGCCGATATCACTGCCTCAACCTCAGTCGGCAGAAGCAACCGTGCCACAAGCAGTGCCACTAAGACCAAGCCTTGATGCTACAGAGCCGCAGATCAGTCACGGCCATTGGCCAGGACAATCCACGTTAAGGGAGAGGTGAGTATCCAACGATCTCTTGACCATGCTAGTGACTACCCTTGTAACACTTAGCCTGGGAGATTTGCTTAGGTAGCATCCTACCCTATGGCAAGATCTTAAGTAGTGGGTCAAAGGATCACGAGAGCAAGTCACGGCAGACCCGCAAGACCATGAAGCAGAAACACAAATACCGAGTTTGACGCTGCACTCTGTGCCTAGATCCTTGCATGTCAATGTCTTCTCGGAAGGTTTCGAGATGTATGCGGTCTTGCCGGTTTTAGCCCTAGGTGACACAACAAGAAAGGGAATCGTAGACACAAGAGCTGGGGTTAGTGTGCTTAGCCACGTAGTGCTCCAGACTTGGGGAAACCCGCCTGTTGAAACTGCTAGGTTTAACATCACGTTAGTAAACGGTATAAGAGTGAAGCCATTCATGGTACTTAAGAATTGGCCAATGAAGATCGCAGGTGTCCAGTTCTCTGTTGACTTTATAGTCATGAAGGGAGTGGACTACGATATCCTACTAGGCCGACCCTGGATGTGCAACGCTAGAGTCATCGAAGATTGGGGTAACGGCTTGATCTTCCTTGGTAATAGAATGGATGCCGTAAGAATAGAGATGGACACTTGGAAGACCTCACCAGTCAACCTAGATGACATCTCTGCTATGCTCAAGGGGAACACTCAAGTCAAGAAGTCCTATGGGCCCTTAACCAAGTATATCCCATGCCTAGAGGATGAGCAGGATTGGATGCATGTTCTCACTACAATCGACCTGCCATTCTCAGATCATGAGGCGTATGAGCAAGCCATCAAAATGATTGGCAAGTCTAACGAAGCACTCTCTACACCAATTTGCATGATGGCAGGAAGCCTTTGTGGAAAGCCTAAGCCTTTCACCTCCCAAGTACCATCCAAAAAAAGGGAACTCTAGGGGATACTGGGATACCTAATGGAAAAACTAGCTGGCAATCCATTTGCAAACTTCAAACCACTCGAGGATCTCTTAGAGGAATCCAAGTGGTAATGGACCAGGGTACATGATTTAAACCTCATGTATAACTGGGCCCTAGTTCCTGACTAACGACACGAGACATACCAAACCCTAGGAGACGATGAGCAGTCGGATGACAAAGATTCTAGCAACGAATATGAAGACTGCCAATCCTTTAGTGATGAGAGCGAGAGTGAAGTAGATACCGTAGAATACGACACTGAAGGACAAGAAATTGAGCAGATATGCGCAGACGCCAAGCCGCAAAAAAGGCAGACCTTTAGACTAGAGTGAGGACTCATGCGCATGGAATGTGATCGCACTTGGTTGGAACTCGTAGGAGCCGTAGACCTTGAGCAAGCAGACCTAGCCCAGCTAGAAACGACATTAATACTTAGGATTAAATCACCATCTGAACTGCGGCCACCAGGGGAGACCACCTCTTCTAGCGAAGATGGAGGGTTTGACTCTGGATTGGAAGTTAGTTCGGATAGTGACCCAAAGATCCCTAGGCCGCCCACGACCAGACGTACCAAGGGGGACCTACCCGTCCACCTGAGGCGCAGACGGTTAAGGCAGGAAAAAGCATGTTGAGATTCAGCAATCACACTCACTAAACAGCCACTTTGTATGGAGCTTCAGGGCCAAGGACATGCAGGCTAACTTATCCCATATGCACAATGGTGCCTACTGCAGTTTCCTACTTTCCTATAAAGCATTGTACTTGCTTCCTTTCTTAATGCAATGATAGTACTCTTTTCTTATCAATGAAGTGTCAATGTCATTGTCCACATACACAAGATTGTGTTTATGAGTCCAAGTCTCAATCTTGGAACCTAATTCACTTGTGTAACAAATAGTGTCTTTGTCTTCTCCATCATGAGTCTACACTTCTCATTTCATCCTCCGTAGCTTCCGGTTTTGCCATGCTCTGAAATGAAGTCCAACACATCACTTGCCACACATCTTAATTACATGGAAGGACTCCTAACCCAACTTGCAGGAATCAACATTAAAATGGGTGAAGATGTTTGCATCGATGTTCTACTTAAGAGTTTGCCTCCTGAATATAATAATGTATCAACAACTTTAATCAACATGCCAAATCCTGAACTTGTTGATATCCAGGCATCACTGTTAGAAGAAGAAAAGAAACTTAAAAGCAAAGAAGAACCAAGTACCTCTAGAGATGATCATGCATTATATGTTGGCAACAGGTACAAAGGCAAGAAGGATCAGCTCTTCTGCGACTTCTGCAAAAAGGACCGGACACACCGAGAAGTTCTGCCACGCAAGAAAGAGATCCCAAAATGCCTATCTAGTCGCAGTCAAAGAAGAAGAAGAAAATGGAGCAAAGGAAGAAGATGATGAAGATGAAGACCACCAGGATCCGAAGGACAAGACTCATCAATCCTTGTACTCTCATAATTCTGATAGACTGTTTTAAAAGCCTTGTATTCCTTGCCCTAATGCTTCCTGCCATAAGCTTTGTAAACTCCTTATGTAACTTGGCATTACAGTCCCTGTACACTTTGTGAGGCCCCTGTTACAGCCTTTGGATGTCCACCATGTTTATGGTACCCACACTTAGCCTTTTCTGCGATAGCCTCTGGTGTTTTGCCATGTTTGTGGTATGCCCACACTTTGCAGGTGGTTCTCATTACAGCCTCTACACACTTTGTGCCTTTCTAGTTGTGATTGAGGAGGGGTGTTGAGATTCAGCAATCACACTCACTAAACAGCCACTTTGTATGGAGCTTCAGGGCCAAGGACCTGCAGGCTAGCTTATCCCATATGCACAATGGTGCCTACTGCAATTTCCTACTTTCCTATAAAGCATTGTACTTGCTTCCTTCCTTAATGCAATGATAGTACTCTTTTCTTATCAGTGAAGTGTCAATGTCATTGTCCACATACACAAGATTGTGTTTATGAGTCTAAGTCTCAATCTTGGAATCTAATTCACTTGTGTAACAAATAGTGTCTTTGTCTTCTCCATCATGAGTCCACACTTCTCATTTCATCCTCCATAGCTTCCGGTTTTGCCATGCTCTAGATCCCGCATTTGTCACAAAGCAAAGCAACCCAAGGATATACAAACAAAAGAACAACGAAGGCCGCAAGACCTCCCTAAACGCTTCACGAAATTCGAAAAAGGGGATAGTGTGGTAGTTCTGTTAGGTGCCAAACATCAAGGGCAGACGAGCGAACCAATCAAGGGACCAGCCAAAGTCAAGGAGGTAGACTTAGCCCAGGAAGGGGAAACACCCCGACCAGTATTCATTGCTAACGAGTTGACTGGTAAAGAAGAAACGAGTCTTGTCGCTCTCTTGTGAGAGTATATAGACGTATTTGCCTAGTCCTTAGAGGAACTTAAGGGGATAGATCCGAGTGTCGTGACTCACAACATACCCATGATGCTAGACGCAACACCGGTCAAGCAGTGACCGACCCTATGAATCCAAAACACGCTCATGCTGTCAAAGAGGAAATTGACAAGCCGATGAGGGCTGGATTCATTTACAAAACTGAGCACACAGATTGGGTATCACCCATAGTCATCGTGATGAAAAAGAATGGAAAAATCCAAGTGTGTGTCAATTACAAAAAGGTGAACGTTGCTACGAAGAGGGACAACTATCCATTGCCGTACACCGAGCACATGCTTGAGAGAGTGGCAGGCAAGAAAGCCTACAATTTTTTGGACGGCTTCTCAGGGTACAACCAAGTGCAAGTGCACCCTGCTGGCAGGCACAAGACCGCCTTTGCCACTGCATGGGGCGTCTTTGCATACATAGTCAAGCCCTTTGGGTTGACCAATGCCCCTGCCACTTTCCAACGTCTCATGTGCACCATCTTTAAGGACATGCTTCGCAAGGAGTTAGAGGTCTTTGTCGACGACCTGTGTGTCCATTCGACCTAGATCGAACACTTAGACAAACTCTTCGCAGTCTTTGAACGATGTCACTTATATCGTCTCTCCTTGAACCCCTTGAAGTGCCAGTTTTGGGTAAAGCACGGATGTATCTTAGGACACGTGGTGTCGAAGAATGGCATTGCCACTGACTTCTCAAAGGTCAAGGTTATTGTTGACCTTCCACTCCCAATTAATTACAAGGGACTTCAATGCTTCTTAGGCCATAGAGGATACTATCGACGGTTTGTACTGAACTATGCACTGATTTTGCCAGACCATTGTACAAGCTGCTGATTGTCTTCGAGTGGACCGAGGCATGCCAACGAGCATACGAAGAATTGAAAAAGGCTCTAACAATGGCACCGATTCTACGAGCCTCAAATTGGACCATTACCTTCCACGTGCACATCCATGCTTCTAAGTTTGCTGTGGGGGCGGTGTTGTGTTAACCTGGTGAGCACAACTTAGATTATCCAGTGAGCTTTGCTAGCAGAGAACTCACTAAGACGAAGATGAACTATTTGACAACAGAAAGAGAGGGATTAGCCATGGTGTTCGCTATGAAGAAATTCCGGCATTATCTATTGGCCACACCCTTCATCTTTTTCGTGGACCATCAAGCCTTGCTCTATTTAGTAAACAAACCTTGTGCTACAGGATGCATAGCTCGATGGCTCCTCTTGCTTCTAGAGTTTGATTTCTCTGTGGTAGTATAAAAGGAAAAACAGCATTACATGGCTGATCACATGTCACGCATCCCCACGGGAGAAGCCGCTGGACAAGGCATCGTTGATGAGTTACCCGACGCCCACCTATTCCACCTGTCCAGTGAGAGAGATTTATTTAAGGCTAATCTAACGCCATATTGGGCGGACGACATAGTCCAAGTGCTTGAGTACGGACTACCTGAGCGACCAATAGAAAACGCCCGACTTAGGCACTTGATCCTGAAGATCCAACCCTATCAGCTAATTGCAGGCCAACTCAATAGGTTGGGGCAAGACGGATTGTTGTGTAGATGCGTATGTGAGCATGAGATGCACGATGTGCTCTCAGAGGCGCACAGCGACATTGAGGGAGGACACTTTAGTGGAGACACGACAGCACGGAAGGTGCTGCAGTCTCAACTGTGGTGGCCCACGCTTTTCCGTGACGCCAAGCGATTCGTCAAGCATTGTGACGAGTGCCAATGGACAAAAGTCCCGATTCTTAAAGATCAAATGGAGTTGACCCCAATTATTGCTCGCCAACCCTTCGAAAAATGGAGAATCGACTTCATAGGACCCATCAGTCCTGCGGTGCAGTACTCACAAGCCAAGTACATCATTGTGGCCACGGATTACCTCACAAAATGGGCAAAGGCAAGAGCCACACGAAAAAATGATGCTAGGACGACTGCCAAGTTCTTACGGGAGCAAGTGATCTCGCGCTTTGGCTGCCCCATCGAACTGGTTAGTGACCAAGGCACGCACTTCATCAACAAAGTGATAGCACATCTCCTGTCCACCTTTCTCATTATCTATCTCAAATCCTCACCATACTACCCTCAGGCGAATGGCCAGGCAGAATCAACTAATAAGATTCTTATCAATGTCCTAACTAAAGTAGTCTCAGCCTCACGCAACGACTAGAACAAGCTGATGGCAGCCTTGTGGGCCTACCGCACAGCTTATAAAACGGCTATCAGCCAAACCCCCTTTAGGCTGACCTATGGAACTGAGGCAATTCTACCATTAGAATTATTCATTCCTAACCTAAGAATAGCACTTCAAGAACGATGGAAAGGGAAGGAGGCATGGATGCAACGCCTGGTCGAGCTTGAACGCCTATCAGAGACTTGTCTTCTAGCCACCCACGCGCTTATCTGTGAGAAAGCCCGACGTAAAAACTGGTTCGACAAGCATGTCAAGCAGCACGAATTCGAACAGGGTGACTTAGTGCTCCTTTACTCAGTTAAGGGACATAAGCAAAAAATGAAATTTAGAGGTCTCGGACCCTTCAAGGTTCGTGCAATCAGCCAAACTAGCAATGTCAAGCTTGAGACACTAGACGGTGAGGGAGTAGGCTTCTTCAATGGCAGTCGTGTCAAGAAGTACTACCCTCCCACACATCCTTTGCATGAGCCACCATTGTTAGAACCGCCGGTCAAAGTACGAGTAGCTACAATCACTAAAATCAACGAAAAGGAAGAGGACGCCGTAGAGCCCGCTTACCTCCGTATCATGGTCACTGCCAAGCAAACATGCGCTTTCAACGCCTTGATAGACAAGGGAGCAGACTTTAATGTCTTAACCCATAGCCATTGGATTCAACTTGGCAAACCACTACTTCAACCCACAATTGCCAAATTAAACCCATATGGGGCCCACTCATACGCACTTCTTGGCAAGTGTAGAGTCGCCATTTCTATTGAGTTTGAGACTGTTCCAATACTTTTTTACGTATTGCCAAGTGCTACAGATGCAGACACGTAGTCACTGCTGGGGTGAACCTTCAAAAAGCAGACTCATTGCAATGTTGATTATGGGTCGCAGCGCATCCACCTAGTAATAGGCAATATGCACACTGTCACAGCTTTCAGCAAGGGCTGCGCGACACCATCACCGTCCGCAAAGCCACCGGTAGAAACATTCATAGGCAAGACTAAGGAGGGGGGTAGTGCGTAGCCGCCACTCCCCAACTTCCATAAACTGCAACCCACAGCAGCCAAAGCTAAGGCCCAACAGTCTCGCCTTCAATGGGTGTCTAAACAGCCGCACCCACCGCCTAGGAGTCGACGCTTAAATTCTCATAAGACCCAGAACTCTAAACCTAGGAGGCCAAGATGCAATCACAAGAAGCGCCGCGCGATCAAGAAAAGATGGGTCCCTAAATCCCTCTTACGTGCGCAAGGCTACTACAAGGGAAATACCTGGCTATGGATCCTTAAGACCCCCACAGCCAGAGGCACCACCCTCAAGCTTGATCAAATCGCATTCCATCAACCCTCAAAACTGCAAGCCGCAGTGCTCTTCTGAACCAGCACCATCCGTCTCATCCACGCCTAGACCCAAGGGAGTCCCACAAGTCTACTGGCCCAAACTGCAAGCTCCATCACAAGAATCACCACCCGCCGAAGTCAATCCACCTCTCCAACTCCAACATGAATGCAACAGCCCGTCCATCATGGCTGCTCCCAATCCATTCAACATCCAAATGGCCCAACCACAAATTCACGAACCCTCCCAACCGCCCATCTTTGTTGTCAAAAGTTCTTGTTCTGTCAAACCTCAACCACCTGTCGACCTTACGCCCTCCTATGAATGAAAATCCTTTCTAGTGCTAGCCGCTAACCTTGCTGAGGACACCGGGGATGATGTGGTGGATTGTATTAAAAGACTAGATGACACTTTTGTGTCACTCGCACTAAGCTACGACTCCTTAGACTTAGGCCTATTAGAAGAACCCTTTGCAACTGAAGTGCAAAATATGCCTTGCTCTTGGGAAACCTTTGAATTCGCATTCACAAAAGCTTCTCGCTCTGCTGCTAAGTTGATTAACAGTGAAATCTCCAAGGAGCAAGCCATCAAACAGCGCCTTATCACGTCATACGATCCACGAACCACTTCTGCTATCACTGACCAAGAAATCGCAGAGTTATCACACCTCGCTGATACTGGATCACCTTTCTTAAGGCAGTGGTACGCTCTTAGGTTGCAATGGGAAGTTGAAGGATGTCGCATAATGACCAACGCCGCGCCATCAAAACAGTAGAGTATGATCCCACTTACGTCGCGCCCACCTCGTATAGAGTGTTAACCACTCTTCGGGGCCGACCCATGGAAGAACACCTCAAAGGACATCCCTACCTCGATTGCTTGTTGACCGAGGAAGAGCTATACATTGCTAGCCGTGTCGACTCTGGTGACTTTCTCACAGATGTTCTCACATACATCATGCACGTGGGAGTTCGACCCTTTGATTTGGACCACACAACTCAAGTGGAATACAATCCAAATTTCTATACTTGGCTCCTTCACAAGTAACTCCTACCCCAACATGCCGAAAGCCCTTAACCTTTTGACCCTCAATCCTAGGAAGGATTCTTCTCAAGATGAAAGGGGAGGGGATAAGGTGAAATGAATCAGATGAGAAATGAATCAAAGGGGATAAATCAAAGTAAAATTAGTGAAAAGCATAACCATGTAGTATGAAAAAATGGATGGGGTAGGAAAATGGGCAGGAAAACTTTGAAGTAAAGGGCAAAAAGTCCAAGTCTAAAAAGGAAAATCTACATGGCTTCCTAATGAATTCATTCAAAAAGCATAGAGTTTTTCTTTTCCAACAATCAACAAATTGATATGTGGAAAGTACTAATGAAAGTTACAATTTATGGCAGGAGAATAAAATGTTGCAGCAAGACCGTGCCCATCGACTCCCGTTCACAAACAAGGAAAGGGAGCAATACCGCATCCATCTAGAGAGCCCCGCCTTTAGCCAGCTCAAATTTCAAACCATCCACAACATAGAAGTTGTGGTGGCCAAGGAGGAAGCAGCCAGGAGGGTGGTTGAACAATTCAACCTCATGAAGTATCTTGAAAAGTTCTCGCAAGAGCCAGACCACCTGAAGTGCATGGAGTTTCTCAGAACATACAACCCAGATCAAGAATGTGGTACTGTGACAGTGGGCAGAGGAGAAGATGCAAAGCAAGTACAGGTCCGTTTAGACCAAGCCTTGGTGGAGAAGGCTTTGGGATTGGTACCAAAGATGGAGAGGAAACAAAAAAGGGATGTTTATGCCATGCTTTAAATGAAGAAGAAAGATGTGCTCACAAATGACAGCATAAGCATCCAGGATATCCCTGACGCAGAAGCCACGATGCAGGCCAAGCTGATACATGTGCTCTTCTCCAACTAGCGTTACAATTCATTGATGCATAGAATTAGCGTACCTATGCTGGAGAATGTAGCAGCCCATATCCTAGACGAAGTAGATTCGAATGGGTACGTGCAAAAAATGATCGATCAGGCAGCCAAAGCATTGGCCCTAGGAAGTGTACCAGCAGGAGGAGAATCTCCAGCCTCTAATGTTACAGAAAGAAAGAAAGCCTCCTCCAAGGCCTCCTTCATCGGGTATGAAGGTGTCTTGACTACGCTCATCCAGGAGACAGTGAAGGAAGCACAGGATGCGAAAGAAGAAAAAGGAAAAACGCGAGAAAGGTCGCCTCCTCACTAGGACAAGGATAGGTCCACCGATAGAACTGAGACAGAAGAAGAGGGGGAGGGACAAACAAGCAAAAAGACAACCAAGAAACCCAAGAAGAAGACAACGCAGAGAAAGAAGAAGGATGAGGAAGGTAGAAAGAAGGAAAGAGAAGACTTGGAAAGGGCAAAGAAAGAGTCCCTAAAAGAGGCGAAGAAGAGAGAGAGGATGAAGAGACAGGAGGAGGAGAAGGAAAAAGAAGAATTACAGAAAGCAAAGAAGGCATCGAAACAGGAAGCGGAGGAGAAGAAAAGAAAGGAAAAAGAGAAAAAGGGAAAAAGAAGGAAGAGCAGAGAAAAGTGGAGGTGGAAAGGAGAAGAAAGGCGGATGAGGAAGAGGAAGAGCTACGAAGGAAGGAGGAAGAGGACCTGGCGAAAGCCACATGCCGGTCCATCGAGCAACAAGGCCGAGCAGATGAATTGGGGAACTTGAGCCCGCATAGAGAAGAAGGGCCAGGGTCTAGCACACAGGTGCCGGAGTTTGTGCCACCTCCAGTCCCTGAGGGCAAGGGCAAGGCCCCGATTCATCCAATTCCTACCCTCCTAGTGCCTTCCACTGAACCCACCACCATTACCCCTAGCATCCCGACCAGTGCCGACGTGTCAAACTTCGTGGCGTGGATGCAATACTTCATCAACAAGGAGATGGGCCAGGGACAGAGCACAGAAACCATGGCCATAGGACAAAAGAGGCCAGCTATACTGATGCTGAATCCAGGTAAGAGCCTAAAAGGCAGAAGGTAGAAGCCTCAACCTCATCCATCCACGCAACGATGACGCCATGGGCTAATTACGATGAGTACGTCACGGAGCTGCTCTCCCAACTGGAGAAAGCTAAGGAGGAACGCAAGATAGCCGTGGCTGAGTTGGCAGCCGAGAAGGAATTGGTGGCCGCCTTCCAGCTGGATAAAACAAGGATGATAGCCATGCAATAGAGGGAGATCGAAGATCTCAAACAAGAAATGAAGGCTAAGGATGATAGAGACGAGCATTGGAGACAGCAGCTTGAAAACGAGACACAGGAGCTAGTGAAAATGTAAAGAGAGCACAAGCTCCTGATAGTGTAATACCAGGAGCTCGCTACGAAATCTGCTCAGGTTGATGCGCTTGTGGCTAAGCAGGTTGAGGAGAGAAAACAAGACATAAAGCAGCAGCAAGAGGAAATCGAGCGCCTGACATATCAACTAAAACTCTGAAAAAGAAGAGCAAGAGAGGCTAGTCAGGGAGTTGGAAGACCACGAATAGAAACTCATGATACTAACCCTAAAGCAAGGAGGGAGCTTGGAAGAAATGAACAAAAGAGCAGAGGAGTGGGCTACGCACAATGAAAAGAGGGTGAAGACACTGGCGCAACGCCTTGCTCTGGTAGAGAAGGAGAAAATCATCGCAGAAAGCAAGGCAGAAGCTGCCCAAGTGGCCTTCGGCACTCAACAAAAGGCCTTCCTCGACACCATCCTGGACACCATACACTCAACGCAAGGAGAGTCATTGGAGGTGATGCAAAGAAAGCTCGACATAGCACGAAGAGCCTTACATGCTGGATTGCAGATGCCACCCCTATGTGCGGAGGTTAGGTTGAGCTTGGATGAGCAACGAAAATACCTATTGCTGGCTAGCCTAACCCTCCAGGAAATCGACGCCCTTGGATTCGAAGAGGAAGCACCAGAGGGAGAACGACAGGGGGAGGAAGCAGAACTTGAAATCAACATGAACCGATTCAGGGAGGATGTAGTCCCATAACCCCCCTCGCTGCAGTCTCAAGAGCCACTACAAGAGGACCCATCTACAGAAAGAAAAGCCATCTCTAGGGAAAGACGCAGAAAGCTAGTAGAGGAAGCCAAGAAACAGCTGAGAGCCAAATCAGCCGTACTGCTGTCCGCACCTCTCCCACCATGCCCTGACGATCTCCCTGCGGGATTCCACGCAGAACTGGTGCTGTGGGAGATACAAGAATAAGGAAAGGATCCATTCACCTTTAGTTTCCTCCTACCCAACAGTCTGCGGAGGGTCTTGCCACTCAAAGTGATGGATGAGGTGATCGCAGTCGGTGGCCGGTTGGGGCAAAGATGGCTAGAAGAGCGAGAAAAAACCCCGATCTCTTGGGGCACAGAAGCGGCTGATTACTGGCAGAACAAAGTTTTGAAAGTCCCACACACTGTACAGGGCTACAAAAGCCAACCCTTGTGGAGGAGGTGAGTATGCGATATCAGTATACTCGCCTGGATGGCATTTTGTAACAACCAGCCATTTGAGCGGAACAACCCTACCTACATGGCATACCCTCGGAGAGTAGGGGTGGATTTTGATGCCACCCTCCACGGGCGGTACGATTTCCCTATTATCTATAACTCTAATGTAGTATCCTTCGAGCATGCCCTTATCTTTACCTCCGAAAGCCTAGATGATTCTATGACACGCTTTCTTGCGGATTTCTCCTCATGCCCTGACCCCGCCTTTGTAACAACCTATAATTATCTTAGGTTTCTTAGGCTACTCCTTAAGCAGGACCCGACTACATAAGAGCGCGGCCTACCTCCCCTATTCTTTGACCCTAACGCTATTGACAACTACGCCATGGCTCATCTCATGATGAGGGCTAGCCTTCTCCCCTCTTTTTACCTAGCCCTCCTGGAAGATATGAATGACAGCCAATTCACTAGGTGCAATCACCCTTTCCTCTCCACCACTTCTCTTCATGTCCGCATGAATCTGAAAGATTACATGCAAAGTCGCCAGTTTTTGAGCAAATCCATCCGACCCCCTTCCCCTCCTCATTCCGATGAAGACAATTAGGCCTGGCTATCATTCCACAAAAAAAGAAAAAAAAGGGTGAACTGAAAAGAAAAGACAAAAGCAAAGAATAGCAAAGCCAAGGGATGAATCTACTAAGCAAAGACAAGAGAGAGAGGGCTTCACATGACCTGCTTGCAACTTCCCTTCGCCCTGTTGTGCACCAGAGTCACTACACCTAGGATTCTCCCTAGCCCCTTCCCCACTTCACACTTAGGGCACATCAAGGGCAGGACTTTCAGACCTGTCACCCTAAGACTTACACCCCACCTCCAACGACACACGAACTGGGTCCTCAGGTGTGGGACTTTACCAAGGGCTTGCCCAAGACCCATCTCCCAGTTCCACTGCCACAGGCACCACGCACTACACGGAGAGGCAAACACACCCCTTAGGGAGTGCACAACTTTTCTTGCAGGTTTTATTCGAGTTTCAAGAACTGGCTACTCAGCTGAAGAAGATCACCCACGGTGTCCTTTAATGATCAAAATTCTTTCCATGTGCCGAACATGACACCATTGCTGCTATTTCAGGAGCTTTTCTGCATTGGAGTGGACAGACCAATGTGCTTCATGCCGCCAACCATCTGCCTGCTGCTGATGGCTACCATGATTGAACCAAATCAAGCAAAAGGAGTACTCAGTAATAGATCTGCCACTCATTGGCATAGATCTTGGAACCTCATCTTCCAAAGATGCATGCCTAACGCCTCAAGATCTACGAATTGCTTATTGATTCCACAAACCTGAAGATTTTCAATGCAAGGTTGAAGATCTTCAATGTAGCACTGAAGACCTTTAACTCAAAGACAAAGATCTTCAAATCAAAGACACAGATCTTCAATGCGAAGACAAAGCATATCTTTGTCAAGGTAGAGTTCGGGGGGCTTCTCCAGGATAAATCCCCCCAATACCATCCTCCTAAGGGATTGCTTATTGATCAAGCATTTCTAATGCTCAAGGGACGACCGGCTACATATTTTCCACCATCCAACTAGAACCCCAATCAACCGCTCGCAGAATGGAAGCCACAACTGTGTGAGAAATGCCGAGCATCTTCATGAAGCCTAAAGCACTCCGGAATCTCTCTTGGTCATCGTCATTAAACTCCATCACCTCTCTACTAGTTCCATCTAGCAGCAGACCTAACTAGCCACTACTTTCCACTGCAGTGCCATGGGACTGGCACTTGGCTAAGGGGGGGTAATGTTTACCATGTTTATTGCAGCACAGAGGAGCGGAAAAATGGAAAAAAGAAATAGCAAAAAAGGCGCAGGATAAAAGCAGAAAAAGGCGCCTTGATCGGTAACCAGACCCTGAAAAACTAAATGTTCAAGCACGACCCTCAGAAAGTCTCAGTGTCGCCCCGAAACAACAAAAGAGTAAAAGATGTGCCATTAAATGTGGAAGTGCTCCCGAATCCTTGTAAAAGAGTGCCAGGCTCGCTCCTGTGCAAATTGTATGCATTAGCTGGGAATAGGATAAATTAGAATGGTGGGAAATGGGAAAAAGAGCCTAGGCTATGGCCGACCATGTAAAAAAGGGAAAAAGGGGATGACCGCCCAAAAGGGATTAAGGGTTTTGTATATAAAGTTGAAAAGTGAATGAGAAGCTCATTCTTTTTGTGTGTGGCAAAAGGAGTCTTCTTCTTCCTCTCTTCTTCTCTCCTTGCTTGTGTGTGCTCTTGAGAGAGGGAGTGTGAGAGTGTGAGGGAGTGAGTGTGTGGGAGAGAGGGATCAAGAGGGTGAAGCTCTTCACCATCTCCTCTTCTCTTCTTCTCTTCTTTTGCATGCACGGCTATTGAGGATGGAGCTTTGAGATGGAGGAGGATTGAGGATGCTTGAGCTAGTATCAAGAATCGTGGAGCTACCGGAGTGCAAGAGAGAGGAGGGTACTCGATCAAGCATCAAGGTAAGCTCACTACACTCGTAGGATCGACGGCACGTCGGCTAGGCGAGAGATAGCCGTTAGAGCTTACTTGGAACGCTTGAAGCAATAAGCGATCCGTGGGTCTTGGTGGTTCAGCGAAAGCTTCCACATATGGGTTAAGCTTCTCAATGCACAAAGCACGATATTTTCCTGTACACTACAATATAAGGCTCCCTAGCCTTCCTTCTTGCACTATATGCACAGGGCGGGATGCACAATTGCACCATCAATTAATTGCATAGAAGACATACAACCTCTATACCAGTGGCTGTGGAGGATAACAACAATGGGTTTTAGAAATGGGCTACCCTCTTGTATCTATCAACAGAGAGTGAGACAAAGGGGAGTTGAGTGTGACTAGTGTTTTCTAAATCAATTATTGAGAGGTGTAGATTAAGGGATGTTAAGACAATTGGAGTCAGGTACGTTCTCGTTTCCTTATGCACAAACAGGATTGGTCTCTACTATCACCATAGGGCACGTCCTCTGTACACTGTACAACAGGGCTCCCTGGCCTTCCTTCTCGCACCGTATGTTGGCCAAGGCAGGATGCATAGATGCACCATCAATTGTGCACCCTGGCATACTTCCTTTGCACCATCTCCCTTGTCGATTCTGAACCCGGGTGAAAATTTTAGGTTTTCATCATAATTCATTCGAGTGATGTCAGTTATGGGGGGAGTGGCCATTCTTTCATTCCATTTGAGTAATCATGAGCTGAGTGCAATATTCTTCACCTGGTTTGCTTGGGATAGTTTGGTCCAGTCCAATCAGCCTTGTCATAAATATTTCTCCTTTGATGGTCTCACTGGTGATTTTTTTTGTGGGTTTTGCAGGTTTTCTCTTTTTATTCCTAGTTTTGTGTGTGTGGGTTTTTGATATAGTCTGAATGGCCTCTTCTTCTACCCCTTTTGATAATGGTACATCATGTTCCCCTTTCAGTCCATGATTATTCCCTCCTTTTAGAGGCAGATTGCATCTGATGTGCAGGCCTCTGACCATTTCTTGCCCTCACATTGCCACCTATGGATGAGAAGCTTTGTTACTCCTTTGCTTCTTATAAAAACCACTCTGGTCTGGTTTATAACTGCACCTTTTGTTTATCTACAGCTAATATCAATGAAGCACTGTGCTTGCCGATTTCTACTTCATTTATGCCCAGTGGTAACCAGTTACTTACTACTGAAGAGATTGTCACACTCTTGAAGAAGGAAACTTCTATCCGCTTGCTTCTCAACCAGCTTATTAACAGTTTAGGGGTATCTGTTGCACATATCTCTTCTCCAGTATGGAAGCACCTATGTGTGTTCCTCTAGGAACAATTTATGCCGAGCAAACCTACATCTAAGTATTTATCCAAGGAATTACTCACAACTTCTGTTAAGATTCTAGAGGGTGCTAAGCTCAATTGGACATGCTTTCTACTATCCAAAATGGATCAAAATTTTCAGCGAGTACGGAAGGGTCACCTCAGTAATGTCTCCTATGGTACCTTCTTACATCACATTATCACTTTTGCACATCCTCTTGGTGGTGCACCAGTGCCTAATCCTGCTCCATTGCCGATGTAGCCTCCACCTTCAGTATCTTCTCCTCCGTCCATGCAACCTAATTCAAAAGATGAAGAGTCCCCTCTTGTTTTTTTTTGTCAGAAACGCCTTCATACGAAGGGGCTTTGGGAGGCTTGTTTCCATTATGCTTTTTTTGGGAGACTTGAGCTTCTCAATTCTTTAAGTTTGTAGGCATCGACCTTAAATACTTGTACTTCATAGAAGTGTGGTCCATGGTCAAAATCTACTATTGGATTACTTATCATCATATTTATGTAATTTATCTACATCTTGTATTCCTTGCAATAGATCTCTACAAAGAAGATTTACAACCATAATTGATATATACCTCCAATGGTATAAGACTCAGTATCTTACCAATTTCCTCAATGGTCACTTTTTTTGAAAAAGAGTATCATGTTGTGTAAGTGAGCCAACCATATATTTTAATTCACATTGTAGCATATAGGTCCATAAGGGATATCTTTATATGCATTCTTCTATAGAGGGGTTGATTTAATTTTAAGAGAAACGAAAGTATACATATAGATACTATAATAATATTGGGATGTCTATACATAGGGGATCTCTTTATAGGGGCTTGAATATGTGCGATATAGAAACTTTCTTAATGGCTATTACCCATGACAATTTTTTGCAAGATAGTCAAGCATATACTCATGTGTACATGCCAATGCTCTTTTTGAGGCTTATATGGTAGTCAAGGCTTGATAAGCCTCAAATACTACTAAGAACAAATCCATTGAGATGGCCATCCAAATATCTATCTTATCCACTAGGACTGCAATCTATCAAAGTAGGGCCATGGTTATTAGAATGTGAAGCTCAAGATAAAGGAGATGGAATTACCCTCATGATGTGTCATCTTGGAACAAAAATTGTAATCTTCATAAATGACTACATTACCTAAAATATGCGTAGTACATCATTTGAAAATAGAAAAAAAAAGAGGATTTCCAAAAGCCAAAAGGTATTTAAACCTCCCCTTTGCCGCGCCCCTCGACCTATGTACTATATATAAAACCTTGTTCTCACATGTGTTTAAGGGCATATTTATTCAAAGCACCTTATTTGTAAATTTATAATGAATTGACCACACACTTTTCCCATTCAACATGTGGATATTCCCATTGAATGTTTCATTTTGTATATAAAATGATTTCTAAGAAAGAGACATTAAATTTTTATTTTGTTGAGTCCACATGATAAAATTACATATTTATGAGTGAATGGCAAGCACTAAGAACACCACACTATACTATGATGGTGGTGGAGTGACTACATTTGATCAAGAATATATTGCAAGTGCCTTCAACATAGAATCATGAAATTGAAGAAGTAATCTAGATATATATGATTGAAAACTTTAGAAGTTTAATTTTCAAAGATTTTTTCATCTATTTACTAAATGTCGAGTGGTTCAAGGTGGCTTGCGAAGGAGCCAAAACCTTCTAGATGTTTTCACCTTTTGCTAGTTGTATGTATATGTTTATGGGAAAAACATTTAACTAGGTAAGGTTCACCCGTATGATGGCAAGTGCTCATATAACAAATTCATGCATAACAAATAACTTTAAATCTATATAGCTCCTTATAAAGGATGTTAGAATATTTTGCATGTGCAAGACATTAATTAGAAATAGTTTTGATGATAACAACACTTTGTACAACTAGTTTTGGAATGCTAGCTAGGATGCCATCACCAACAATTTGTTGTGATAAAAGCATCAATAAACAAAACACTGTCAACCACATTCTACTTACCTATCAAAATGAATAATTGAAAATTCCAACAAAGTTTCATATACTAAAATTTATGATAACTTAAGTGGGTCTTTCCAAGAAATATGTTGAAACACCTTTTGTTATTGTAACATTTTGCTTTATGTACCTCAAACATTTATTTAAAAATCCCACCTCCTAAACTTTTGTGGAATATATTATAGCATATCAAAGCCACAACTTGGCTACTTGAATGAATTGAAAGAGATGAAATACTGGAAAGCTCCTTAGTAAACCATTGTGAATGAATATGAATTATTACTAAAACAATCAAACTTGATGTTATGTCACATGTATTGACCATGATCTCATTAAGAATTAATACAATGATCAATGATTGGTTGAAATCCATCAAGGTGTACAAACTCAATGCTTTGAGGGTAAAGTTAAATTTTCAAAAGTTGTGAGAATGCTAAGTAAATGTGGTAGATTAAAATCATATATAAAATGCGGTACTAAGTAAGACCTTGGATCAAGCATTTCAAGTACATTTACATTGAAAATTGTAAGGTGGGCTAGACCTTAAATTTAATGATTACATTGTAGATTAAAATCATAGATAGTCATAGGACATGGGATTTCCATGAAGGCAACACAAAAGGGCATGCTTGGTCTTTTGGAAAGGCACTTCCAATGGTTGCATGTGCATGGAAATCCTAGTTGAAGTACTCAAATCATGCATGGAAAATATGCAAGGGTGGTCTAAAACTACAGTACAGAGAATTGTAAGAACTTGTCACCGCGCTAGTTTCCGGTACCACCTTAAGCACACGTGGAGCTTTGGGGAGCAAACACGCAATGTCGAGCTAATTATTGGTACTCAGCTAATTAGTTTGAGAGTTCTTAGACAAACGACAGAGGGGCATCTTGAAATGTAGGGGAGAGCAAGCACAAAGGTTTTAAAAGCTAAGGACGAAAGGCAAGGGTTGGTGGGCGGAGGATGTGATCATGGAGGTGAACTCGGAGAAATCGATTTGACCATCACCATTTTGGTCGACGCGCTGGATCATGCGGACGCAGGCGTCGAGGTCTTGGGCTTGTGAGAAGCCCAGGCCACAGAGGACTGACTGGAGCTCGCGAGGGGAGATGAACCCATTTTGATCCTTGTCAAACACTCGGAATGCGGCCTGCATGAGGGCTACATCCTCATGGGCATCGGCGTCGTCGTCAGCTGCCTCAAGCTCATGTGCTACCACGTCGTCACGCCTATTGGCCCCATCACCACCACTGTCTTCCTTGTCTTGGTCTTGGCCTTGGTCTTCTTCTTGCCTGCCGGCACCACCATATAAATCATGGCCGCTAGAGCTGGATGGGTACTCGGCCCCTCCTAATTCCTCCTCCTGGCCCACCATGAGGCCCACAAACTGGGCCTCGTCCACCTCCGCCCTCTCTCTGAAGAGCCCCGAGTCCAGGAAACCCCTCATGGCCTCCTCTTGGCTGGCCGATATCCCAAGCTTCTCGAACATCCGCGACAGCTCCTTCTTGCTGATGCTGCCGTCACAGTTCTCATCGAACGTGCGGAACATCCGTCGCAGCAATTGCACCACGGCCTCATCATCTGATCTCTCGGCACTGAGGACGTGATGATCAGCTAAGCCATGATCATAGTGATCTTGTGAGTGAGTGGAGGTGGGAGAGGATGAAGATGAGGATACAACTAAGGATGACTGATGAGGGGGGCGGGACGCCTCTGTAGCTGCAGCGCCGCGGCCATTGGAGGAATTGCTTCTGAATCGAGTGGGAGGCGGCGCTGCTTTAGACGTAGGGGACTCGCTGAAATAGCTATTGCCGCTACGTGAATGATGCAGGGCCGCCACTAAGCGAGAGGGGGCGGGGGGAGGAGGAGAAGAACATGATGATGATGATGCAGGAGAAGAAGGAGCAATGGGAGACCTAGGGCTCACTACACACTCATAGTGCCATAGCTCATCAGCCAGATGAGGTATGACGGGATTGATGGAGAGCTTCGACAGGCCTGCTCGGAGAGCAGTCTTGGAGCTCGACATATTTGCTCCGAGGGCACTGTATTAGATTCGGGGGAAGGCACTCAATATATTGGATAGATATGATGAGGTTTGTCGATGAGAATGGCCGGGTGATATCGTTGCTATTATATAAGGTAGCATTGATAGAGGGGGTGGAGGGCCTTTGATTGAGCGAATGTATTGTTGTGCGCAGCTTCCTGGAAGCAGCCCTTTGATGGGACTCGAGAGAGACAAGAAGCAATGAGACTCGAGAGCACCCGACCGTTGGACGTTAGCCCCTCCCTGAGTGTACCTACGGGTACATATGAAGGGACAACTTACAAGCAAGCAACTCTATCTCTCTCGAGTCTCTCCCCCCCCCTCCCCCTCCCCCCCACCTCTCTCTCTCTCTCTCCCGCGTTTATCGCATTAACGCATATATATATATATATATATATATATATATATATATATATATAAGTTAACCCAGGGACCAGGGCCCAGAACAGTGAACTGAAGGAAGTGACGTGCATATGTGGTGATTTAAGAGTACTGGAAGAGAAATGACGTGCATGTGTTTGTCTGCAACGTCGCTGGAACGGGGGGGGCGGGGGGTGGGGCTGGGGCTGGGGGGTTGGAATCTGAGCCACAGAGCGCACCGGGGGCCGGGGCCCGTATAATGCAGGAAAAGGTACCTTCGGCTTTTTTACGTCCCGTCAGGGAGGACATGAAAGCTGCGGCGAAGCTTCCTCCTATTAGAGGCTCTTCTAGATCGATAGAGAGAGAGAGAGAGAGAGAGAGAGAGAGAGAGGCCTCAGGCCAGTACGATGGAACCACTGATAATTGTCACGGACCGCCACCGAAAGTACGTTCACATGAGCCCGCCGGGCCAGCCTTAGACAAGAGAATTCAATACAGGAGTTCACGCATTGTCCACCCACAATATGTTGGGTTTTCGGCTCTTACGACTTAATATGTCGACAAAAAAAACAAAATCAATGGTTACTGTCGAGCGAACTGTCTGGCCACGTTTAGAGAGACCAATAAAGGTATAGAATGCAATGTGAACAAGTGCTATGTTGATTTCAAAATTTGAAGGCAATAAGGAACAATTTTTTTTAATGCACTTTTCCATTGAGATAAGTAAAAATGTTTACATCACCCTTTTAGGCATTTTAAGCCATTGGCCATTGACTGGCATAACAAAATCAGGGCGTTGAGCCTAAATTTTTGCCAAAAAGCTTGAAGACCCAGTGCTCTGATTCTACAGTTCTAAGCATCATAACCAACTATGAAGGGACTCAGACCAATTGGCTGGGTTGTTAACTTGGGCACTTCTGAAAAGTATACTATTTCTTCTGCTCCAGATATGCTTCATGACTATTGTTGAAATAAGCAGCATCACTCTCCATGTGGCTCCATCCAAGTTGGCCTTGTCGCCAAAGAAAATAGTGGCAAAGCCAAACTCAGGTTTGAGATTTGCACCCTTTAGCCACTTCCTCACTTTGTGCCAAAGGGGTTTGATAACTGGGCAATCCCATACTAAGTGTTTTTCATCCTCTTCATGTCTCTTGCACAACGGGCAAAGTGGAGAGATGGGGATCTTTCTAGCCAACCTTGCCCTTAGGGGAAGCTTCTTGATAAGAAGTCTCCATCTGAAGTAATTGAGCCTATGTAATGGTGTGTTCTTCCACACTCGCTTAGCCCATCGTTGTCAGGTGGCAAGAGTGGCCAAAGGGCTGCATTTCTTCCATTTATCCTTCAATGTGAGAGGGATGGCCATAGAGGGAGGGCTAA
The DNA here is from genome assembly GCF_053477565.2 of Lygodium microphyllum. Lineage (NCBI taxonomy): Eukaryota > Viridiplantae > Streptophyta > Polypodiopsida > Schizaeales > Lygodiaceae > Lygodium > Lygodium microphyllum. The sequence continues at coordinate 77,527,501 of NC_141159.1, forward strand.
AGTCCTTCAAAGACTTGCATTTGATAAGCTGTTTGCCTGCTTGGCTAGTTAGTGCAAGAAGGGGCGGTGAGTTCCTGGACACTGGTGAAGTGGGCCAATCATTTCTGAGTTGCGCAAGAATACTTTGTAACTAGAGCAACTCCCTGGATGTCAAGCCGAAGCTCTGACAGAGTCAAAAGGAGACCAATCATTGCGACTAGTGTCCCAAAGCTACGACCAGAATCTTAAGCCTTTAGTAGCTAATGCTTTTGCAAGAGATCTATTGCGAAGCACAGGTGAGCGTGGAGGGTCAAATGGAAAGGGATTAAGCCAAATTGACGAGGATAGGGCCGCATCACCCTGCTTGCTAAATTTAGGAGACTAGTCTTATTGTGAGATGACAACTTGCCATCTTCTTACTAAACTTTGGGCTGTTGTTGATTGCGGGATGCGAATCATTTTCTAGTAATTATAGACCACATCGGTTCAGACTCCCTGAGTGCATGTTTGTTCAGCTTCCTTGGAGGCCCTAATCCATGTCTTCAATATTACTGACCATGGCTGGTTGTCATTCAGCCTTGTGAATACTATGAATGCCAGTCGTTTGGCCTTGTCTACTAGGGCTTCTATATCAACATCCCCTTCATCTCTTCTTGAGGTGATTAGGTCCCATGAGATTTGGTGCATTGCAGGGCCTTCCTTCTTCTTCCACAAAAACTGTCTGAACATCTTTTCGATTTGCCCCCAGACTGTCTTCCCAAACACAAAGAGGGATGCCATGTACACAGTCTGTGAAGAGAGAACACTCTTGATTGCAGTGATTCGCCTTGCCATAGAAAAGGATGAATTCATCCACTTGACCATTTTCTACTGGATCTTCTCCGGATACCATTTAAATCATTGACTAGGAGTTATGCCAATCCCTATTGGAGCTCCAAGGTAACGTACAATTTCCCTTGGTTTTGCCACCTTAAAGCCATAATCAAGCATCCAATTTTGTGGGTCCCCCAGAGTAAGAGGGATGAACTCGGTCTTCCTTCTGTTTATGACCGAAGAGGAGAGTAGTGCAAAGTCATTGAATGTGCCCATCAATTCATCCATTGATCTTTTCTCTGCAGCCACCAGAGATCTGCTATTATCTACAAAGAACTGAGATGATGAGCATGATCTGTCAGGCAAGGGCATCCCTCGGATGGTATCATCCTGTACTTTCTTGTCTATGTTGTGAAGGAGTGGGTCAGTAACTAATGCAAAAAAAAGTGGGGCCACAAGGCACCCTTGGAAAATTGACCTCCTGAGAGAGAAAGGTTGGGTCACTGAGCCATTTATGCTGATGGAGGCCATAGCATTGGTGAACAAAGCAGTGATCATATTTGTGAAGGTATCCCAAAATTTGAATGCTTCCATGACCTTTGTAATAAAATGCCAGTTGGTTTGATCATATGCTTTGTCTAGATTGATATTGATCAAAACAAAATCAGACTTGTGTGTTGAGGCCAGGTCCATAGAGAATACAAGATTTAACACTGCATCCAGAATTTTAATTCTATTCACAAACCCGTACTGCCTCGGGTGTACAATCTTACCCATTAGGTTTTTTATTATGAGGGCAAGAGCTTTGGACATTATCTTATAGGCGTAAATAAAGCATGGTGAGTGGGCGCCAGTTGTTAACCTTATTTCTCATAGGAGACTTGGGCACCAGCTTAATTAGCCCTTGATTAATTTCCCGGGTGATGCATCAAGACTTCCGAATGCTATTCATCATGTCTAGTAGGTCTTCCCCGCACAATGTCCAGAGGACTTCGAAGAGCTCGGATGGCAGGCCGTTAGGGCCAGGAGCTTTGTCCTTCCTCATTTTGAAGACGGCTTGCTAGACTTCCTCCAAAGTAAACGGCCTGTCTAAGGCAAGAGAGTCAATTGGTGTAATGGGGATCACAAATCCATGTAAGAATCTAGCAACCTACTGGTCATAGTGAGGGGGTAGCTCAGGCTCTACCCCTACTATGGAGGACAGATGCTTCTCAAACAGTCTCGAGATGGTGTGCTTATCAATGTGGAGTGTTCCATGTTCATCCTCAATCCCTATGATGGTCTCTTTGGTCTACTTTGCTCTAATTGATGAGAAGAAGAAAGCATTAGGTGCATCGCCAAACCTTTCCCATTGCCCCGTAAGTAGGGTTTTGGCAGTCTCTGGACTGAGTAGTCCTCCTGTGTTTTCAAGAAGTGCTTTGTTTTCCTTAGATGGCTCTGAGCGGTGAGGTCTCCAAGGGCCATTGCTAGAACCCCCATGAGGTGTTCTCGAGCATTTACAGCAGCTTGGATGTCCCTCCACCTTCTCACTGTGCTCATTCGACCATGCTCTTTCGTAGTTTTGATGATAGCATTCAAGGATTTTTGCCATCTAAACTCCGGTGCTAGGGAGGAGTCTTGGGCCATCTCTGAGGACTCTTGCAGTTTGCTCATAAAGTATTTATCCTTCAGAAATGATTTGTTGAAACGGAATGGCGGTGAGCCATTCTACATGCATCTTGTTAGGACAAGGCGACAAGAGATTTGAATCGAAAGGTGGTCAAAAGTTGTTATTTCACTTAGCATGTGGTATTTAATTCTCCCACACATCCACCATATTCCATGAGTGGCATAGAATCTATCAAGCCTGCATGCGCGCCACGTGTTGCCCACATGGCGATTATGCCAAGTGTAGGGAACTTCAGTTGTGCCTAAGGCAAGTGTGGCCACATCTCTTAGCTTGCACGAGGTCTCAAACATGCATCATGCTTCCAACTCCTCTTGGAAAATACATTGTGTGCCATGAGAACGGTATGTGGGGAGGGCCATTATATTCCAGTCTGTAGCTAAGAGTGCAGGCACATCCCCTATATGCTCGTTCATTAGCCACCACTGCTTAGTACGCTGGGCAGAATTGTTGGCTGCACACACAAGTGAGTATGAGTTCTATGCCACTAGCGCCTACTCTGGCTACCGACACGCTTCCATCTCCGAGCTTCCATTTGTGTCGAGGTTTGAGTGAGTTGTGTATTAACAAGATAGTACCACCTTTGCCTTTGCTTGTAAGGTCGTGCATGACAGTGAAATCAATTATAGACATAGCGTTGACAGCCTCCTCATCCATTTTCACTTCCTATAATGCTATCACATGCTGTTTGTATTTTCTGATTATTCCATAGCACACTTGTTTGCATAGGTTTGAACTGAAACCTCTTACAATCCAAGAGATCACTTTCAGTCTAGGCGACTACTTGCTCTGTTCATCACAATACATCAAGGGAGTCCATGAATTTGTAGTCATGGGAGCATAGAAGGTGCGATCCACCAATGACTGACGAGCAAGCTGCTTAATGGAAGGTTTGCCATTCTTCTTCTTGTTGCCATTCTTATTTGGCAATAAGTTCTCCTTATTTTGTGTTGAGGCATGATTGATGGGTTTTGGTGCTGCCTTTGAGGAACTAGGCTTATCCTTGGTAGGAGGCTAGGCACCAACAAGGGGCTCACCTTGCTTTTGCTTCCCTTTGTTAGGGATTGAATTCAAAGCTTTCCCTTTGCTATCTATTTGCGGCTGAGCATTGGGGTTTTGGGGTGAGCTATCCTTCTTTTCCTCCTCACTTTTTTCCTCAACATGGCGCTGGAGGCACATTTTGGTGAAGTGCCCACTCCCATGACACAAGTAGCATGGGTCGGGGAATGTCGAAAACTTAAGTGCAAGGGTGATCTCCATTCTTGACGTGTCTTGCAGCTGGAGAAACTCCCATGGAGGGTTCCTGCGGTCCTAGAGGATACCAAATCGATGGTCGTTGCGGAGGAGTCCCCATGCATTTGCACTTGTTGGGGTGTAGAGCACCTTCCCATGTGATAAGGCAATGGAAGCCAGTACTCCGTCCAGCCAAGGAGGTAGATCCATAACATTGACCCAGACAGCGCATTCATGAAGAAGTACTTCTTCAGGGGAGAATGTGCACGACCATGACAGTGTGTAGACAAGGTTATCACGGTAGCCAATGGATGAGGCAAGAATCCAATCCCGCTCTGACGACTTGGTGGGAAGGATGACAAGATAGAATACTTTTCCAATGAAGCGAAATTGGAGGGTGGCCTTACCTTGGTATGTGCTTTCAAACCATTTGGTGAACTCTTCCTCCATCGGGGGTCTCCCTAGAAAGTACAGGTAAGCAACAATAGAAAGTACATCAGAATACCTTTGCTTGATCCTGCCAAAGGACAGGGAGATGCTAACTTTGTGGACTTTGGCTCCTTGTTCGATCTTGGCCTTGCAATTAGTGCTTCTTGGAGCTAAGGTTGTTGATTTGAATCTTTCTTCATAGCAATGACTAAAGACAATATGGATACATATTTGTATCTTTCTCCATAGTAGTGACTAAATACAATATGGGTGCATTTTATATTACACCTAGTTCATAGTGTCTTTCCATTTCATATCAACTTTCTTTCAACTATTCATGAGTGTGTATCTAATTTGATCTTGGAATATAAATATCATGGTTATATGAATTTCAAGCTTAATGTATTTTTGTCTCTCTTATCTTTCCCCTTCAATTTGTACTTTTGTGCTTCTTCAAGAAAAATATCTACATTTTATCACTATCTCTTCCACATCTACTCATGGAAATCTATCATGCTATCTTATCCTTTTCACAATCTCTCTCACTATCATTCTACCTACAACATAACTAAACTAAAAATCCTCTACCTATACTGAGGCCTTATATTTATTTTATTAAATTCTTTGTTTATATAGTAGTTGTCAAACCATCACAATCATCACACTAGTTTTAGCTACTCATGGAAATCAAATATACTTCTCTTGCATGGTTCAATCAGACCGAGTCCACTCTTTTTTCTCTACTATAATCCTTATTTTCCTTTCGTACTATTGCATGTAATTTCATGAATTGAATGTTTCCACCTTTGTGCAAAGCATGGAGAATGAAGTAGATGAGACAAAACTTCTCATCCCCTTTAAGAACCTTTGGCTATAGCTAGTACAACAAATCATTTGTGGCTACTTTCCAGCTACCTTGTAGAGCCAATCTCATTGTATGTATGACCTCAATCATCAATAGTTTATGGAACTAGTTGTTGAGATGGTGCCAAGCTCAACATGTGCAAACATTGATAATGGACTGTTTGGCTAGATGGATCCACTTGTCTACACTTAGTATGTTGGTGGTCATTATGATCCTCACATGGCCAATGACTTATCACTTATTATATTTAGTTTGCTGCATCTACCTATAGTTGGCATAGTTATAGTTCTAGTCGATTAGTATAGTCAAGTATGCACTATCTGACTTAGTAGCCCACATTTTTTAATATTATATTTTATCTATACTTTGTGTACATTGTATTTTGTGAAAAAAGAAAGAAAAAAACAGTAAGAAAATGTTTTGATCTCCATCTTTCTTGTGTTCTTGAGTGAGCTTCCTCTTATGTATATGGTGTATGTTTAGTATGATAGTTCAAGTCACTCCATCACTCGATTCATGACACTAGTATGTGCACTATGATCATATTTTTAATAAAATATTTCATCAACTTTTTACAATACCCCCTTCTATTCTTTGAATGAGTGAATAACTTGTTTTGTGATGACTTGCAACATAGTCTAATTCCGCTATTCCTTCATAGTGTCCTTAATCATGTACTTTCTATAGAGACAAAAGTTGCAATGACAATTTTATAGCTAGTAACAATGATGTGATAGCTTTGGGAAAGTTTCAATGATAATTTTACAACTAGTAACAAGGGTGTGACAACTTGGTATCTCATAGCACTTTGGTTATGGTGGCTCCATTGTGAGCAATATGCTAGCAATATGGTACAATCATTTGTACTCTCCCTTCGCAAGAATGGTTTGCATTTATTTAATTAGTCTATCATATCACTAAAGAGGAGTTGAATGGGTTAAAGAAATATTTTCAAGGTTATCCAAATTATTATCATAAAATTGATCTCACTTAATTTCAAATTGAATTGCCTATTGATGAGAGCACTGAAAGGTGAAGCAGAAGAGGGAGCAGGAGTGAAAGCAAGAGCTATGGAGATTGAAGCAAAGACGAGAGAGATCGATGTGAGAACTTCAATAGTCACAATGTATAGGGTAGACACCCTATCACATAGTGTGAACAACTCAATACATATGAGACATACTCTAGGAAACTAGCTTGTAACTCGAATCCTCTCCCAGCATTTTGCTCTTACGATAATACTAGCTCTTAGTCACTCATATAACTCAACTTGCATAGGACTTGGCATTGCAAACAAGACCAATATCTTCTACTACTTTTATCTTCTATATCCTTAGCTGAAACATATAACCTTGGTTTAAACATCAACAGACACAGTAGATGAGGTGAGTATGGAAGAGGAAAGAACAATGAAGCATGCACAGGAATGATGTTCAACTTTAATTGTCAAGAGTAGTAGATATTTCCTTTCCTGTGAATTCCAGATTTATATGTGTTGCACATTGGCTCTAGACCCTTGGAGATCACGAGATAACTGCGATCAATGGCATCCACGGAGAAGCTCTTTATTTCCCCATTAGTAGGTTCCACAAGCTTACAAGGAAATGGATAATAAGACTTTAGGAAAACAATAAGGTAACACCATCAAGCTACGCTTTCCCAAGAGGAGTGATTGCAATATTGAGACCTTTTGTCCTACATAGTGACTTTCCTCTCATCTCACTGGCAACCTCCATCATCACATGAACAATGCTGATACATTAGACACAAGGAACTTTCAATCGTTCCCCACATAGGCAATTTGGTGAAATATAGGAAATTCTCCAATATTTCCTATGTAGACAAGTACGTATTCCCCATCTATAACTAGGAAATTGCATTTCCTACATCTTATAATAGGGAATATAGAGCATTCCCTACATTCCTTTGAAAGTCCCTACGTTCCCTACATCTTATAATAGGGAATATAGAGCATTCCCCACATTCCTTTGAAAATCCCTACATAAGGAATTATAAGGATGTGATTCCCTACTTTTATGTAATAGGGAATTAAAGGTACAATGAGGATAAGATAAAGATGATGTTTATTACAATTCTCTATTTCTCAATTCAAGTTGATAATGTTGGTTTCGAGAAGGTAAGGACAAAGGTCACAAGAAACTCTAAACCACTTACTATATAGAAAGTTCACATTATAACTAGGAAGATTACTAACCAAACTAGGAAGAATGTAGAATTTTCTAGTTATAACTAGATAATATTGCCATCGCTAATCTCTTCTAACTAGTAACATCCTTTTCCTAGATAGTATCTAGAAAATTGAAGCCCTATCTAGCAACATTATCTAGCAAGTTATTGTATAACTAGTAATAATATCAACCTAATTAGAAAATTTTACTTTTTACTAGTCATAACTAGCAAGTACTATCCTCTAACTAGGGAATTATAGATATTCTATCAAGTTAACTTGGAACTCATGATTTTTCTAGGTATAATTAGTAAATAAATATTCATTGATTAGACATTTACATTTGTATAATACTTACTCACGGCTAAGCTTTTCACATTGACACGAAAGCAAGACCACAATTGTTGAAAGGTAATCACAATAACAAAAAAGAAAATTAGAAGAAAGATGTTTAGTACACATGAATAACAAAAACTGTGTGGCCCCAACAACAGAGTCATTGCATTTAGCAACAATAACACTTACAATGTTGAGCAAAGTACATGGCCACATTGACCAAGCATATATCATGGCCATGACATCCATCTTATTGCAAAGCTCATGATTATATTAGTGAGAAAAAAGCATATTGCACCAATGGATTAAATAGAAACTCCACACACTAACATCATATTCCCTACTGTCCAAATGAGCAACAAGAGCAAACATTCAAAGTGCATGGCAAGAAAACCACACAATCCTATATACCCCATCATGAAAATTAGATAGCCATATTAAAAAGGAAAGCACATTACCAAGTGCATGACCATATTGGTCATGGAAGTGCACATGGAAAAAAAGAACCACCAAGGCAAAGTGTGTAGCCATATTGAGAAAAAGCTAAATTGCATTGCCCAAAACATGTGGCTGTAGAAAATAAAGCAAACTACATTGCTAGTTGTATGATGAAATATTATCACCTTTCAAACTAGCACTGAACTTATAAACTTCATGTCTTAACACAAAAATATAAGTACCAAGGATTCTAATGATTGCCAACTATTGTAGCTGGCTCTATGTGGAAGCTTGCAACATGATAGATGGGAAGCTACTTTAAGGTTCACTATGAGGTGACTTGAATAACAAGAAGGCTACACCTAAATAGCCTTACAAGGGTGGAAGTATATTACCTTTACAAAGAACTAGTGCTCCAAAACAAAGAAATCCTCATTTTATTAGGGTTTGAAGTTGAAAAATTCCATAGAAAAGTATCAATGGAAGCATATCAAATTCTCACCAATCTCAAAGGTAGGTGAAACAATTCAAACAATGTAGAAGCTCTTGCAAATTCTCAATGGAACATTGAAAGTGCATCATAATAAAAGGAAAACACAAGAGGAAAAGAAGAACAAATTAAGATTGGGAAAATTTTGAATTTATCTTTTGAGAAAAAATAAGAGCTAAAAGAAAAGCATGCTTTTTGTGCTAAGAACATGCTCAACAAGGCCAATATTAAAATAGACACAAGGAACTTTAGACACTAAACTAGATGGTAGATAGCCTTATATCTAGTAAATGCACAATTTTTTCTAGTTAGTAACTAGGGTTTTTTAAATTGGAACTAGGTTTTTAATTTTACTAGATAGATTTGAAGCTATAACTAGTAAAATAAGTGTCTATATGGTAAAGCAAGGCAAATTTCTATATATCACCTAATATAACCATGTTTATTGGATAAAATTTTGAAGCTATGGATCATAGGATAATGTGCATGCACAGTAAATCAAAACAAATTTGTATAGAACATCTAACATAGTCATGCTTATATAGTCATGTTAAGTAATACACATCACAATCGATAGGCCTAACCATCAACCATGTAGTCAATCTCAAATAAGACAATGTCAATACACACTTATAATGGATATGTTTGTATGCATCCAAAACGTACATGTGCTATAAGATACATTTGTGCATTTTGATAACTTTTAATTCTTACTTACATAGCACAAATAGTTTACACATCCACAAATAAAATATCATTTTTATCAATATAATTTTTTTTCTTGTGGCATTAAAACAAAGAAAAATCTCATTCAATTCAACTCAATGCCATGGCTCTAAATCTTGAAATTCCCCTCAAATCCCCCCTGAAGTGTGGGATATACCTAGCATCCATACAAGCACAAATAGTTATCAAAAGCTATTTGAGCCCCTTACAAACAAGGAGCATATCCATCCATTAGCAAAATAGAAACAGTTCAAATTGTAATAGCCTTTTCCTTAAATGAAAGACATAGAACCTCTTGAATATGCGGAAACTTGAAGAGGGGAACTCCCAATGGATAGTCATGGCACATGGTCAATTAACTAGGGTAGCTGTATTAAGTTCATTAAAAAAGTAACATTTCCTACCAACATGCGGCATATACTCCCACTTTCATGCATGTAGCATATTCAGGGGGTGAACAAGGAGAAAGAGATGATGGAACACACAGTACAAACATAAAGCAATAGAAGCAAGACAACATGATGGAGATGGATTATGCTAACATTGTCATTGCTAGCATGAACATGGAAGAGCTAGAGAAGAAGATGTGGGGTGACCAAATATATTTCAATGAGAATTAAAAGAGAGTCACAATAGAATTTTGGGAGCAAGTGCTATGTGCATGAGTGGTATCCTTGTTTCCATGCATTTGGCAAAGCAATGCTAAGTATTCTCTATGCAACATGTACATGTATTTTAAGGGAAGGTCCCCCTTGAGGATGAGTTTGCTAGATTGTTTTGGCTCACCTATGGATCAAAGTGGTGCTCACATTGTTTTGCTTGCCATTAGACTTCTTTTGGGTCTTGCTTTCATCTAAAGCAAAAAGAGATTGGGTTTTGGGTTCACTTGTTTGGGTTAAAGTGAGACTTGTTTACATGCTTCCATGGCATCATGATTTTATTCCTGAGGAGGGTTTGCAAATTGAAAGCCTAATATGGGCTAGTTTTCATGGACTTCCTACTTTGCAAGATGGAGAAGTTAATGTGCTAGTAGAAGTGCTAGGTAGAGTGCTCTGTAAGATATCAACTAGTGGAGCAAGTGGCCTCTCGTACTTTGGGATAAGAGGAAGAAGATCCTTGAGATGCTCTGGATTTTTGATCTATAATGGGATTGAGTTTTTGGTCGATGTCAAATTCTCCCTCTTCTTGGATACATGCTTCAAATGCAAAGAAGATGGGTGCTTTGCAAAGGAATGCCCAAAAAGGAATTGAGATAAGAAGAAGCAAAGGAGAAAATAGTGGAGATAAGGAAGAACTTCAAAAGAAGCAAAAAGGAAAAAACATAGGTTGAGAAGGGTAAATTCAAGAAAACAAACAAGCCTCAAAAGGAGGAACCTAAGGAGCAACCTAATCATCAGTCGTGATCCTAGAGATGCTGAAGTTAAAGCGGGATGGAAAGAAATAATTTCAACCACCAAAATCTTTGAAGTCTAATGGAGGTAAGAAATAAAAGCTTTCCCTTTAAAAGATTCTTGCAAATGTTTTATTGACAAGGCTATTTTGCTATTTTGGATTATGGAGGTTCAAACAAAGATATAATGTTAATTAGGTGGCTCACTATGATCTCTTGGACTGTGAGGTGCCTAGGAAGTCCATCCAAGAAGGATATGTTTAGTAGGAGAAAGACGTGGAAGCCCCTCTCTTTCAACACCTCCTTTCTAGAAAGAGAAGGATTCAACCTATAGCTGAAGGATATTTGGAAACAAACCAACAATCCAATGGCTAATCCAACATAGAACTAGATGAGATCGATAGCTGTCATAACTGAGATTACCAAGATGTATGGCAAAGATCAGGATTGGATTCAAAGAGGGTTGCATGTTAGTAGTTAGCAATGCAGGGAGTACTATATTATTATGACTCTTTCTAAGTGTTCTACTAATGGGATGTTTTATCAACTTCTCAAAGAAGTGGAGTATTACATAGAGGATTTGCAAAAACATAAAGGTGAAGTTGCCAAAATTTAGTCTGAGGGAAATGGTATCTTATGGGACTGGTTCTTCAACCAATTAATTTTATGAATTGATGAAGCAAAATAAGAAACAATAGTTCATCACTATGATAGATGATGGAGGAGGAATCGTGGCATTTATATAGGGACGTTTCAATCTCTTTGGAATGTATTTGTAAATGGTCTATGCTTAGGTCCATTTGAGGTAAAGATGTCAATGCCAAAGGGTGTCCCATGGTCCCATTAATCTTTGCCACCATAATCACCAACCCTTTGCTTAGGAATTTGGATTTGAAGGTGCAGCATGGAGTAAGAAGACACTTGGTCTCCCAATTCTTTGCTACCAACAATAACTTACCAATATTGTGCAAGTAGAGAAGCAACTAGTCGATGTATTTGATGAAAGTGTATGAAAGTTTTCTAAAGCTATCTAGGGTTGTGACTAATGCGAGCAAAAGCAAGATTATTTACCTAATATAACAACAAAAAACTTTAATGGCCCCCTTTACATAGTGATTACGCTTGCAAATATAAGCCTAACATGCAATTATCTATATCTTTTTCTATCAAAATAGTTTGAAGAAATTCTAGTAAATGACGAAAGCTAATCTCTATGATCTCTTGGAATGTGAGGTTCCTAGGAAGTCCATCTAAGAACGATCGGTTTAGTTGGAGAAAGAAATGGAAGCCAGTTTCTGTTTAGGTTCAGCACCTCCTCTCTAGAAAGGGAAGGATTCAACCCATAATTGAAGGATGCTTCTCAGTCCTAATCCAGAGGAGCACAAAGCTATTGAAGCTGCGCTCGCTCAGGTATGCTCTCTTGCTTTTCCCGATCATGCATATCTTTGTTGATTTTTCCTGAACAAAGTGTAATAGGCATGGCGCTTGATTTGGAATAAGTATCATTTTCTCTATGTCTCGGTTAATTCATGGTTTCCATGAAATTTTCTATGCTTTAGTCAGAATCTATTTGCATTAGCTACACAAAGCAATGTTAGGATCAATTTTAATATGAGAATCAATACATTGAGAGACAAGAAACCCTGTTAATGTCAGAAAAAAATCCGTAATGTCGTTCTGAACATACTGTGCAAGCTAAATTAATGTGCTTAGATAATGCCTCACAAATCAATGGATTCAACTAAATTTGCTACTCTAAATCTAGATCGCCTTCTAAGGAGCATTAAGCATTGGTGTCCTAACTGCTTTATGATTTTCAAGTGGTGCCACATTTTTAAAACTTGCAAGCATATTGTGCAGGCTGAATTCAACTACTAGGATTGTACTTCATAGATCAGTAGAGTCAGCTTCTACTGAAGTTACTAGTTGAAACATAATCACATTTGAATGGGCATTAAGGAGCACTAAGCAATGATGACTTAGCTGGTTTATGATTCTCACACCATGTTGCATTTTTAAGACTTTCACTTCCACTCTAAAATTGTCTTAATACTAAAAATTTTGGATGATTTGGAGTTGGTTCTAGACAGCATTTAGAGTTTCTTCTACCTTATGCAACTAAATCAGAAGAGATAATAAGATGGCATACCTAAAGTACCACCTTAGGCATGTTTTGAATGTTAAAGCTAATTGTGTATGGTTCAATATGTCAGTGATGTCATTCTTTGTAATTGACTACCTAAATATTTGGACTTTTAATGATCAATTTTCAGTATTAGCATGTACCTAGTCACCTCATGGGTTTGCTTCAAGTTGTTGTAACACCAAGTGCAGAAATTTCTGTACGTCAAGTTGCAAGTATACAGTTTAAGAACCTTACTGCAAGGCACTGGTCTCCCACTAATTCAGGTACTGCTCTTCTCAAGAAAGCTTCAAAGTTAAGAGTATCTTTATTTTTGGGCTACTTGAATCAAAGTCTTATTAACTCTGCTTAAGGGATGCAAAGTTAAAGGGATTCTATTGATTTTAATTTTTTTAATGCTAGCTAAAAGAATATCAGCCAATTACAAAAACGCAGTTCGTGAAAGTCTTTTGGAAGCCATTGTTTCATTAGCAAATAATTTTAATATCATTTCATTATTTAATTTTCTTGTGGTGGATAGGACTACAAAGCTTGAAGTGTACAACCACTAGCATAGATTTTTCCATGGAGCTATGGGAGATTGCACTCTTGCAAGATCAAAGGGAAGCCAGTTTACTAAAAATGGCAGGGTTTCTCTTGGTTGTGATACATCAGGGCAGCTTTGACACAGTGCTTTTGGCCTTTGCCATTGATCAATGCTTGCACCTCTTGAAAAGTAGTGGATTATAAGATTTTTAAGGTGATGCATCATTTGAAAAGATCTCTCCCAAGACTCATCAATAGGAGCAGTCCATAAATTTCTAATGATGTTTCCTAGTATGTAGGAAATGCAGATTTTGTTGGGTGGATGATGGCATCAACTCTCCATGATGGTGTAGGAGTTGGGCATTCTCCATGATGAGAGGTACCAAATGTTCGAATTCATTTTTAAGGACACAAACACTTTTTGATTATACATCACAACAAATTCATATACTAATGTACATGTTGATGGCCTAAGTTGTAGAGAAGCATCTTACTTGCACTTGTCATGTTGTTGTAGGACTCAATATCGGATTCTCTAAGAATCTTCAAAAGTAGGGATTCTTTTCAATATGCAGCTACTTACCCAATTCTATTTAAGCTTGTAGGAAAATTTTGATCTCTCTTAGTATGATTGAAGGACCAAATCAAGGCTCACCACATCAAATACTTTCATGGTTGACAGCATCAAACTTGCTATGAGTTTGTCCTCTTCAACTCTCATCTACATGTCTTTTGTAGGAAGAGTTTGTCCTCTTTAACTCTCACGTTTGACCAGCTGGAGGCATATGGTGTGATGTTGATGTGGTAGAGTTCTCTTATTTTGGTATTCCAGCCGCAACCCCTAAGCAAGAGGTATACACAGAGCTGGCTGAAGGTTTAAGGGGCAATGACCCATCCATCGCTCCAGGATCTTAGGTAAAAAGCTAGTGAATAACTTCAAAGTTTGAATACAAACTGCTTGTCTTGAAATTTAGTCATTCTATAATTTTACATTTGTTTTGGAGGTGTGCATCTTACAACCAAGTTTCTAAATTTTATCTCAAGGATCAGTTGCATAGCCTTAGAGCATGGTCATAATCTGGATGTGTCTAGTCTTTTGATGTCATGCTTGTGGTCTTAGCTCAATTTTCGGATCAACTATAGGCCTTTTTATGTAATCAAGTTTGATGTCTTATATTGATCTAACAAATTGTTTAGTATTTTTTATTTAATTGAGTTGTATAAACTAGCATATCAAATGAGGGCATTTGATGCATTATGATAGTGTACAGTTTAGTGGCAGATTGATTTGTCTACATTGATATTTGAGGGGCATCACTCTCGAATCTATCATCATTTTGTTTACCGATATACTCAATTGCAGCATGATGATGTCCATATTTGTGTATAGAAAATAGAAATGACCATCTCATGTGTTTCTGTGTTTTTGGTGTCAGTAGATGTTTTCCGCACATTTTTCCCCTCCTTTCCATAAACTTTGAGAAATGCTGAGAGTGTGTACATGCTTCATCATATATAATTAAACAACTAATGGTGTTTTTTACACTGTAGAGGTGAAGATTGGCAAATTTTTAGTTGCAATATATGTAAATAATTGTTGCATCATTACTAGTTTGACAATTCTGATATGTTTCTCTCTCTGGTGAATTTCACAAGTTGCAGGTCAGGAGACATTTAGTACACTTGGAGCCATAGTACAGAGTAGGACAGGGACTCGTCAAGTTGGGTTTCTGATAAATCAACATGTTGTGGTTGATTTGGACTACCCCAACCAGAAGATGTTCCATCCACTGCCTGCAAATGTTGGACCTGGTGTTTATTTGGGTGCAGTGGAAAGGGCAACGTCTTTTATTACAGATGAGCGGTGGTATGGCATTTTTACAAGTGTGAATCCAAGTTTCCCTCTTTGCTACTTGTTTTTGAGCTGTCTGCTGTTAAGGCATTTTGTATTGTCCATTTCATAAACTGAACTGATGACTTATGACGCTCATTAATCAACTGAACTAATTTGGAGATCACCAAGATTAGCTAACCAACTGATGAGATTAGGGACGTTTATGTTGAATGGATCAGCCCAAATATTTTTGAATCCTCAAGTGGTTATTGCCTATCAATAGAGCTGTTTGAGGTGTGTTAAATCAAATGGGCCAGAGCTTCACGATGGGTACAATATAGTTTGCCTCTCCCATGTAGGTTAGCAGAATCATACAATGCTGCCCTTGCTATACTTCATGTTATTTCCATCTTGGTTTGTGGCTTTTAAGCATAGGTCAGATCAATAAATTGTACATGTCTTATCACTATTAGGATGTTGCTAATAGGCTGATTTTTCTGCATGTAGGGAAATGTGATTGCTCGTGGGATTATTGAATGGTGTGATGGAGCGCCTCAGGTAAGGAATTCTACAGTTGGCAAATGAAACTTGATTCTGTTCAAGCTAGAAAAAAGACATCTTTGAAAGAGTTGACTAGTTTTTTTTACCATTGTAGTTCAAGGTACAATGCTGCACTTGTTGCACATTAGCAAGAAATCAATCCCTTTTAAAGACTTTAAATTAGGCTTATTGCCACTTGTTGCTTAAAGGCTTTACAAATAGCATCTCAATAATATGAGATGCTCTTTAAATCATGAGAGGAAGTGTAACTCTGCCAAGACCACAGCAAAGACATATTGATTTTTGTATTTTAGATGACTCATGGAGTTAGATATAGAAATAATAAAAATCTTGAAGGAGCTTGAAGGAGACTGATGATGAAGTACTGAAACAGCAAAACACGGATCATGAAGTGATGTAATTTGCAGATGAAGCAGGGCAGATCTGAAATGCAGCAATTGAGATGCTACATGGCTGTCCACAATAAGTGGTCAGCAGGCCTGGAGTGGAAATGCAGCAGCTCGACATGTCATGTTGGTTGTAGATGACTTGAAAGATCTCAAACAGTACTAGCTGAGGTGAGGATGATGAATTAGGAGAAAAACTAGTAGATAGAACCACATGTAGACTTTCATCAGTAGTAGGTGGAGGGCAATGAATAGGCTGTAGCAGCCCCTGGAGCAGGTTGTGATGGTTGGCTGAGAGAGGAGTGTCTTTGGCTACCAGCCCAGGGTGGGGGCCAGGAGCCCCTTACCCTCGATGGCAACTAGTGGCAACTAGCTAGATATGCGGTGGCTCCCAAGCAGAAGCTCATGTTATTGAACACTATTAGGGGAAACCAAGTGTAAACAGTACCCTTTTCCACATGGGAAAATTATGTCAAACAAACTTCTTGTGATTGACTATATTCCATCTTGACATTTGATTTGTAGGCTGCAGGAATAGAGAGATCATGAAGAATTTGGTCACTTCATGCGATAATCATGGCGAATTTGGTCAAGATATCCTGAACAGTAGCAACCTCCTCGAGATTAAGGCCAACATGACTACAAAGGATTCTGATCCATCTGATCAACCTGGACATATCATGAATCAAGTGAATCAAGCTGATATTTCAAGGTTAAAAATTTATTGTGCAATTTCTTCTTTGATATTAGCATGTCTAAGAGGAAGGGAAAAGTAGATAAAGTGATAAGGAAAAAAGAGAATTTCCACGAAATTCCCTAGTTGAAAGTACATATAAGTAGGGAATGTAAAAAATAGGAAAAACGAGAGATTTAATAGTGAGAGTACCTAGGGAATCACCTCTAGAATTTTTTTCCTATATATGAAATATTTCCTATATAGGAATTATTCCCTACATAGAAAATTTTGTATTTTCCTATGTAGGAAATATTTCCTACATAGGAAAGGTCTTATGTGATTCCCTACTTATTCTCACTAGGAAATGTCCCATTTTCCCTAGTTTTTACTTTCCCCACTTATATGTATTTTCAACTAGGGAATTCCATGGGGAATTCTCTTTTTTTCCTATATGGGGATCGATTGAAAGTTCCTTGTGAGACTGATGCAGGATGCAGCAGAAACTCCATCATACTCTGAGCTTGGGACCTTCACTGTCAGCCTTTCATTATACTATTGCCTCAGCCACCTTATGGAACCGCATTGTTGTTCAGCGGCTTCCTCTCTCTGGTGATGACTACAGACTACGATGCTCTATCTTCCTCTCCATATCAGTGCTGCACCCATGCGACACTTCTCCGTGAATGCATTGCTACCCCCACAGGATGACATCAATTGCTCCTACCATTCAATTGGTCGCCTGTAACAGTACAGCTGCATGCCTTTCTTCCTATGATAGTAGCACCTTACAATTGTGCTTTACGACATTCAAGCTATTGCGGACTCCTCAAAATCATGCATACACGACGTCCTCCTTACAATAGCAGCCGCACATGCTGTGGTTTTTCCCCATGGCCGTGTGTTGTCGTCATGCTTATCCATTCCCCCTTCAAAATCGTGCAGGCTATTAGCTTTCAAGCTTGATGCAGCCCATGCTATTCCTCCCTCGGCCAGCCACAGTTCCTGTTGGACGTAAGACTTGATGTTACGAGCTGTAGGCGCTGTAAGAAAAAGGAAGGACTGCATTCCTGCAGAGAATCCTCTCAGACATGACACTTACAGAGATTGCTCAGACAGAGAGTACTCAGAAATCTGCTCTTGTTATTGTAAGAGAGACGAATACATTGGGGCACTCACAGAGATTGCTCAGACAGAGAGTACTCAGAAATCTGCTCTTGTTATTGTAAGAGAGACGAATACATTGGGGCAGCATGCATATGAAGAGTCACATGTAACCGTTTAGTGATATAGGGCACATTTACATCTGACATGTGTACACACTTAACCATTAGTTCGTTCCAACACTCCTCCTTAATGGAAAAAGTGTGAACAAGAGTTTTATTATTCATTGACAAAGTAGATGCACCCCATTTCCTTGTAAGAGGATCATGGTGCTTCACATCCTAAACTATATGCTATAAGTTTGTTACAAGCATGAATGCAATCATCCTAGATCTCAAACTGCGTTGATGATCAACAACATAAGAATCTTTGTCTTCAGCTTCATGCTTCCATGAATGTTTTCATACTTCCATGAACCGTTCATTTCTCGAACTTGTTGTTGACCACTATATCCCCTCAAGGGAGAGAAATGAAGAAGTCCAGTGACTCAATTGGCCTTCACAAAAACATTATCCTCATAGGCATTTGAAGTATGAATTCCTTAATAATCCAATTGATTGGCAACATAAAAAACATGCACATCTGCAGATGAACTTTGATGAATCACGTTTGAATGACCACAAAAAGATCCATCTTCGAGATCAACTCCATCATGGGCAGCACTTACGAAAACAATCATAACATGAACCGAATCTCAAGTTGGGTTATTGGAAGGATCATGTGCAATAGGATCTTTAGAAATGTCATGCACACATCTGCCATCAATCTTGTGATATGCCCTGGTCAGAATGGAAACATTTTTGACAGCAAAACAGAGTTACCCAAAGCACTGTCATATGGGACTAGAGCATCCATATAATTTGCAGCCAGAATAGGTAGATCTGTAGCATAAAGACAAGGTATGTGGGTTGCAAGATCCTCAACATTGCTTGCGAAAGAGCTTGAACCACCATTTTGGATGCATGCAACCTCATCATCTCTAGCATAATTACAAACAACACAGTCATATTTGACAAAAATAGCCTTGTGATTTGTAGCCTAGAAAGGATCTCTAAAATAAAGACAAGGAAGATGGGCTAAAGCATTCTCCTTATTTGCTGAATAAAAATTTCGACCACCCTTAACCACACCCATGGAGGCACCATGCACTGCAACATGAGATAGGCCTTGGATTCCAAGCCCAACAATAGTTGCAACAAAGACAGGGCCAATGTTGTTGAATGATACTTCTGCTTGCACGATATTAGCATCAACAGATCCATGTTGTGCAAAGATTCTAGCAAGGGTAAGAGGTGCAAGATCGATTGCATGCAAAATTGTCATCAAGAAGTTCAAGGCATGCCACATTCTAGGCTAAAAGAATCCCTAACATGTTGAAAAATTGTTTGTGTTAAGAACTAGGACTCAACTAGAGCCACTGCATTTGAGAAACACCCCATGATGATGGCCACCAAGGTCAAATACTTTCGAAAAAACACCATCCACTTCCAAGATTCTAAAAACTCCTTGTCCACAAGATGTAGGATGGGAATTGATTGACAACATCATGGATGCAATGGCCTCTTGCCAGACTCCAGGGATGGCATGTCACATTTTGTTGGCCAGGATTTCTCCAGATTTAGAGTTGCTGGAGTTGGGATCGTCAGATGTGGGATCACCTAATTTTGAATCACTTGAATAGATTATGTTTTTAGAACTTGGCTCAGAGGATATCTTGGCCAGTTTGACAGATTAGGGGCTCAGAGGGTGCATGTTCTGATGCTGCATCTTGGCCCTTCTGCAGGTTGAAATTCACTACAATCAAAAGTTTGTATGCTGGCTCAGAGGATGATGTGCCTTCATCTTGGCAAGATGCAGATTTTTTGCCATGCACAAGGCTTTGTCCTATGGAAAATCTCATGAAGATATTAGGAGTGATGAGGGTGCAGGGAGAACCACCCACAGGGGATCCTCTGACCCCAATACCATGTATGAAAAAGGAAGGACTATATTCCTGCAAAGAACCCCTCAGACATGGCACTCATAGAGATTGCTCAAATAGAGAGTACTCAAATATATGTTCTTGTTATTGTAAGAGACACGAATACATTGGGGCACATGCATATGAAGAGTCACATGCAACCGTTGAGTGTAGGATATATTTACATTTGACACCACTACAACAAAAAGGCCTCTTAGACGCACTTTTAGACGCGATTTTTGAATATAGAGAAAATCTTACGGGCGCGTCTACCCGCCCGTCTATTTGTGCGTCTACAAACTCGTGTCTATAATCGCATGTATGAAGAAATTTACACGCAGAAATAGATGCATAACAGACGCGCATATACAAGTGTGAATACAAATGCATTAAAAACCCAAAATTGTTATTTATTTAATTTATTTTGTGTCTACCAGCGCGTCTACATGGCAAATTAGACGGGCATATAGACACGCCCGTAGATGCGCTTTTACAAGCGCCCATAGACGCGAATGGAAAACAAAAAATCTCATTTTTTTAAACGATATTTAATTTCTTTTTTTAAATTTAAATTATGTAGCGCGTGTATGAGCGCGTGTACTCTGCATTTTAGACGCGCTTATAAACGTGCGTTTTCTGCAATTTAGACGCGCAAACCCTCCCATACATCAAATTGTGCATTTGGGAAAAAGACAATGGATCTGACAGTACGAGAATTGAAAACAAAAGTCCATGTATCCATTATAGATCAAAAGCATTTACATGGGGAGTTTAAGTGCTTGCGACCTAAAGTGTGGCCGTAAGCAGTAGGCTCAAAGATGGATTGGTGCGCAGATCGGACGCTGTATGCTCGCGTAGTGAATGCCGGAAGGTCCCCAAGAACAATGAACTCTACTTTTTGCACAAGCTACAAGGTAAAAAGCATGAACGACAAGAGCAAGAGACCAATTGGGTGCAATCTCCCCCCATGCCTTGTGTGAGCGCTTCACAAAGCATGTATTTTATGTATATTTCATCTTCATGCTCAATAATAGCCCAATTTACAAAAATATAACAAGCTTTTAGCTTATGAGTTTGCTTTTACACAAAAATAGGAATAAAGTTAATGGACGGTGCCCAAAGAGTCTAGCATGCCCAATACAATGTCCAAATAGAAATAACATAACTGAGCGCCCATGCGCATATAAAATAATAATAAATAATTGATGCCTCAATAAATAGGCATGACAAAATATAGATGTGGCACCTATCAAAATATAATCCATAGATCGAATACTCGCTATCCTCCAATGCTTTCCTCCGCCACTGCTGCTATCTCTATACATCAACTGAAGCATTCACAATCTTTAGTAAAATAATACAATTAAACCGACAAAAGTGAATACCTAGCAGTCTTCAGCTACATAAATAAATCAACTGGTTAGAAATAAATCCTAACCTTAATTTATTACGAGTGCGCACTCTAAACTCATAAACATTTATTAATTTAATATGCATTTTGCGGAATCACCCGCTATGGAATCACCCATGTACACACTAAATTAATGAAACGCCTGAAAAGGACAGGCATCCCCATCAACTTCTCGCACAAAGAATCCACTTTGTGTATAAGCCCTGGTCATTAAAGTTTACGGAATCCACCGTAAAACCTCACAGAATCCACCGAGAAATATGCCTCTTGGCATCATACCCCCAGGGTGGGATAGCAATTGACCTCAATTGCTATTAGCTCAATGTGGAGCTAACAGAGTGGGGAAAGCATTTAAGTCTCTAGCGTGCATCCATTGTGCTTCCTCTACAGGATGGTTCTTAAATTGAACTAGATATCTAGAATATCTTCGGCCAGTTCTAGTGGTCATAAAGTCAGTGTCTATGATAGCTTCAGGTTCAAGTATTTCAGTCTCTTCCTCTAATAAAGGTGGGTTTTCATAAACAGGGTGTACAGGTAATTGGCCTCTAAATGGTCTCAATAAACTAATGTGAAATGTGTTGTGAATTTTCCAATGAGGTGGTAATTCTAACTTGAATGCATTGTCATTAATTTTATGAATGATCCTAAATGGTCCATACAATCTGGGGGACTAATTTGACAACTGGGTGTCTATCTACACTTTGCAGTCTACGTTTTTCTATTCTAAACTAAACATAATCATCAACTTTGAAATTCATTGCTTGTCTTTTCTTGTTGGCTTGTTTAGTATATGATTGCTGGGCTTTAGCAATCATATCTTTGACCTCATCAAAAATAGTGTTATGCATACCAACAATATCATCAGCACTCTGAATTTTATTTGACAAAGATGCAACAGGTGTAGATAATCTATATCCATAAATCACTTCAAACGGTGCTTTCTTTATAGATGTGTGTGGTGTATTGTTATATGCAAACTGTAATAAATGCAAATGTGTGTCCCATGTCTGTGGTTTAGAGATAGTATATGCACGTAAAAGATCTAGAATTGTGTTGTTAGTGGCTTCTGTTTGTCCATTAGTTTCTGGATGAAATGCAGATGAGAAATCAATCTTTGTGCCTAGGTTAGCAAACAGAGTAATCCAAAAGTTGTTACAAAATCTAGAATCACGATATGAAATAATAACTTTTGGCAATCCATGGTTAGTAAAAATAGTTTTCAAAAATAATTGTGCTGCTTGTGATGCTGTTAAAGTTTTCTTACATGGAATGAAATATGCTTGTTTACTAAATCTATCTACAACTGTCCAAATCATATCATGGTTAGATTTAGTATTAGGTAAACCAGTAATGAAATCCATAGAAATTTGTTCCCAAGGTTTAGATGGAATAGACAAAGGCATAAGTAATCCATACTTTTTACCATGATGTCTCTTAACTCTTTGACAAATCAAACATTCAGAAACAAAGTTAGATACATCAGCATCCATATGCGGCCAATCAAAATCTTCAGTTAATATACGTAAGGTAGATATGATACCTCTATGACCTTGATATGGGGGACAATGAATTTCATTCAAAACAAAAGATCGGAATGGAATTGTAACACACAATCTCTTTTCATAAAACATAAATCCATCATTATATGACAATGAATCAATAGGAATCAAATTATTTTGAACTAATTTATTCCAATCAGTATGAAAAGTAATATCCTGATGATATGTATCTTTCATAGCAATCAAAGAATCAAAAGATATGACATAAATATTATGAATGGCAGGTCTTCTACTCAATGCATGAGCCACCACTACATTTTCTTTTCCAGGTTGGTATTGAATGATAGGATGAAAACTTTGAATAAAGGAGGCCCATTTGATATGACGATCAGAGATTTGAGGTTGGCTAAGTAAATGTCTAATACTTTGCTGATCGGTCTTAATCATAAATTCTGAACCCATTAAGTAGTGTTTCCACTGTCTTAATGCTTGTACAACTGCTAATAGTTCTTTATCATATGTGGAATATTTCAGCTCAGAAGGTTTCAGCTTAGAACTAGAATAGGCTATAGAATGATTGTCTTGCATAAGTACAGCTCCTATTCCTGATCCACTAGCATCGGTCACTACTAGAAAGAATGGTCTGATCCACTAGCATCGGTCACCACTAGAAAGAATGGTCTATTAAAGTCAGGCAACTGCAGAACAGGGGTATGGGTCAATGCATGTTTCAGTAAATCAAAGGATTTCTGTTGATTTTCGGACCAATGATAAACAATTCCTTTCTTGAGAAGTTTGGTTAATGGTAAAGCAAGTAATGAAAAATTACGTACAAACTTCCTATAGAAACTAGCAAGACCAAGGAATGAGCGTAACTCATGCACGTTTTTAGGTACAGGCCAATTCAATATTGCATCAATTTTCTTAGGATCAACTTTAATTCCATCAGATGCTACAATATGACCTAAATACTCAATTTCTGTTTTAAAGAATTCACTCTTTTCAGGATTTGCATACAGTTGATTTTCTTTCAATAACTAAAAAATCAATGACAAATGCTCATAATGTTCTTTCTCATTCTGACTAAACACCAAAATATCATCAAAGAAGACAATTACACAATAGTGATATTTCAAAAATATACAGTTCATCATTCTACTAAACGTAGCAGGTGCATTAGTCAATCCAAATGGCATCACTAAAAATTCGTAATGACCAAACTGTGTTCTAAATGCAGTCTTGAATATGTCAGACTTATCTAGTCTCACCTGATGATAACCAAACTTAAGGTCTATTTTACTAAATATAGCAGATCCTTGAAGTTTGTCCATAAGGTCATCAACTCTAGGAATAGGATACGTATTCTTTACAGAGATCTTATTTAAAGCTCGATAGTCAATGCACATACGATATATATTATTCTTTTTCTTGACTAACAGAACAGGTGCACCGAATGGAGAACTGCTAGGTCGAATCAATCCTCTATTTAGTAATTCCTCAACTTGACTCTGGATTTCTTTTTGCTCTATCTGGTTATGCCTATATGGTGCTTTGCAAGGTGGTTGTGTGCCAGGGATCAAATCTATCTTATGGTCTTTTGGACGTGAAGGAGGTAAACCAGGTGGTAGGTCTTCGGCAAAACAGTCCTTAAAATATGCAAGAAATTCTTTATGCCTAGGGTGCATATGACTTTCTTTTACTGCAATTCATTCACCCAAATGAGATAAAATTTACTACTCTTGCATAATGCACGTTTAGCTTGAGTATGCGAAAATAGTGGAAAAACATTAGATGCATGCATACCATATAATGTAATAGATTTTCCTTGAAAATTAATATTCATTGTGTGTGTGGAATAATCTATATCTGGGTTATGCTGGTAACGCCAAGGCATACCTAAAATAATGTCACTCGACTGTAATGGAACAACTAGAAAATTTCTTCTTTCAGTGTATTGGCCAATTTGAATCTCTAAGTCTTGCACTTCATGTGTACCATTATACCTAGTGCCTAAGAATGCAGCTTTGATGCGATAATGTGTAGGTACAGTCTGTAATTTCAATTCCTTTACTAATTTTTCTGAAATAAAATCATGAGTACGACCGTCATCATGCAAAATAGTCTTTTCCTTTCCATGCACCAAACATTTCATAGTCAATAATGAATGTGGAGTAGGCATACCTGGTAAAGTATCGGAAGTAGTAGTAGTGTCGTCCTCATCTTCAGTGAAATCAGGCATATCTTCATGTTCGTCTTCATCCATTGCTCCAAGGTAGTTGATATGGGCTGGTGGCTTCTTTGAATGACAATTTGCTGCTAGATATCTAGGCTGGTGGCATTTATAGCATACTATTGGCTTGGCTTTGGTTACATTGTTTGCAATGGTGGGAAGTCTAGGTACATTTGGATTTGGCTATGGAATAGGCTTAGGGTTTTGATTGACATTGGATGGTAATGCAGGTGGTTTTGCTCAATTTTTGCGGAAAGATGATGAAGAGAAACGACCTAGATTAAATCTTCTAAAATTGGAATTGAATTGTTTAGATCCATAGTTACCATTGGCTTGAAATTGCTGTGGACCTTTGTCTCTGCCTCATAGCTTATCTTCATTGTCGTGAGCTAGTGAAATGGCGTCTTCAAGGGTAGCAAGCTTGAACATGTTAACTTCAGCGTAGTAATGCCCAAGGAGTCCAGACATATACTTGCGCTTATGTGTCACTTCAGGTATGTCTTCAAGCATGCGTAGCTGGAGTAGTGCATTCCAAAAACACTCTGTATACTGAGGTATAGGCTCACGATCCCGTTGTTGGAGAAGATCCCATTGCTTAATAGCTTTCTCATGAAATTGTGGTGGAAGGAAATTCTGCATGAACTTCTTCTTGAAATTCTCCCAAGTATTAGGACATTCTATGCTCTTGCGTACTACAGTCCACCAAAGAGATGCTCTCTCTACTAAATGATTAGTAACACACTTGGTTTTATCTTTTTCTTCATAGGTTTCCTCATGGAAATAGTCATCAAACTGACTAATGAATGCTAGAACAGTTTTTCCTTCTCGTATGCCATTGAAAGTACGGAATTTGAAACTTCTTTTACTTAACTTTGATTCCTTGTGGATGGTTTGAGCTTCAAGAGTTGCGTCAATGGTACGTCGAATCAGATCTTCAGCTTGAGGTTCTTCTTTATCGATAGACGCTCTTTGTAAATTTTCCAATTGAGCTTGCAATGCTTGCCTAGCCCTTCCCTCTTCTTCCAATTGCATCATGATTAAGTCCAGCTTTTGCTCCATCGTAGGCTCACGTAGGTCGCCTTCAGCCATAAGATCATCCATATGTGGTTCCGTCATCCTACAAAACTAAAAAGACATTTCTCACTCAAAATCAAGTTAGCGGGATGAGCGTAGCTCAAGTTCGGGAATACAAGGCTTATGTGTTTTTGGATATAGCTTTCTCAATCTTCGGAAAATCTGCGATTTATTCTTCTTCGTATGCTGAAAATGCTTCAGCAAACCTGCGTATGGGTAGAGTATCTTCCAATGAACAACTTTGCAGTTCGGAGTTTCTGCGTAGGAACAGTCCTTCTAGGAGTTTTGAGCACAAGTCAGTTCTAACTCCAGTTGACTAGTCTGACTTGCAGAGTTGCAGACTTATGTGACTTGCAGAGTTGCAGACTTGCAGAACTTATTCGATTTATGGAACTTGCAGAACTTGATCTGAAAATACTTGCTGAACTTGATTGTTTTGGTGAGACCTAGAGTTTGTGACTTGTAGAAGTGATTTGCCTTAGTTGACTTAGGGAAGTAAGAAGCTTTAGTGCTTCAGAGTCGACGTCGATTTGGAGGACAAGAGAATGTCCACGGTGCAATTTTCGGCCTTCAGAACAGCCCGCCGTCCTCTCCACGATTCGATTTTTGTTTAAGAGCTTAAGTCAAATAACTAAGCTTTTATAAACTTTGTGGTTTAAGCTTTTTTTTAGCTATGGAAATATGAAGCTTATCTCTGGTTGTCCATGACTTGATGAAGGAGATGTAAGAGTGATTCTCCGCCTCTGTAGCTCGGTCCTTCGCGATCCAATAATAGAAACAGGGGTTCTTGATTGCCAGAAGTCTGCCTGTATCGACGGTTCGTGACGAGATTGATCGTAGAGCCCGATCCTTCCAAGAGATCCGCCTTCGCATGAGATGGGTAGCGATTGGAAGCTCTTGATCTCAGCTCCGCTCTGATACCATTGGTGCGCAGATCGGACGCTATATGCTCGCATAGTGAATGCCGGAAGGTCCCCAAGAACTATAAACTCTACTTTTTGCACAAGTTACAAGGTAAAAAGCATGAACGACAAGAGCAAGAGACCAATTGGGTGCAATCTCCCCCCATGCCTTGTGTGAGCGCTTCACAAAGCATGTATTTTATGTATATTTCATCTTCATGCTCAATAATAGCCCAATTTACAAAAAATATAACAAGATTTTAGCTTATGAGTTTGCTTTTACACAAAAATAGGAATAAAGCTAATGGACGGTGCCCAAAGAGTCTGGCACGCCCAATACAATGTCCAAATAGAAATAACATAACCGAGCGCCCATGCGTATACAAAATAATAATAAATAATCGATGCCTCAATAAATAGGCATGACAAAATATAGGCGTGGCATCTATCAAAATATAATCCATAGATCGAATACTCGCTATCCTCCAATGCTTTCCTCCGCCATTGCTGCTATCTCTACACATCAACTGAAGCATTCACAATCGTTAGTAAAATAATACAATTAAACCGACAAAAGTGAATACCTAGCAGTCTTCAGCTACATAAATAAATCAACTGGTTAGAAATAAATCCTAGCCTTAATTTATTACGAGTGCGCACTCTAAACTCATAAACATTTATTAATTTAATATGCATTTTACGGAATCACCCGCTATGGAATCACCCATGTACACACTGGAATCATCCATGTACACACTAAATTAATGAAACGCCAGAAAAGAACATGCATCCATGTCAACTTCTCGCACAAAGAATCCACTTTGTGTATGAGCCCCGGTCATTAAAGTTTACGAAATCCACCGTAAAACCTCACGGAATCCACTGTAAAATATGCCTCCTGGCATCATGGATAATAGATATATAAGAAAAAAAGGCCATAGAGGAGGTATGGTGCTCCTCTACGAATCTGAAGAAGAAATATCTTCACTAGCACCACCATGGCTACTAGCGTCGCTATTCCTCTCCTCGCTATGCTCCACATCGGGGTTCGCCTACACACACGAAAGATCAAGGTTGCTTACGCACACATGGTGGAGAAAATACTACAACAAAAAGGCTCCATAGACGCGCTTGTAGACGCAATATTTGAATTGTGAAAAAAAAAGTCGGGTGCGTTTATTAATGCGTCTATTTTCGGGTCTACAAAATCGCGTCTAAAAGCGCGCTTATAGGGAGAATTAGACGCACACTTAGACGCGCCTATAGACACAGATATAAATGCGCTACATAAATATATAATCATATTTATAAAAAAGTGGATATATTCATATTGTGTGTCTATACACGCGTGTATCTACGCGTCTATAACCGCGTTTACTCTGAAAGTTTTTGATGATAATAGACGCGCATTTATCCTGCAATTTAGACGCGCTGATAGACACGCAAAACAGAGGTATGAAAAAAAAACAGAGAGCATGTGGCCTTACAGGCCACATGCTCTCTGGTTTTTTTCCCCCCCCATCAACATCAAATTGTATACTTAGGGAAAACACAGAAAGATTATTTCGAAGATTGGATACTGAAAACAAAACAATGTATATAGCACACGAAATTCATATATATAGATGAAACGTTTTTACATTATGAGTTCTAGTGCTTGTGACCTCATGGTCACAAGCACTAGCTGAAAGTAATACATATCAAAAATGAAAATTACAAGCCAAGGGGAGGTATGCATGCATGGGGCTCCTCTATATCTCCTCAAAAGAGACATCATCATCGCTACCACCACCGCTGCCTGTGCCGCTACCGTTGCCACCACTGCTACTACTAGTCCCCCCTTTGCTATCCTCAACTGCATCAGGGTTCGCCTACACAAAGGATTAAAGTATATAAATACCATTACAAACAATAAATCATATTGATCTATACTTTTCATGTAAAAAATAAAACATACCTCTTCTGGTGGTGGAATCCTCATGGCGCGATTATATTGCTCCTTCGTGATGAGTCCCTCCTTGTAGAAATGCTACCAAGTGGATGCCCGGTTATGACCTCGATGGTAGCCTACCTCTCTAGGAGTAGGCATCCTATCAACGATATGGAACTACAAAACAATTTGAACATACAACGTATTAAAACACACTACATAATGAAGTGAAACAAATTACAAAATTTAATTTTAAAAAAGGAATCAAATAATACTTACAAACTCAGCCTCCCATGACTCCCTGCCACCCGATCCATAATGCGACGATCCCATGGTTGCCATCTGGATACGTTGCACCTCTGCATGCTCGCGACTTGTCATTTTCTCCGTTGCTCTCTTCTTGGCCTCTTTCCACTCCTTGCAGTGGCAATTGGGTGGTTGGCCATATCCAGGGCGCCCCTGCTCTTGTCTCCGCAATGACTCCTTGGCGCGCGTCATAAGGTGAGCCCTCTTGTTATGAAGTGCGTCTCTCACCTTTGACCGTTCCCAATCATCTGAGAATCGTGAATTCTCGGGATTAGGGTACCTTTTATGTACTGCCCGCAGCATCTCTTGCCACAAACCATTTTTTTGGTGCTTGAAGGGAATCATGCAATCTTTGTATGTGGCATGCACGACACTCCTTAAGTAGGCTATCACTTCCCTCCCCTCGAAGTCATGCAAGATACCACCAACATGAGTGATAGAGTAGTACATTTGTGGAGGCTCACCTCTCTCATTTTCCGGTGAGGGTGATCGAGAGCCACCACCTAGGCAACCCCCACAAAGCCCTCAACCTCCTCGTCCTCCCGCACCACTCTCCCTCCTCCCTCGACGTGCACTACCCTCTACCTCACTCGATACACGTGCCTCTGTAGATGTACGTGCTTCGACCGATCCATGTATCTCAGCTGATCCCTGTGTAGGCAAAGATGTGATAGGTGCCCCAGACATCACACTGAAAACCTCATCTGCAGTGGGAGGGTGACCAAGATAATTGGTCATCTCCCCCATGAATTGCTCCTTGTTGAATGGGTGCTGGAGGATCCAGGATTCCACATCTACACAAAAAAAATCATATTACCCTGTGTAGATAAAACATATTACATACAGCGTCTATACCCGCTGTCGAAGGGTTTTCAAAAGCAAAGTCGCAACCGCAGAGGTTCTTGAGGAATTCCAAGATAGAAGATCAATCTAGCGAGATCAGATTCTATTTGAAAGCTCAATTTCAGATAATATGAGACATACAGTCAGCTACACCTGATTGTGAGAGTTTATCCTGCTTATATATAGATCTGACTACGCATGCACTTCTAACAGGTCACAAGCGATGCATATATTACAAGAGCTTCTAGCCACTGTGGAGTGGGATGACCAAAATGGGATCTGAATTCAAGAAGAGGTGCAAGTGATAGCCTCGTTTTTGAAACTACAGCTGATAGTCTTTTCTTCTTTCTCTGTCCTTTGAGAATATCAACATTGGTCGGATCCCTGTCAAGATGATCATCACAGAGTTAGCTTGGTTCCTGCTCTTCCTTGAAAACTATGGAATCAACATGTTTGGATTAGAGCCATCTTGTAGATAATCATGATACTCTCTAGGTCAGTCTCTCTCAAAGAGGACACTTCTTTTCAGAAGTGAGCTCTCAAACCAAACTCAGCCTCAGAAAGTAATCTGGTAAAATTTTTTGCATCAAAATCTCACAAAAAGGGCACACCGGTTGGACATCATCAAGTGGTAGACTTTCAACTAATTGATCAGAAGGATGACCAGGAGAAAGTGTAAGGAAAGATACTAGGGTCTATTTTGAAGCCCGCCTAGCATAGCCGTTGCAAAACTAGAGGGCATCAGAAGGACATAATCTAAAAGTTGTTGCACATGGAGGAAGCTTGTGATGACTCATGCCTTCACATTCCCCGGTTTCTGCATAAAAGTATGGAACTTTTGCACCACATAAACTGCATACTTCTGTTTGAGAATATGTTTCTAAAAGATCAATCTTCTGTGCTTTACCTTTTCTTTTTCTCCCCAGGCCAGAGAAAATATAAAAACCTTTATAGTGCTGACCATATTGCTATGGCAGCCTGCTCTTTCTCTTCAGCCTCGTCCTCGATATTCTTCAAAAGATCCTTCCGTGCCTTTGACTTCCTCGTAGCCTCTTTTGAACACCTCATCGTAGTCATCATCGTCAATCTTTCTTTATCTTCGATCGTTTCTTCTTTCGCTTCGTTGCCTTAAGCTTCCTCGATGTCCTCTATTGCCGTCATATCAGAAATTCTGGTGGCACAGTTGGATGACATTGCTTTGAGCTTCATTATCTTCATTAACTCATGTCGTCGTAGTGCGTCCTTCTCTGGTACTCCTTGTCAGTTCTCCTTCCTCATGTCTTCTACGAGCATAATGATCTTCTCTGTCACAATAGCCTCCACTTCTCGCTTCGATCGTCGTTGTGTTCAACAGTCCCAAAAGGAATCATAGAGAGAGGAACCAAGACCAGACTCGTGATCCGCCAAAGAGCTTTTTTCTTTCCTCTGTCAGATTCCATCCCCCCCAAATAGTAGGATTCTACTAATCTCTATTAGTCAAGCGACTATCGCTGAATCAATCGACTCCCCTTCGTCTACTCAGAAACAAATCCATCTCTCTCCGTTGA
This sequence comes from Lygodium microphyllum, assembly GCF_053477565.2. Taxonomy (NCBI): domain Eukaryota; kingdom Viridiplantae; phylum Streptophyta; class Polypodiopsida; order Schizaeales; family Lygodiaceae; genus Lygodium; species Lygodium microphyllum. Next base: position 77,559,042 of record NC_141159.1, read on the forward strand.
ATTCGCGTCTTTCCCTTCTTCCACTTTGGATGTGTTTAGCTCCTGCTGCTTCAGTTGAGATGGAGGAGCTCCCTGTGGCCCCAAGTATACATTCTCTATATGTATCTTGTCCTTGTATGGTGTTCCTTTGAAGGCGCTATTCTTCTCTTTGACGTCGGAACTTTCCTTTCCAGCCTTTAAACTAGGTATTTCCAAATCATCTGCAGAGCAAAGTCGCAACCACAGAGGTTCTTAAGAAATTCCAAGATAGAAGATCAATCTAGCAAGATCAAATTCTATTTGAAAGCTCAATTTCAGATAATATGAGACCTACAGTCAGCTACACCTCATTGTGAGAGTTTATCCTACTTATATATAGATCTGACCACGCAGGCACCTCTAACAGGTCACAAGCGATGCATATATTACAAGAGCTTCTAGCCACTGTGGAGTGGGATGACCAAAATGGGATCTCAATTCAAGAAGAGGTGCAGGTGATAGCCCCGTTTTTGAAACTACAGCTGATAGTCTTTTCTTCTTTCTTTGTCCTTTGAGAACATCAACATTGGTTGGGTCCCTGTCAGGATGATTATCACAAAGTTAGCTTGGTTCCTGCTCTTGCTTGAAAACTATGGAATCAACATGTTTGGATTAGAGCCATCTTGTAGATAATCATGATACTCTCTAGGTCAGTCTCTCTCAAAGAGGACACTACTTTTCAGAAGTGAGCTCTCAAACCAAACTCAGCCTCAGAAAGCAATCTGTTAAAAAATTTTGCATCAAAATCTCACAAAAAGGGCACACCGGTTGGACATCATCAAGTGGTAGACTTTCAACTAATTGATCAGAAGGATGACCAGGAGAAAGTGTAAGGAAAGATACTAGGGTTTGTTTTGAAGCCCGCCTAGCACAGTCGTTGCAAAATCAGAGGGCATCAGAAGGACATAATCTAAAAGTTGTTGCACATGGAGGAAGCTTGTGATGACTCATGCCTTCACATTCCCCTGTTTCTGCATAAAAGTATGGAACTTTTGCACCACATATATTGCATACTTCTGTTTGAGAATATGTTTCTAAAAGATCAATCTTCTGTGCTTTCCCTTTTCTTTTTCTCCCCAGGCCAAAGAAAATATAAAAACCTTTATAGTGCTGACCATATTGCTATGGCAGCCTGCTCTTTCTCTTCAGCCTCGTCCTCGATATTCTTCAAAAGATCCTTCCGTGCCTTTGACTTCCTCGTAGCCTCTTTTCAACACCTCATCTAGTCATCGTCGTCAATCTTTATTTATCTTCAATCGTTTCTTCTTTCACTTCATTGCCTTAAGCTTCCTCGATGTCCTCTATTGCCGTCATATCAGAAATTCTGGTGGCACAGTTGGATGACGTTGCTTTGAGCTTCATTATCTTCATTAACTCATGTCGTCGTAGTGCGTCCTTCTCTGGTACTCCTTGTCAGTTCTCCTTCCTCATGTCTTCTACGAGCATAATGATCTTCTCTGTCACAATAGCCTCCACTTCTCGCTTCGATTGTCATTGTGTTCAACAGTCCCAAAAGGAATCACAGAGAGAGAAACCAAGACCAGACTCGTGATCCACCAAATAGCTTTTTTCTTTCCTCTGTCAGATTCCATCCCCCCCAAATAGCAGGATTCTACTGATCTCTATTAGTCAAGCGACTGCCGCTGAATCAATGGACTCCCCTTCGTCTACTCAGAAACAAATCCATCTCTCTCCGTTGAATTCGCGTCTTTCCCTTCTTCCACTTTGGATGTGTTTAACTCCTCCTGCTTCAGTTGAGATGGAGGAGCTCCCTGTGGCCCCAAGTATACATTCTCTATATGTATCTTGTCCTTGTATGGTGTTCCTTTGAAGGCGCTATTCTTCTCTTTGACGTCGGAACTTCCCTTTCCAGCCTTTAAACTAGGTATTTCCAAATCATCTGCGTCCCAGTCTTGCTCGACCGGTTCCGCGACAGGCATGTGAATCCTCAGCTCAAACACTCAAACAGACTTTTATGATAGTGAGGATCCATCCAATCATTTTGGGTACCTTTCGCACTCAATACAACCCTTTAGCCCTTTTTTCTCTATAAACAAGACTTCCCGTATTATCTCTGCTTCTCTAATCACCATGTTCTCTCTCTCCTCCTTAAAAAAACCCTTTCAAAAATAGTCCTCTTCATTTCTAGTGTAAGTAATGCTTTCCACCATTATTGCATCAATTGCCACAAAAACCATCTTAAACAATCAACTTTCTTTTCTACGAGAAGATCCTTACATAAACCAAACCTTTTCCAAATTCCTTGCTGTTGACGATATTGATTACAGGCTTATTGTCTGTAAAAACATTGCAGTATTTGCTATTCACAACAATAGGATTGACCGTGTACAGATGACCAGGCACCATGATATTCTTTCCAATGACTCCACTGATTGGCATGTGAAACCGATGGTAATCCTGTGTGAGCATCTGCATGTAATGCTCGAAAAATTCCCCAAGAAACTTTTCTTAGTTTCTCATCCATGCTCAAAACATCTTCCTTCTCAATGAGGGCACCACATGCATGAAATGTGATCTTAAATGTCTACTGATTTGAGAAAATGCCCTCCTCTTGCATCTGTTTGTATAGTTGTAATGTCTTCTCTCCTTGACCCTATTCAACATAGACTGAAAGCAACCCTTCATGCTCGCCACTATACTCATACGCAGAAAATAAATGTAAACACAACAACTAAGTATGTACAAAGTATCAAATCACACACACAACTTTCGGGTGGTTTTCACACCTCGAATGCGTAGCAATACGACACCGCGTCTCTGTGCGCGTCTATACCTGCGTCTCTCTGAGTGTTTGACAATGCGTGTATCCTCGCATGTACACTGCAGAGCACACGCGCTGAAAGACTTGCCCCCAGAGAAACATTTTTCGCGTCTATATCTGCGTCTACACTGAGATATAGACGCGCTATCAGACGCGCTTTGTTGGATGTTTTTGCCAGGCGACCGCCATTATTGATTTACAAAATGCAATACATAATGAGATCACAAATCCTAAATACACAGACAGAGCAGAGAGAGGAAGATAGAAAGAAAGAGAGAGAGAGAGAGAGACTCACCTTGGGTGTTTGGTGTGGCGGGTGGTAGGGCTTCTTCCTTCTCCTTCTTCCTCTTCTTGGTAAGTTACCCTCCCTTGATGCTTGCTTCCTTGCTTGCTGCTTCTTCTTGTGCTCCTCTCTCTTGTTCTCTCTTTCTTCCTCTCCTTGTCTTTCATTTTCCCTTCTTGTGAGTTTGAAATGAAAGAAGAGGTGAGTCATGAGGAGGTGAGGCAAGAAAAGACTAGGTGAGGCATGAAGAGACTGCATGTCGGCTAAACTCAAGCTTCAGAACCGCAAAAAACGTAGGAAAGGAAAGGCGTAGTTTAAAAAGAAATGATTTAAGTATGATTTGAATTTTGACGTGTGCGTCTATTTTTGCGTGTATAAGCACGTCTATTTGCGTGGATATATAGACGTAAAAATCGCGTCTATTTACACGCATGTATAGATGCGTCGATAGACGCTGTGATAGACGCACCCGACTTTGCGCATCTATGCCTCGTTTTTGTTGTAGTGAAAAATTATATTTAGCTATACTTTTAATAGGAAAGTAAGAAAAACATGCATTCTCTGGCTGTCGAATCCTCATAGCCCTGTTGTATTGGTCCTCAGTGATGAGACCCTCCTCATAGAAGTGAAGCCATGTGGCTGCGCGGTTATGGCCTCGATGGTAACCTACCTCTCTAGGACTAGGTATCCTACCAACGATAGTAGTCTGCAAAACAACTATGGTATATACAAACAATTATGAGACACAATGTATTAGAACAAATTATATAAAGAATTGAAAGAAATCTAAATTTTAAAAAACTAGAAATCAAAATATATTTACAAACTTTGCTTCCCATGACTCACTGCCGCCCGATCCATAATGCGACAATCCCATGGTTTCCATTTGGATGCGTCGCACCTCTGCGTACTGGCGACTCTTCACTTTCTCTACTGCTTTCTTCTTGGCTTTCTTCCACTCTATGCGGTGGCACATAGGTGGTTGGCTATAGGCTCCACACCCCTCCTCTTGTCTCTGCAGTGAGTCCCTGGCATGTGTCATGAGGTGGAATCTTTTGTTGTGAAGCAAATCCCTCACTTTTGTGTGTCCCCAATCATCCAAGGATCGCTGACCCTCAGGATTTGGGTACCTCCTATGGATTGCCCTTAACACCTCTTGCCACAAGCCGCTTTTCTGATTTTTGAAGTAGACAAAAAAATCTTTATATGTCGCACGCACGACGCTCCTCATATACGGCATTACATCCCTTCCTTCATCATCATGGAAGATGCCACCAGTATCTGTAACTCTACAGTAATGGCATATAGGCTCCTCTACATGATCTACTGGTGAGGGTGATCGCTCGCCACCTCCTAGGCAACCCCCACACAAGCCTCGTCCTCCCCCTCGACTCTCCCTTCTCCCTCTTTGTCGACTACTCTCTGCCTTGCTGGATGCACGTGATTCTGCAAATGCACGTGCGTCGGCTGACGCTTGTGCTTCAGCCGATGAATGTACAGGTGCTGCATGTGGAGTACCTGCAATTGGACTTTGGAAAGTAGTGCCAGGCAAAGACGTCAGAGGTGTTCCAGATATGATGCTGAACACCTCGTCTGCTAGGGGAGAGCGGTCAAGGTGTCTGGTCATCTCTCCCATGAAGTCTTCCCTACTAGGAAAACCTCCAAAAAATGCATTGATCCCTCTACCGAACAAGCCCAATGTATCATTCATGCGATCCAAATCCGAGTCATTGCTAGATGAACCAGGATGCGACATCTGCAAAAAAAACACAAGAAAAACACAAATTCCTATAATTCCAGAAATAAAAAATTCCAATATGGCTCATTTTCTATTGTGTTTGTAGTCCAATAATTCCTTGACTTCTCATTTTCCATTATATCACATTTGTTTGCATTAAAAAAATCATATATTACCTTCATCCACGCATAAACATTTTCAAAGAGCCATAATCCTTGATCCAATCCAACATTAATTATGAAAAATCATTCAGTGAGCCTAGAATCATTATGTAAGAGAAGGCTTTTGATGCTCACACATTTTCATTTTCTTCAAGTGTATTTTGCAAGCACTTACTAAGGTCCATTTAAGTAAAAAAAAGGTGTGAAAATCCCATAGAAAAAATACATGGATGCTCATGGCACTTGAAAGTGCCAAAAATCTAGCTTTCTTTAGACATTGAGCATAAAACTTAAGTGCTAATGCTTCTCATAAATTAAGCCACTTGGAGGTGAAAATTTCCCTAGATACTATATAAGAAATCCCCCCAAGTTCCACTCTCAAATATGGGATTAAGATTTATCCACTTGGTCAAATCTTTACTCCTTATTTGAAAGTGGAGCTTGGAAGATTCCCAAATTCTCTAATATGGTATCGAAAGTATAATGCTACCTAATTCACTACGTTGGAAGGCTAAAGCTTCTAAAAATTTGATCATGAATCAAGAAAATTTATAAACACAAACATGGGATTGGTCACATTCATCGTTGTAAAAATATATTGTTGATTAAAAAACTAGATCTACACCCCATGCCCATTGTGTTTTTGTTCTTAGTTTGCTTTATGTGACAGCTCCGTAGTTGAAACACGCATTTCGCATGAATACCCTCTTAGTAGGGATAATATTTTTTTATTTCTTTAAAATTAGGCAAAAAAAAATTTCCCTCCTTCCCCCAGCAGACTGTCGTGCTGGGGGAGAGGGAGGGAATGGTGGATGACTAAGCATCCTTGTGGATGCTTTGGAGGGAGGAGGACCATGCGCACTGACACCTTAGGGGAGGGAGGATCCTCCCTCCCCTATTTAAACGAGGACGACGTTGCCAGCGGGGGGAGGATGGAATCGAGTAGGTTGATCGTCTTGTCAGTAATCAGGGGGGTTAATATCTTGAAGAGAAGGAGAGGAGCCATAGTACTACTAGTGTTGGCATTGCTACTGCTACTCGGTGCAACATGCGCTTGAGGCCGTGAGGAGTTGAGGTCCGAGGGGGCAGCATTTACGTGCGGTGGAGCGCCAAGATCACTGCCAAGCGGCCAATGCAGCCGCCCTGCCGCCATCAAGATCCTCCTCGTCATGAATAGAAGTGTTCCCCCCCCCCCCCCCCCCCCGCGCCGACGTTAATCTGAAACTTCACTCCCTCTTCCAAGTAAGCTTCTGAGGTATAGAAGCTTCCATAAGGGGGCTCCCTTAAGGCTTGTGTCCATGTGGCCACCCCGGGATTTAATCCCCTCACAAACGATTCTTACGGCTTTAACCCCCCCGTGTGTTAAAAGGCATTAATCCCTTATAAGTCTTTTTTTTCCCCCCTCCGTGCTTAAAGCCTTAAGCCCCTTTCCCCCTTAAGCCCCCTTCCCATGGATGGAACCCCCCCAAAAAGAACTAAGACTTGAAAAGTTTTATTACTTTGCCCCCCGTGCTTAAATTCATAAGCCCCTTTCTTGTGCCTTTTGAAACCCCCTTTCACCCTTCACCTTTCCCCTTGGCTTGGAACTTACCCCCGTAACCAAAAATCCCTTCAAGATCCCCCTTCTTATACCCTTCCACTCCCATGTCCAAAGATCTCCCAAGAACCCCTTCATATGCTTTTGAAACCACACACACACACACCCTTTTCACAGTGTATATAACCCTATAGGGCTTTTTCTTTAGGCTTTGTAAACCTTGCCCTCCCGAAGAAATTAAGACCTTAAAGGTCTTATTACCCCCTTCTCGTGGTTAATCCCTTAACGATTCCTTGCCTCGAAAAAGAGAAGAAAAGTATTGAAGCGACGGTGGAATTCCAAAAAGGAGTGTAAAGTTGCTTCCATGTTCGAAGGGCTACAACTGCGATGCCACCTAAGAAAATCCAAGGAGTAGCTGCGGGAGCGTCATCTCCCGGTATCCATGTGGATATCTCACCCCAAACCTAGGTTTTTCCTTCTTAATTTTATATCGATTTTAATTCAATTGTGCAAGATGAATTGTTAGGGATAGGATACATTTTGTCCTAGTTATTTATGACGAAGGAATTTAGTTTAATTAAATATGTAAAATAAATAAAGTATAAACATAGTTTTCCTTCAAATAGCATTATGCATTGAAACGAATTATGAGCAAGAATTATTCACCCACTAAATTAGTGTACTTCGGTTAAGCCTAGAAGGTATAAAACTGCATCTTGCACTCTTTTTACAACGAGTCATTATGGAAGGCGCGAATCATGAAAGGTTTCTTACGTTCCTTAAACTCTAGGAAGTTATCATTGCTAACTGCATAATTTAGCAAGGGAAAGATTGCTTTTTTGGCATGAGTTTTGTTCACAAGGAAAAAGAAAAATTAATTGAATTTACCTAACCTCAAATCGATAAAGTTTAGGATTGAAAAATCAATTGATACATAGATAACAAATCGTGCAAAAGTGATCTCGATATTACTTTTTAAAAGTTAACCAAATTAATATGAACTTAGAAATACCTATGCTGCAAAATATTCATTGGGAATGAATTAAAATTCAAGAAACGTTTATACCTTAAATACTTGCCCACATTCTCGGATGGTAGAATCAGTAAATTGAAAATGTAAAAGAACTAGGGTTTATCCCTGAGTTTCTTAAAAGAAAATAATAAAGTTAGGAAACCCTAGGTCTAACAAACGTCAGCTTAAGAAACTGAAACAGATTATTTCGTGACTCCATTATCGCATAGTACGATGCAGGACTTGCCCGGCAAGTACGAAGACATATGGTGTTGTGATTGATTCCCAAGAAGAAACGTTAAATATCCTCAACAAGGATGGTGGATCCTTACGCAAGTTATCTTGCAAAAGGATGTATTCTTTGATATCCTTCTAAGTAAGGAAGGTTAAAAACCGAAAACTAAAGTATCCAATGAAATTTAGGATTGACCAAGTTGGGTTAACAGGGTACGCCCTAACTCAGAATAGAAAGGATCTTGCCAAGTTGCAAGGCACCCCGGATCGAGTGCTAGATGCATTCAAAAGGAAAGATTCCTTCCTTAGCAGTTTGCCAGCAACAAGATCGATCAATGGAAATGTTTGTGCTTGCTAGAGATTTTAGAGCACTATTTGATTTATTAATTACAAATTAAATGAATATCTATACTTCAGGTTGAAGGCCTGAAGGGAGTGGCAGTTTTAGTTACCCCCGACTGTCTGCTTGACCCTAATCAAGGGGGTTGTCGACCGCGCCGGGAACGTGGACCAAACCCTCCGTGAGAGGTCTCTCCATTGATCGCTACTTGGAGCAAGAGGATGCTTGGGTGCCAAGGGGGGCTGTGGCTGTAAATCCCTCACCTTCCGGGTCCTGCACAAGAGGCTAACGTAACTCGGGATTGGATCTCGAGGCCCGTATACTAGTCTACGAGTGGAAACTTGGAACAATGATCCCTGTGGATTGCTGGATAGCCTTCGGGTGGATTATGGACAAGCCTACGGGCGGAACTCCTTGTATTTCAAAGATAAAGATGAAGATATGTTAATAAAGAACTTGTTTGATATTGTTTTTCTATGTCACGTGATAATATTACATGAAGGAACCGATGCTTAACAGTTTAATTAAAGAAGCTGATTGTTATATGTCCAATTAATGTGTTAGAATATAATTACATAACTAAAACAAATCAAGGAAAGTGCGGAGGATGGGCCATGGGTCCATCCTACGGTTGGGTGGTCCCAGTTGGCTGGGAACTTTTCTCAAATCACGAGGAACAACAGGATGGTCGTAAAAAGGCACGAATAACAAAAGCGTTGACCTAGAGTTATGTCTTACCCAATTTACGTTGTTTTAGGGGAACAGAATGGGACTGTGCCTTATGGCAGAGAGGTTGAGCTTTGCATTCCCTCTCGTTTCCCATTCTCCTTGAACCAAGTGCAGTGTGAATCCGCTTCGGATGTGGCGTTTCTGCGTAAAGTAGTTCGCTTGGGTCCGACGCTAGTTGCTGTTAGGAAATGACCAATCAGGAAAACCCTTATTCCGGTCGATCCTAAGTGGGAACGGCGAGAATACTTCCGCTATGTGGCAGACACGGAAAGCCCTAGATCGCAAATCCTGCAATATTCCATGGGAGTGCCAGGCGGAGCTTTCTAGACATCCTTTCCGATGGACTGCTAAGATGTGTCCTGGATGATACTAGTGGACACGTTATAGTTGTTATATTAGAGCCGACCAATAACGGAGTTATTTTTATAAAATCTCAAAGAAATGAAGTAAAGCAATTGTTGTTGTCCAAACATTTCCTTACCTTCAATGCTGTCTTGCAGAATTATGAAGCATGGAACAAGTTTTTGGTACTTCGGGTCATGTTTATGACTGTAATGCATTCTCCGCTTTATAGACAAAGAATTGGGATGATGAACATCCTGGAGCAAATCTATAATCCATCACCTTTGTACATGGAACGAAGATGGACGGGTGCTTCAGGAATCTACTCTATAGCCGCCCACCGGTTTGCTTATCTATAGACCAACCTAAAGAGGATCAAGTGGTTGGAAGACCTGAAAGTCGTGAAGCTGTTGGTTTTTGTGGAAGCTCACGTAAATTTGACTTTACATATTCGAGGTCGGAGGGTTGAGATGAACTCATATGTATATGAGGAAGTAATCCATGTAATCCCCGCCGACAGGAATAAAGTGTTCGGCCGCCATGAGAAGTATGGATTTCAACGGAAAGGATATCCTGAAATTCCAATGATTGATTGATTCTTGAAGATCCATGACCCAAAACCCTACTATTACACAGTTCCTATAGATAAATGCAATACAACGTTGTTCTCCCCAAACTAAATGTTAAAATTGGCTTATCATCGCATGAAATGTTGTACTCGAAAGGACTATGCCCATATAAATATAAATAAAGACTTCTTTTTATCAATGTCCGGCTATGCATATGAGTTGATAAAAAGTTAAGTAACTACATTGTCTACGAGATAGCTAAATTAAAGATGTAATATAAGCTAACATCGATTATCGTATAATAACGTTAAGAAAATATTTATTCAGGCACAACCCCAGGTACATATTCCTAATTCGCCTCCTACATCAAGTACTGCTGTGATCCAGGAGAAGAAGTTCCTTCTCAAGTAGATTAAGCCACCCGAGTTTGACGGGAGAGGCAGATTCGTCCAGGCTGATGCTGAAATTTGGATTGAATCCATGGAGGATTACTTCGAAGCAGTTGGAACTACACCCGCCAATCAAGCTATGCTCGCCAAGTTAAAAATCACCGGCGAAGCCAAACTTTGGTGGAAGCAATGGTGCATGGATCAAGGGATCGCAGAGGGATCCGTTACCTGGGAGAAGCTGAAGAAAGCCTTGCAGGGTAGATACTTACCACTTGCATATCGCACGTAGAAAATGAACGAGTTCTACGAGCTAAAACAGCTAGGGCTCACTCTTGACGCATACTACTCTAAATTGGTCTCACTTTTAAAGTATGCGCCACAGATGGACATAACACAGCATGTGTCCAAATTTTGTGCGGGCTTAAATCCACCAGTAAATACTTGTCTCGAATCTATGCGTCCCTCAGATCTTCAGGATGCACTCATTCGAGCGGCGCCTATAATTCAGGAGGTGCAAGCTAGACAAAGGGGTAACAAAACTTGGTCTTATAATGACCCGAACAGAGGAGCATTCAGACCTCAAATGAAGAGAGTTCAAGGTCATAATCAAGGACAAAGAAAGAAAGCAAGGACGAATAACGTCAACAACTTTGTTCCTACTCAAAGTAATGGCCGAAACCTCCGTTATTTCCACTGCAACGAACCCGGTCACTTCAAGAGGCAATGTCCCAAGCTTGGTGGAGGACATCACTAAGCGCCTTTTCAAGGAACAAGCCATGGTCAAGGAGCTACTACCTGAGGAAGAGGAAGAACCGCCTTCATTGCCAATAGGCAAATGTGCGAAGAAGGAGAAGAAGAAGATCCGACCATGGAAGGAGAATTCGAAAGAGCGACAGTCCATGCCGCTTTACACAATCAAGGTAAAGCTTTCAAGACCTTGATTGATTGTGGCAGTACACATTCCTTTATCTCACCAGCATGCGCAAAAAGATTAGGAATAGCCACAGTAGAGGCACCTACCTTGCTTATGGAATTGGCAAATGGTCGCTAGATTAGGGCTACATCCAGCCTAGCAATTCACCATGGGGAGCTCCAGTACTATTCTAGAAAAAGAAAGATGGGACACTTCGACTATGTATTGATTACTGAGGGTTGAATCAATCAACAGTCAAGAACAAGTATCCTATTCCTAGAATAGATGAGCTTCTTGATCGTCTTCAGGGTGCGAAGATCTTCTCCAAGATTGATCTCAGGTCAGGTTACTATCAGATAAGGATCAAGGAAGAAGATATCCCAAAGACGGCCTTCAATATAAGATATGGGCACTTTGAGTTCCTAGTTATGTCATTCGCGCTTACGAATGCACCTGCCACCTTCAATAGGTTAATGCAGGATATCTTTAGGCCATATCTTGATGATTTCGTGCTTGTCTTCTTTGACGACACTTTAGTCTATTCTAAATAGGAACAAGATCATGAACCTCAACTTTGGATTGTCCCTGAGACAATGAGGTCGCATAAGCTATATGCTAAAATGAAGAAGTGTGCATTCTTCAAGCGTCAGATTGAATATCTAGGATTCATAGTATCATCAGAAGGAATATTAGTGGACCCAGCCAAGGTTAGAGATGTGCTTGAGTGGCCAATACCAGTATCCGTCAAAGAGATACATAGCATTCTTGGATTGACAGGATGGTATAGGGTCTTCATCAAAAACTATGCTTTGATTGCAGCACCTCTGACGGACTTACTGAAGAAGCAACTTCCATTGCATGGTCAACTCCGGAACAAAATAGCTTCGACAGATTGAAGCAAAGTTTGGTATCAGCACCTATTCTAAAACTTCCAAACCTCAATAAGGAGTTCGAGGTAGTAACTGATGCTAGCATTCTTGCCTTGGGGTGTGTACTTATGCAGGAAGGTCATCCAATAGCATACTCTTCAAGGAAATTAAAGAGCCATGAAAAGAATTATGCTACGCATGATCTGGAATTACTAGCTATCATCCATGCTCTAAAGCTTTGGAGACACTACCTGTTGGGTAACAAGTTTACTCTAGTAACCGACCATAAGAGTCTCAAATGGATCTTTACCTAGAACGAGCTCAACATGAGGCAACGCCGGTGGATTGAAGTATTGGAGGAATATGACTTTGAAATCAAGTACCGACCAAGGAAAGAGAATGTAGTTGCCGATGCACTTAGTCACAAGTCATTCCTG